>NC_063360.1:35726753-35823703 GCF_021869965.1 Rhincodon typus | reverse complement strand
AGGCCTGAGCTTAAGATGATCTACTGCATGTGAAGGTACTGTATTAGTACAAGGTGCCTCTCTACGTAGGCGAAGCCGAAAATTTCTTCGTTCTATTTAAGGGTGAGCAGGAGATGAGCTTGGTTAGGGAATCGCTACAGTATCTAAAAGTTGTGGTGCCTCATGACCAGAGACTCTCGCCCCCCAGGGACTGGCCAGGCACTTGTACATTGCAGCACGCTATCCACCCAGAGCACCACACACCCCCACCCCCTCATCCCCCACCCTCGGGGGCCTCTCGGACCAATTGGTTTGACCTCCTCTTTTTACAACCATTTAACACCGGGACATTAAACAAGAGACAAGGCAAGTGAAGAAGTGGGGAAGGGTGGGGTTGGGGGGGATGGGAGGGTCAACGGACAACGCTGTACAGTCACAGAATATGAAAAATGTGTTACAGACTCAGGATCTAATCTTTCAAACCAACCACAGCGAATACGCTGCAGCACTTTGTAGATGCTCCGGTCCAATATTTTTAGCAACTTATTTCAAGCAAAATAAAAAGCCGAAAACTATTGCATATCTTTAAAGTACTGATTTAAACTGAACACTCGATTTAAACTCAACCCTTGACGTACAGATTATGAATATCTAAACAACAGAACATTCTGCATTAGATCGCGTGTGCCATGATGGGTACAGTTTAGGAATCACTTCTCATTTTTAAATAGGATTGTTTACTAAATAAAATAAACTGCCTGAAAAAAAATCAACTTTGCATTTTTAAGTCAACTGTAATTGACATTTGGAAATATGCAACAGTGGCTGTTTTCTTCTGTCATAGATCCGAGATTAAAACGGGAGAACGGACTAACCAGATCCAACCAAACACAACCTGCGGGATAATATTTACATTTTACTGTTAAGGAAGACAGCTAAAAAGCAAGAAAGTTTTCGACAAACTTATATCATCCAGTTTTTTTGTTCATAAAAAGCCGACATATCTGTTTAAAATTGTTGCATCCTGTGACAGGCTCCATAAATAAATCACAAGAGAAGCTTTGGGTGGATAAGGGTACAACTAATGTTTAAATAATTCGTCTGTGCTCCGGTCCTCGTGAGTTTGGAAGGAAGGACATTTTACCAGAAGGTATCCATAACCACATTCTGGAAATAAACTGTGTTCCAGATTGGCTTAACATGGCTAATCGCGATATTATAAACTACGCTTGTCCAGTTAATATTGCTACGTTGAACAGTGGCTTTAAGTAAACCCCTCAATGTGACTGCACTCTTTAAGCAGAATGTTAAAACCGAAAAGGTTTTTTCTAAAGCGAACGAAAGAGAATTTTTTTTTACATTAAAATCACCTAATTCTGGTTATTAACCCAGCCAGCCACCCCTTCTGTCACCCGCTCCCTTCTTGCTTAGAAAATTACCACCTCAAAAATGTTCTTTTGTGTTCTGTGCACTATGCATATTATCATATGAAAAGGGTCTGTTCTGAAATATATTGCACATATAAAATTCGGCGATATTTATCCTGCTTCTCTCAGGGTGAGAGAGAGGTACGTTCTGAAATTTGGTGATTGGAGCAAGAACGGGAAAATATGAAACCTTCCGAGCAACAATTTTACATTTACACTAAATTTCTGTTTTTTTTAGCGCTGTCGATATTTGCAAAAGTAGTGCAAAATGTCCGCTACTGCGTTCTTTATTTTCATGTGAAATTTTATTCGCGGATAAGTTGTATTTTAGTGATGAGATCTCATAGAAATGTGCAGATATTTCACATAGTTTATAACCTCTAAATATGTGCATTGTTGTACATTAACCACGCGTTCCTGCTTCCTGCCGAAAGCTGGTTTAAATACATTATAATACCAAGTCATAAATACCCGTCAAAAAGCAAGCGCTCAATGTCTCAATTATTTTACAGAAATTTTATTTATTAAATAACACGGTTTGCTGTTAAGTTGTGGTTTTGATTAAAGATTGCAGTCTGAAACGCGATCCAGGGAACTGTGTCAGGTGTTGTGATCTTATTTTGGAATTATCTTTCACGGGATAAAAAGTCCGCACTCCTACCTACCCCAAAACAGCTATCATTTCAAGGTCACATTACTTTTTCTCTATTTGAACGTTTTGCTGCATATTGGTGTGCAGATCATTCGATGCTGTTTAAAAATAGCTTGTGCCCCAAACAGTGGTACCTAGCCCAGGAATCGCAGCAAAAGGACGGCAAAAATAAAAGCTATAAAACTATAGCGAAAATCCACTCCTTTTTCGACATTATTCAGCTCGTGTGAAAGTATCAGGAAATAATTTCAACATAAAAACCCTGTTTAGAAATCCCTGCTATCGTGGAGGTGTTGAGGGGGGTTGTCTGCGTTACTCCGTCCACAGATTAAGCATAATTAACGTCCTGTTTAATTTGCACTACTACCTGCCCCCTTTCTCAACCTTAAACATCTGCTGCACAGGTTAAAGTGCTTGCTTTACATCAAGGAAGCTGTAGTACCAATACTGTTAGAAATACTTCTGAGTTTTTTTTAAATTCCTCCTCACACCAACATCGCATGCAAAATTATGCTTTTATTTTCCGAAACGAAGCATTTTCCGAGAAGATTTACGGATTTACGGCGCTAGAATTCATTCAACAGGAACAAAGGAGAAAGGCAGTTCACCGAAAAATGAAAGAGGTGACATTTTCACAACAAGTAAATTTCACTGATAAACTATGACTGATATTTTAATTTAGCGTCTGGGTGCGTTGGCACCGTGTCCTGAGAATTTAAGACTCGCCTCTTCACTTCTCTCCATCCTATCTGAAACACTGTCGTGGAGTCCCTGTGTAGTTCTGAATTAAACATTAATGCAGAATATGCAAAAAAATTAATGAGAACCGGATAATATGTTGTGAATCTGTTTAGACCACTACGTTCACTGACGCAAACACGTAGTCATAAACGTGGCGAATTTTTTTTTGGAAAGACTCCCTCCCATTCCTGCAATGGGCTAGATCATAATTTTATCGGAATGTCTTGCAAGACTGAAAGGGGGAAAGAGACAACCGCATTCCATTCACTGAGAGCGGCGCAATGCTCGTGAAAACGCAGTTCTTTTTAAAAAAAATGGGAACAGGATGGAAGTCTAAGGTGCATAGAAAATAAGGGAGACGTATCTATTTAACCTCACGTTGGGCAACGTGACCCAGAGCTGGGCTCCCTCTCCATCGTGTTAGAAGCAATAATATGCCAGGCTTATCCCAGCGGCGTTCTAGCGCCCAGTTTTGTGGAGACTGCCTGCTCTGAAAGCAGTAGCAATCCAAAATGATGCCCTTTAGAACAGGAGAGAGAGGGAGGGAGAGAGAGAAAGGCAAAATTAAGTGCATGTTGGTAGGAAACACACAAAACGGCTGCATCGTTTTGGTGGTGAGAGGGAGTTACACCAGCTGTGACCTGGAGCGACGATTTCCCTGCTCAGAATGTGGGGTGTGCGCGATTTTTATTTGAAAAACAAAAATCAACTTGGCACCACCGTGTTTGCCAGCTCGAGGACGGGAGGTGTCAGGTGAATCCAGTATAGGGAAAGGTGCACTGGACGGTGGTCGAGAGAGAGATAGAGAGAGCGGATGTAATAGAAACACAGAAAGAGAGAGAGAGAGCGAGATGAGGTGTCTTCAAATGTTCAAGCATCTATTCATTGCTTCATTAATTAACCGCCCAAAAGTTGGGATTAACGCAGATTTTGCAGAGAAGACTGAAGCGGCGAACAGTCACATTGAGTCTCAAGTGTTGGAGAGGGAGCGTTTAGCGCGCCGTGTCTTTTCAGAGCCGGCCCTCTCCTGCTTTGGGAAGACATGTTGGCCCATATATATTTTTCTCTCTCTTTCTGGCGAAATGAGACAGGGTGTGTGTGGGAGTGGAAGGGGGGAGGTGGTGTAGTGCGAGATGTGAAGGTGGTGGGGGGGGGGGATGGGGGGGGGTGGGGGAAGGAGGGGGGGGGGGGTGTAAAAGAATAGATCACACAGAGATTGAACAATGGGCATCAACTCAGCTGGACAATGAATTGTGAGGCAGAGCTGTTTGATTTTCTGCACACGTCCTCATAAGGCTGTGGACAGTTTGAATTCCAGCGCGGACTCCCAGACACCCGGCACAAGTTATGTGAGAAAATTAGTACAGAATCAGAAAGAGGAGTCTGGGGGGTGGGGGGTACGGAGGGAAGTCGATGGAAAGAACTGCAGCCCTTCGTCTAGTCGATTTTATTTTACCCCGTTACAATTTCACTGACGCTCGAGCAAAACCTAACGCGTTAGGGGAATCGAGAAGAATTAAACACAGCAAAACTATAAGATCATCACCGGAAGGCAGTGAAGGATTTTCAAAATTTTTTTTTTAAATTTCTTAAATGCAAAATTCACGCAACCTCTGACTGCGCAATGGACGAAGGACTAATGGAGAGGATTTCATTGGTCAAGAGCATGTAAGTAACACTAGTGTTTTCTTTTAAAAGTCGCATTTAATTTTAAAATGAAAAATCAGGAGAGACGGAGGGAGAGAATGCAACTTACTTTACAGCTACTGCTAATCACATTATGAATGCCCATTTCAAAGCTTTGCAACCGGGTGCTAAATGATGCGAAGAAAAAAAAAGTTTATTTAAAAAATATATATATATTTTGAAAATTGCTAGAAAATTGCCTACCTCCCTGCCTTTGAACCTGACAATTTCTGCAGACAGTATCCTGGAAGGACATTTTAAATATATATATATATACATTTCAGCACATAATTCTTGCCCAGGTCTTACAGAAATTTGCAGCGGCCCAAATGCTTCTGTCGTTGACAAACCCAGTTGTCTTAATAATTTACAGGTTCATGGGAAAATTTCACTGAGGACCTTGCTCTGGGCTAGCGTGACACCAGAACCCGTTGTCTGGTCAGATTCTATTCTGAAAGACGCATTATCATGATAATATCTTTCTCTCTGCTGTTGAACTTGATTTTGACTTCCTTTATTGCCTTCGATTTTTTGCGGTCACTTACTTGTTAAGAAGAGAGAGAAGGGGGGAAAAAAAGGACAAAAAATTCCCCTCACTCTCCTGGGTGTAGCGTGTGAAATTAAAATATTCTGAATTAGCGCTGTCTTTATATATATACTTATATATATATATATTTATATATATACACAATCAGGGCCTGTGAGGAAGGAGGGTGGAGTGGGGGCTGGCGAGGAGTGGGGGAGTTATGGGTTGGATGAGATTTGAAAAGGCATATCAAGATTGGCAGGGTTGTTTTACAGAGGTACGTTCAGATAATCGGGGAGGGAGAACGTCACATTTTCCAACTGTCAATGAAACGAGTGTGTTATCCAGGGAAATTTGGAGAGAATGTGTGCGTGTCTGTTTGTTTGTGTGTGAGAGAGAGAGGAACTCTGTGTTAGGTCCTGTTAAAGTTACACTGCGGTTGGCCGGTGCCTGATTAAATTGAACTCCATCACACTGCCGTCACGTTCCGTCTTGCAAGATTTCGCTCCCAACCAAAAAGGTTATTCTATGCAAGCTTGCTCCTACAATGGGTTCCTTCCGTACTCTCGACAGCAGAAGGTAAGGAATTGCAATGACTTGGATAGAGTCTTGATACATAAGCATGAAATCGTGAACTAATTAAGAAGGCATACAAACTGCTGCATTTTGACTGTTACACCAGAGTGTTGGAAACATTAAGCTCCGTCAGTCTTGTGAGAGTTGTGAGCCTTCATGCTTTTTTAAACTGGGCTTGTTATTAGCTTCTTACCTCGTTCATTAAGTCTACCCACAACGGATAAACGTCATGGTGTCTAACATGTATTTTTAAAAAATAAGTATACTACATTTTTGCACATATATGTGTGTGTGTGTGTGTGTGTGTGCTTGTATAACGCTCGGTGACAATGCTGCAGAATAGGGAGCTGTCGTAAGAACTCCAGAATCCCCGTTGCAGCGTTCGCTGTACAGGAAAAGCTTGTTTTAGACTATGAGCCTAACGCCACAAGGGAGTTTGCTAAAGGGAAAGAATTCAATAAATTCTCAAACGGTGCAAAATTTGGCGTTGTTGGTAATTGTGAGCTGATCGATTTCTCCCGCGATGACCTCGATGCTATTATTGAGAATTATTGTATTCTCAGTCGGCTTTGACCTGTGTTCATCCTTTCTCACATCTAGACGCATCAAAATGCATTTTAGTTAATCAGAGATCTTACAACTCGTTTCTTTTTGCCGATTTTGGGAAAGGTTGAGCCGAAATGGTGATAGATTTCTTTGCTCATTTTAAGTAGCATTAAACAGCAAAGTTTAGTTTGGCATGTACAAGCGATTATCCTTTTAAAAGCATATATAATATTCGGTATCTTATTATGGAGTGTGGCAGAGACCTGGCTCTATAAAGCAGTTAAAAAAAAACACGCATTTTGTTTTGTCTTTGTGTGTAAAATTCAACGATGCAGAGACCTGTCTATTACCACGGTTAGACTGCTACCTTTAGGCTGACGATCAATCGTTCTTTTTATATTATGTATTTACTGTAATACCTTATAAAGCCGAACATATGAGGCATATGCAACATACACGCGTTTAATTCAATCCGCATGTCGGTAAATTATCTTGAGCCCTTACGATGACTATTGTTCTGTTCGCATGACAATGAATTCCTTTAGTTGCTTCTATTGCACTGATATTTAAGCAAATCCTCTTTTCTACCTGTCCTGCACTATGTGCGCCTGGCAGGTGTCCAAATAAAATTCAATGCGGTGCCCAAATTGGGAGAAGTGTAAAGGTTTGGCGCTAGTCAGGGAATCTGGGCAAAGGTGCTCGCCTTGCTTCTTCGCAGTATCACCCCCTACTCCCGACGGATCCAAAATCCGAATCAAACAGGCACCGGTGATTCAAACACCGAACTCGGTGATGTGCAGAAATCCGTGCTCAGAGAGGGGGATGGTTCAAAATGAAATCACACAGAGAGGAAACTTGTTAGAGGCATCTGTCACCTTTAAAAGTCCTGCAGAGGCCCAGGAATTGTTTGCAAGAATTATCCGTAGGTACCGGATTGCAATGGAAATTAATGTAGAGTAATCCCAGTTTCGGTGTTTTTGTGTTTTTATTTGGGGTGGGGGGTGGTAGGATATTTGGTTGTTACTGTATGGAATGTGATGGTTGAAACAGGACAGAAGAATGTCCCACAATTTTACTGGTGATTATCCATTTCGTATTTTAAAGTGACATTAATTTTCGAATAATCTTTCATGTTCTGTGAATAATTTAACGTTATCAGTGCATGCAGCTTTAATCGCAGGGTATACTTATAAAAAGCAGAAAGCTCTCTCCCTTCCTTTGGCGAGTTGTTGATAGTTACAAATTAGACTTGTCTGTGAATTCCCCTCCCTCACCACACACAATCTCAAAGACACGTTTAAACACACACTTATTCAAGCACACACTCACTCACACACACATTCACACACACACCCAGACTCTCACACACGCATTCAAACACACCTACACAAGCTGTCACACATTCACTCAGACTCACACCCACTCACACTCATTCAAACACACACTGGCTCACACGCTCATTCAAACACGCACCCACTTAGACACTCTCGCACGCTCATTCAAACACGCTCTCACTGAGAATCACACACACGCTCGCAACCATACACACAAAAGATGGAACATCAGATACGAAGGTAAAAGGTGAAAACTAATTTCATTTTTTTGATATATGTGCAAAGTCTCAGGTCTAAATAGAATTCAGGTACCTCAGCATCATTGCAAAGCCCTCCCATCATCTTCTCGTTAAACGGTTTTTAATGGGGTTGAACGTGATGCATTTGTCTTAACATGGATTGGTCCCTTTACAGTTTTCTTCAAAAGACACAAGGATCATCTTCCATGTCTTACGAAAAAGGTGTAACAACCACATTTTTTGCACTTTTTGTACAGAATATTTTTGTTCCCTTCGACAGGTGACTTCTGTAGTTTTATCCCCAGTCCCAGCATCAATACTTGATTAGGTCGCAATTGAGAGTTTTTTTTTGTCGTCGCCTTGATATCTCTGAAGTCTGAGATTTTACTTAGCAGCCTACTTCTGTTGTTACAAAATGTACAAGATAAAATGGTCAGACTTGAAGCAATAATAGTTATCCAAGATGGGGCGTGTGTGTGTGAGAGAGAGAGAATGTGTATGTGTGTGTGTGTGAGAGAGAGAGAGTGTGTGCGTGCGTGTGTGTATATACATGTGTGTCAGAGAGACTATGTGTAAGTGAATGTGTGATGTCTGCACTTGTGTTGTAAGCCATAGGTTTACTAGAACAGGAAGATGCTTTGGCTGATATTCTTTCCACATTTAATTCATTTTTTATAGAAACTCTATTTCCGATGTGTTTTGGCTAAACTTACAGTAAGCGAGGTATTTGTTATTTTAACTGTCTGGGGTTTCTACATGTTTCGTGAGGAAAAAGTAGAATATCTCGAGGTGCATACTGAAAGACCATATTTGAGAATGGAGAGGTTTTGAAAATGTGACTTTCCAGAATATGAATGCTGATTCATTTTTTTTAAGTATGTATTATGTAAGTGCATTTCTATGTGAACGTTTATATAGTTACAACCCATAAGTGTGCAGATAGATATTTACCTGTCGATGTCTTTATTAATACGGGCGTAATTGCATGGATTCTCAGTGTGAGTTCTCCAAACACAGTGTCCGATACCATCGCAATCTTGCTCTGGGTGCAAAGGCTTTGGACATAATGTGATTCTGAGCTTGAAACAGTTTGATTTCTGTAAAGATGTCATTTGGCCCAGTTCCCGGCTCGTACTTAAAAAAATCAATCTTTTATAAATAAGACCCTTTCGATTCTAACGACTTCGAAGGTTGAATAAAGTTATTATTATGAAGAAGTGCTTGATATTTTCCCTTACACAGTTTTGCACAATGTGAAACAACATTGCATTGTTGTTAGATTTAACTCGCAAACTGTAAATATCCATATAAAAAGTTCACAGCTCCGAACCGCAGCAATACTGTAAAATATTTTCCCTTCCCAAGAGTTCTCCTTGTGCATGTGGGTCAGATATTTACAAAACGGCCAGCGGCGAGGAGGAAATTCAATGGCCATTCGTGAAAAAAAGATATGAAAATGATTTTAAAATAGATTGGGACTATTAGAGGGATTCACTTTACCTTCGGGGCTAACGGTTGCTCAGAGCTGGGTGGGAGAAACATGGTGGCGGCGTCTAGAAACACTGAGCCGTCCATTAGTGATGTTTGTCCGCTCAGATGTGCTGTTTTATAATTGGATCCGGATTTACAAACCACACCATGTCACCGTCCTTGCAGAGATCCTGGGGCACAGGTTCCTCAGGGCAGCAGAATAGGAACTTTTTCCAGCCGCACAGGGATACAGGGAATCATTCCAGAAGGGGTGGTTGCTTTGACTAATTCCCAGAATTTCACCGCCGCTGACGATTCAATCCTCCCTGTTAGAGATGTCAGGAACAAGAGGAAATAGAATGAGGACTGTTTGATTGAGCCCAATCGATTTGGTTGATTGTTTTTGTAAAGTTCCACTGTACAAAAAAAGAACTATGAGTAACCTAGGGTGAATGGTTAGCCAAGTTAGCCTTAATGCTGAAACAATAACGGAAATTGCTGGAAAAGGTCAGCCGGTCTGGCAGCATCTGTGGAAAAGGGTCGAGTGAGCCCTCCCCAGAACGTTTTAGCCTTTAATACAAATTTGCCCCAATAAGAAGGGCCTGCACATGGAGCGTCTTGCCTCTATCTTCAGGAAGTCTCAAAGTGGCTTGAAATCATTGGATAACTTTGCAATTTCAGACATTACCGCAGCATGCAACGGTGCACAGCAAGATCCCAGAACTAACAAATGATGAATGCACAAAGCAACTGGGTCTCTCTGTATGTTGTGTTAATGTACTGAGACCGCGCCAGTGGCCCGACTTGGATAAAGGCGTACGGAGACGGTTTGTGCCCATTTTCCGCTGCACAAAATGTCTCCACAAATAGGAAGTAACAAGCAGGAGAGCTCCCGCCCTCATTCGCAAATGCATGAAAACAAAACCTGCAAAGACTGGGAGAGAAGGTCAGCATTAAACGTCGAGACATGTCAGTTAGTCACTAATAAATCCGGTTGCGAATTCAAGAGAAACGTCTTTACCAGAGAATGTGGAGCTCGCTCCCCATCGGCTGTAGTTGGGGTGAATCTTGTAAAGGCATTTGATTATTAGCGAGGCAGGCGCATCAAAGAGAAGGGGCCACAGGAATGTGTTGGGAGGAGGACCTGAAAAGTCGTGAACACCAGCACAGGCCAGATAAACCTGATACTGGGCTTTCTACCTACTCTTCATCTGATACCACGGACAAGGACTTGTTCTTTAAAGTAGAGACTGCAGGAAGAAAGGGAAGCTGAGGGAGGAGAAGGTTCACACGTCTCTAAAGCTTTGAGAAGCAATTTACAGGACTGCAATTGGGAAGTTAACACACCTTGACTTGATTCAGTGAGCTCACAAGAAGGCTTGAGAAAGCAGAGAGCAAAATATACAAACTCAGATTAAGGTGACATGAAATGCGGCCGTGTTTGTGTGTGTGTACATATTGACGTCCACATTATATTATGTACAGCATAACTGATACAACCGTTATAAAGTTGACATGTGTTAACTACTTTCTCGTTGAATTCGAGTAAAGATATCAACCTAGTGGCTAAACGAATTGAAGACTGCATTATTCCTCTTATGGTCCGCAATTGTGTTATACAGCACTGATGGTCCAGGACTATACGGTATGAATCTTTCTATATATAGATCTTCACTATACTACAGGCATTTTGTAAATGTGTAGAGTAACTTTATAAGGTGCTGGGGCGATTCGACTGCCCAGCAACCTTCGAACCGCCGGTTTCACGCGGACTGGAGCGACACTGGACATGGGCGGAGTTAAAGTGGTATAGGAGGTCTCCCTGACACCTCCCTATTGATGCAATTCTCTTTGCATCAGTATGAAAGTGGAGCAATCTGAAAAGGCAGCTAAGTTAATTTGATAGACTTTATTACATTTCCAGCTGATGTTGGCAGTTCCTCAGCTATTGAAACAAAAGTTATACATTTCAAATTCTAGTTTCCTGCAAATCTAATAAGAAAAAGTTGAGTGGATAAAAGCAATGGAAAGTCTGGGTCTAGTTCATTATCTTTTTGAAAAAAAACACTCCTTTACTTAGTCCATTTGAAGAATCAGTATCCATTCGAATACACTAAAGAGCACAGTTGGGGACCTGCCTCGGATAGATAAGAAGCTTTTTGAAAACCCCTAGGGGAATGTAACTGCGAGTTGAACGCCGCATAGTACAAACAAACGCAGAGAATGATGAAGAAACTCAGCAGGTCTGGCAGCATCTGTGGAGAGAGAAACAGAGTTAACGTTTCGAGTCCGGCATAACTTTTCCTCAGAACTCGCGCTGGACTGAAAGGTTAACTCTGCTTTCACTCCACAAATGCTGCCAGACCTGCTGAGTTTCTTCAACACTTTCTGTGTTTGTTTCAAATTTCCAGCATCCACTTTTGCTTTCTTTTTCAGGTGATGTTTATTTTATGTTTTATAATGCAAGGTGTGTATTTCTAAAAGAACCATTCGTTGTGAATGCTGCTGACTTAATTTCTCGCTCATCTTAATTGCCCAGGCGTCAGTTAATATTGCTGCAGATTTAGAGTCACATGTAGGCCAGACCTGTAAGAACGGCGTAAGTGAACCAGATGAATCGTTATGACGTGGTTACATGGTCACCGTGAAGTTGCCTTTCAACCCCAGCTTCTTTGTTGAGTTCGAGTTTTATCCCTGGCCTCAATGGGATTTGAACCCAGAAAATGAACTTCGGGTTACTCGTCAGGTGACATCACCATGATACCACCGCCTCCCTTTTAGATAGCGGTACAACATAAAAGTTGTGAAATAGGATTTTCTGCAAGTAAAAATGGAAAGGATTACATTTATATAGCGCTTATATTGACCCTCTGACTTTTGCAGCCAATGAAGTACTTTTGAAGTATAATCATTGTTGCAATATACAAAAAGTAGCAATCAAATTGCACACAGCAAGATCCCACAAAAGGGTAATGTGATCAAGATCAGATAATTTTTTTTCGCGATGTTATAAGTATTGGCTCAGGGCCAGAGAAAACTTCTCGACTTTGATCTAACAGGAGCTTGGTTTCACTTCAAATCCTAGAGGCGTGACTTCCGACAGTGCAGCGCCCCTCCAGCACTGCTGTCGAACTTTGCTGGAGGGGGCCCGAACCATGACCTTGTGATACAACAGCGAAAATATTTTTTAAGGCCTGTACATTGACAAGTGTAGTTGAAAGCTGAGAGTGCTCATTGTTCAGGACTGCATCCAAGAAGTGACTTTAAAGCATCAACAAATTGCATTTAGGTACTATCATCATTGCAGTAAAACGTCGCCAGGCGCTTCACAGAAGCCGTATCAAACGAAACTTGACCTCGATCTGCAAGAGATTTTAGGATAGGTGGCCAGGAGGTACGTTTAAAGGAGTGATTTACAGGAAGAGGCTGGGAGGTGAAGAGTTTAGAGTTCGAGATTTATTCCTGCCCTGAATGGGATTTGAACCCAGAAAATAAACTCCGGGCTACTCGTCAGGTGACATTACCATGATGCCACCGCCTCCCGGTTAGATAGCGGTGTAACATAAAAGTTGTGAAATAGGATTTGCTGCAAGTAAAAATTGCAGAGTTTAGGGCCGAGGGAGAAGGTTAACGAAGAAATTTTAGGTTAGTTGTTTTTCAGAATCCTTAGAACACAGAAAAACATGGAAGTCGTCGTGTCTTTGCAGAATTGGGGTGCATGTTGGTAACATGTCCTTGAAAATTAGATCAAATAAGTTTACGAACGGAAGCAATGTGAAGGAGTTACAAATATGTATAACTTGACTCTGATTTAATACCTAGTCAATTGTGGACTGTCAGGTTAGATTTGTCTTCCTATATGTCCTGATAATATATCCCTCTTATTGCAAAAGTTATTTGAAGTCAACAACAATAAAGTGCATTTATGTGTCGTCTTTGCTGTAGCAATGTCCTCGAGTCGCCTCTGTATCACGAACTGGGGCTGATGCTAAATGCTTGCTTAAAGAAAAAGATGTAATGGAATGGTTTAGCGAGGGAATCCCCGATCTGAGTTTCCAGTCAGCTAAAGGAACCGCCGCCAGTGGTGTAATCGATGGACATGGAAGATATATAAAAGTCCACAGAATTGGGGAAAAGTGGGGCTAGTGCTGAAAAGTAGGAGGCCAGACTGATTTAAATCGAGTTCTGAAAGTTGGTGTTGGAGTTCAAGATGTAATTATTTTTGTACAGAGCACTCGCCCAGTTGTCTTGGTTAAGACATATCTGTGATTGAATCACTATTTTCTGATGGTCTGTTGAACACGGACACAGCTCACATAGTGAGCAGGAGCAATCTCTGTGTAATGCTGCAGTCTGTACATTGTTCTGAAAAGCATTGCTCAGACCCATGAGTATGGGAGTTGGGACGTCATGTTGAGATTATACAGGACGTTGGTGAGGCCACTCTTGCAGTACTGTGTTGAGTTCTGGTCGCCCTGCTGTAGGAAGGATCTTATTAAATTGGAGACGGTGCAGAAAAGATTTACCAGGATGTTACCGGCTCTGGAGGGTTTGAGTTATAAGGAGAAACTGAATAAGCTGGGACTTTTTCACTGGAGCGTAGGAGGTTGAGGGGTGACCTTATAGAAGTTTATAAAATCATCAGGGACATAGATAAGGTGAATAGCGAAAGTCTTTTCCCCAGGGAAGGAGAGTTCAAAACCAGACGGCATAGGTTTAGATTGGGAGGAGAAAGATTTAGAAGAGACCTGAGGGACAATGTTTTCACGTAGAGGGTGGTGATTATGGAAAGAGCTGGCAGAGCAAGTGGTAGATGCAGTTACAGTTACAACATTGAAAAGCCATTTGGACAGGTACATGAATAGGAAACGTTTTGAAGAATATAGGCCAAAGACGGTTTGGGAAACTTGGTCATAATAGATGAGTTGGACCGAAGGGTCTATTTCCGTTCTGCGCGACTTTATGAATCCCCTCGTGCAGTATAACTCTGGGGTTAGGCGACCCATTAGAAAATTAATGACATTCCGAAATTCATATTCCGATCTGAAGCGGCAGGATCACTGATGTTCCTGGGAGATAGCGTGCAGACAAGATGGGCTGAATGGACCAAGTCCTGAATTGACAGCGCGGCCCTGAAAGTGACCAGACTTTCAACCTATCAAATCGGGTGTGTGAGCGCACCCTGAGAATCTAGTTATCCACCACTGGGCAGCAGAGTGTCACTAACACTTGGATCGCCGTAATCGCTGAGCATTCAGGGGCTAGCCCCTCCTAACAGCCCTGTGGTTATACCCACACCCCAGCGCTGCCGCCGTTCACTGAGGCACCTTAATGCCAACCTCTCTAAGGCATATTATTCGTTGGGTGTAGATGGTTAGGTCAGTATCTTCTTGCAATCTCTAAATGCCAAGAAGACAGTTAAGAATCAGTATGGTAGCTGTGTTCTGAAGTCACGTGTAGGCCAGATAAAGATGGCGACTCCAGACAAACATAGAAAAGGCTATTCGGCCCTTCGGGCCTGCTCCGTCATTCAGTATGATCATGGCTGATCATCCAACTCCTGTTCCCATTTTCTCTCCATATCCTATGAGCCCTTTAGTAGTAAGGTCACAGCTTACTCCTTCTTGAAGGCATTCAATGCGTTGACCTCGGGCATTTTTTTGTGGTAGACAATTCCACAAACTCATTACTGTCTGGGTGAAGAGATTTCTCCTCATCCAGTCCTAAATGCCTACGCTGTACTCTTAGATTGTGATTCCGAGTTTTGGGCTCCCCGATCATTGAGAGCATCCTTCCTCAGTTTACCCTGTTTAGTCTTGCTAGAATTTTACAGGTTTCTGTGAAATCCCACCTCATTTCTCCAGTGAATACAGTCCTAACCGATCCAGTCTCTGTTCATACTACAGCGCTGCTAGCCCAGGAATCAGTCTGATAAACCTTCGTTGCATGACGAGAACCATTTCCTTCGCTAAAGGGCATTACTGAACCAAGTGAGGTTTTACACAGGCGGTAGTCGTTACATGGTCGCTATTCGGTTGGTTTGGAATTCCAGCTTTTTTGTTGAATGCAAATACCGCCATTTGCCATGGTGGGATTCGAACAGAAGCCTCCAGGACATTAGCCTGGGGTTCTGCATTACTAACCCCGTGACATTTCTTCAATGCCACCCCAAGTGATGCCAGCCTAGTTGGTAATGCCCACATCCCATGAACGAAACAATTAAAATAAAACAGCGCATGTGCAAACAAGGAGCCTTTTACCTGTTCCCATTTATTCTCATGTAGTGACCGTCTGAGGTGGCATCTTTCCGGCGAGATTTTAAAAGGGGGCACATGCTCTACCTTCTCCCCGGGAACATGAAATATCACAGGGCACTGTTTCAAAAACAAAGCTGTCAAGTCCTTTAATACGTGTCCTTTCATAAACATCGCTGCAACAAAAATCATCTGGCTGTCAGCGGTCGCATTGCTGTTTGTGGGATCTTACTATGCGCACCGTGGCTGCCGCGTTTTGCGCATTATAACAATGACTACATCTTCAACTTAGAGTTTCGAGGAAGGGTCACCCGACCCGAAACGTTAACTCTGATTTCTCTCCACAGATGCTGCCAGACCTGCTGAGCTTTTCCAGCAATTTCTGCGTTTGTCTCCAAATTACTTCCTTAATGGCAAAGCACAGTCCTGAGGCTGTGAAAGTGCTTACATGAATGCAAGTCTTGTATTTTCTTTCTCTTCCTCCTTCCCTGGTTTAGCAGTCTCAAGGTCAGTTTTTACATATTTTGAAACCATTTCTGCCGCCGGAATCTCATCCGCAAAAATGAACAGGAACATGCAATGCTCTTAAAGGGAACATTTTGGGTGTCGGCTGTATTTTTAGTAAGGCCCAATCCGGTGTAACCAGAAAAAGCAAGTTCCCACTAATGAGAAGAGGTTTTACGGCAGATTCTGCGAAGGGGGTCTTGACAGGATCAGGAGCAATTTCTTTTTTACACAAAGGAATGAACTTCCTGAGAAAGTGAAGGATGTGGGTAAAATTACAACGTTTAAAACGCGTTTGTATAGGTACATGAATAGGAAAGGTTTGGAGGGATGTGGGCCAGGAGCAGGCAGGTGGGACTAGTTTAGTTTGGGATTATGTTCGGCACGGACTGGTTGGACCGAAGGGTCTGTTTCCGTCCTGTATGACTCTATAAGTCTAATGCAGATGCTGGAATCCTACTTGACCCTTTGTTTTCAGTCATGATAACAGGCTTTCGGGGGCAGCGATAGAGGCCAGTCTATGTCTGGCTGCTGTAACAGCGCAGACCCAGAGACTATCTTCTGATTCTCCCATTTCCTCACAGAGATCTGTAATCTCCGCCGCATAAACTCACCTGAACGAAAGCAATTCACTCACAGACTATCCATGTCCATGAAACCATGTTCCTGTCCCAGATATAAACCCAGCCCCCCAAAAAAACCGCTTAGCAGCTGATTTATCTCATTTGACGTTGGTGGGATCTTGCTGTTCGAAAATGCGTGTTTGTCGGCAGGACAACAGCGATTACATCCGAATTGGGAGCAGGAGTGGGCCATTCGGTCCCTCCAGCCTGTTCTGCCATTTATTGAGACTACACTTCAGATTGATTCGCTGGCCAGTGGGGGACGTCCGCTTGGGGCGCTTGATGAATGCAGCAGTTTGTTTTTCTTTATAAGGAAGCATTAGGCAAACGGCAGTTTTGCGATATTCATATGTTTTTCTTTTCTTTCAGATTCTCAAGGCCAGGAGGAGAGATGCACCGTCTGTCTGTGAATCTTGACGGGTAGGTTTTAAACTATATACCATCAATGTCCACTTCTGACCAATTGGGTGAATGTGTTTTTTCTCTACTCCTGTATATTAAGAGTACCCAGAGAAGAAGGTCTACTCCCTGCACAGTGAGCGAACAAAAGTCGGTTTAATTGCTCACTCTCGGAATCTGTGTTTGATTGAGCTCTCTCGCAAACTAGCCCAGTTCCCCTTCACTTTGAACAACGTGAACTGAAGATGTGTTCGGACTGACTCTCCTGAGTGATAAGCCTGTTAGGAAAAGGATAGAGATTTGATGGACAAAGTTGTCGGTCCATGAATGAGCAGAGACTAGAACTAATTAGGCAGCGTTCTTAATAAGCCCTCATAGATACGAGGGGCCGAATGGTCTGGCTGTTTCATTCAATGATTCTATATAACCGAGGGGTTTATGGACCATTGGAATGATTAACCCGATCGACTGATTAGAGAACGTAAATTTTCAGAGACAAACGGAGTGAAATGAAAGACGTCAGTGGATCTCTCTCCCACTGCAACTCTCTCGTAATCCATCTTCTATCCGCCTCCCCCTCTCTCCCTATTTATTTCAGAACCCCCTTCCCCTCCCTCATTACTGAAGAAGGGTCTAGGCCTGAAACGTCAGCTTTCCTGCTCCTCTGATGCTGCTTGGCCTGCTGTGTTCATCTAGCTCTACACCTTGTTATCTCAGATTCTCCAGCATCTGCAGTTCCTACTATCTCTGAAATGAGACCTGTCAGGATCTGATTGAAATGAAGAACGAATTGTTTCCTTGGGAAGAGAGATAGCAAGAACTGCAGATGCTGGAAGTCAGAGTCGATAAAGTGTGGAGCTGGAGGAACATAGCGGGTCAGGCAGCATTACAGGAACAGGAAAGTTGATATTTCCGGTCCTGGTGAAGGGTCCCAACCAGAAACGTCGACTCTCCTGCTCCTTTGGTGCTGCCTGACCTGCTGTGTCCCTCCAGATCCACACTGTATGGACTCTGACTCCAGCATCTGCAGTTCTTGCTATCTCCTAGTCACTGAAAACCATACTGTGAAGCCTCTTCCAAGGATGCCCATCTTGAAGAAGTTGTCCTCCTCCCTCCGAAAAGATCTCAGTGGGTCTCTCTCCCACTGCAACCCACTGGTGATCTCCTCCACCGTGAAGCTCTTCAACCACATCCTGAAACAAACCAGTTACTACAGCCACGTCTCCTTTCTCAGTACCTGCCTAGGGAAACTGCTTATTCCCCATGGACTCCAAACAACCTTCAGACCATCCCAATTTGGACCAAACCGTGACAACTGTTATCTACAGTGCCTCCAGAAACGGTTCTCCCAGAGGATCCTCAGCTCCACGCTAGCAACCATGCACCCATGTCTTCTCTCACTACATTCAGCCCCATCCCAGCTCAGAGCATCACTTTCCCAGATCTGAAAAAGACCTCTACTGTTTTTCATGCTATGCAGGATCCACACAGAGTCCTGATGAAGGCTCCTGATCTGAAATGTTGCCTTTCCTGCTCCTCTGATGCTGCCTGACCTGCTGTGTTCTTCCAGCTCCATACTGTATCGACTCTGTTTCCTAAGGAAGAGTTTTAGACAAGACATTGCCCTTTTATATCTTGTAACACACACGACGTTTGCAGTTAACATTCCTTTCGCCCTGAATGAGGTCCAAAAGTCCACTGCCTCCCCATGCCACCCACACCACCCACCCATGCAACCACTGCCCCGACTCACCTCTGGCATTTCACTGAGTGCAATGATTGGGCGGAGGGTGGGATGCGAGTTCCTGTTACAGAATCTGTCTAACGAGCAGCTGGACTAGAGTAACATGCAGAATAGGGCAACCACACAATGAAGGGAAGACCACGCCCTCCACTTCTGTCTCTCTCTACCCACTCCCCTCACCTTCCCCAATTCCAGTAGAATGACTGGCAGCAAACCCAATGCATTTCCACGGATGCACCAGGGTGTGGGGAGCAGGGGCCATTTACTCCAGGAGCGGTTGAGGTTTTTACCCAGTGACTGAGGAAAGCACTGGGTGGGGGTAGGAGGGCGGGAACCATGTTCTCACTGCCTGTTTACATGTTGGATTATGGCGAGACAAGATGGGGGAGGAGCAACAGTTGTATCACACTTTCCCCCCACCCAGTGGAATTGGCTGACTTTTTTCGCTGAGCGGCCAGCATTTATTGCCTGTCCCTAACTGCCCCTTGAACTGTGTGGCTGTTGAGAAGGTCTGGAGTCGCATGTTGACCAGACCAGGTAAGAATGGCAGATTTCCTTCTCTGCGGGCATTAGTGAATCAGATGGGTTTTCCCATTGTTTGGCATTGTTTTCATGATCATCATTAGGTACTTAATTCAAGGCATTTCCAAAAACTCTAGTGCGGTGGGATTCAAACCCAGGTTGCCATAACATTAGCTGAGCTTTTGGATCAACAGCCCTGTATAATGCCACTAGACCATCACCCCTCGCTTTGGTTCAGGGGCTGCTCTATTCAATTGCAGCTGGAACTTCAGCCGTGCTCTTGCTTGAGGTTTCTGATGAAGGGCCTAGGCCCGAAATGTCAGCTTTCCTGCTCCTATGATGCTGCTTGGCCTGCTGTGTTCATCCAGCTCTGCACCTTGTTGTCTCTTGCTTGAGGTGACTGCTGACTTCCAACTCAGCTAAAGGCCAATTCCTCAGCTTCTCTGTTGATGGGATCTGTGTCTGTGTAATGCGAAGTGAAGGGGTTTGTGAGGCCTTGAATGAAAAATGGAAGAGAAGTTCTGGGGGATGGGGGAAGATTGGGGTAAAAGGTGATACCTGTACTCGGAGTTTGCACTTTGCCGTCCTTTTCCCTTATGGGACAATGGTCTGGACTTAAAATCCAAAGCACTGGGTTAGATTCAATAGAAACATGGAGTTTCCTATCACACCACCCTCCCCCACCAACCTCCATACATCTGTGAATCAATTAACCTCTATAATATAGACAGCTTCTCACAGAGACGGTGTCTGTACACATATATGATGCACATATAATGGATATCTGATTTTGCATATGTCATATAGTTATCTGTATGCACTGTACTTACAACATCCATCCATATATAAACATACAAATGATCTGTGCTTACAAGAGCAGATCAGAAGCAGGGGCAATTGGCAAGCAACGCCCATCAACAACAGAGAATTTAACCATCTCTCTCTGACATTGAATCACAATGCTATTGCTGAACACCACACTATCAACATTGTGGGGGTGACCATTGACCAGAAACTGAACTGGACTAGCCATATGAATACCATGGCTACTACAGCAGATCAGAGTCTGGGAATTTTGCAGCAAGTACCTCACTTCATGGTTTCCACCATCTACAAGGCACAAATCAGGAATATGATGAAATAAATAACAAGCAGGACAGGACACTGACACTTCACCAGAGTAGCACTGACAATGTAACCTAGCATGGTGACAAAATGTTTGCAATCAAACCCATCGACTCGGCGAGCAAGTCTACAACCTCATCCACAAGCCCAGCTACAAATCTTCTCAAAAAAAGCAATGAGATATTCTCCACTTGCCTGGATGAGTGCAGCTCCAACAACACTCAAGAAGCTTGACACTATCCAAGCCAAAGCAGCCCGCTTCTTTGGCACCATCTTCAACATTTACTTCCTCAGCGACTGGCAGGCATAGTGACAACCAAGTATATTATATTCAAGAGGCTCTGCCGCAACTTTCCAACTTAACAGCATCTTTCAAACCAACAGTCTTACCCAACAGGGAGAACAAGTGTACTAGACTCTTGAGAAAACCAATATCTGCAAGTCCCAGTCCTGCGTTGTAACTAGACTATAGTTGCTGATTCAAATCCTGGGAACTCTCTACTAAACCCACGTACACTATAAAGATTCTAGAAGGCAGCTCATCACCACCTCCTCAAGGGCTGTTAATAATAGGCAATAAATACGCCACTAATGCCAAGTCCCATGAACAAAATATAAAATCTTTGATAATGAATATATGCAATTGACATAGATGTTTTCATTCATGAGGTGTGAGAGTATCAACAATTATTGCCCATTCCTAATTTTATTTTTGTATAAATATACTTTATTTATTAAATATACAATAAGTACAATATAAAACAATTCAAATTCAAACATCACAAGAAAAAAATGACATTTCTCACTTGAGCACTTTGCACTCTCAGGTGTAATTCAAGCGCAAAGTTATAACATGGACAGAAATATGACCAAAGCTATGAACACATCACAGTACAAGAATGCAGCCTGAGGAATTTTATAATCTAACAGCCCCAGTAGGTGTATTATGGCAGAAAGGCCTTAGGCAGTGACTTTCCCCTATTATCTCTTAGCAGTGGCTGTCCCAAGCTTCGGTGAGTCCCTCAGCAGTTAGTCCTGGACCAAGGAATGTGGCAGTCTGCAACACTCAGTCAAGGAAAATTCTTTGCATTGGAAGACCAACAGGTTTTGACAGACCAAAAAGCATCATTGACTGATTTGATGATCCTCCAGGTGCAGTTGATCTTTGTCTCAGTGTGTGTCCCTGGAAACAGCCATCAAGCACAGAGCCCTTATCATGAAGCTGCTCAGGACATGCATCAATGGAAACAAAACAACTGCACCTCTTTCTAGAACTTCGTTGCATAGACGCATTCCAAAATGAGACGTGTCACAGTTTCTTCACCAACACAGCCATCTTGAGGGCAGTGTAGGGTGGTGCAGAGAGTCTCACTACCAGCCAAGCTATGCCTTGGTACTTTTTGATTTCTAGCCTAAGAGAAGGTTAACTTCTGAAGCACAACTGTGTAAATTGAAAGGACAATTAAGAATCAACACCATTATGGTGAGTACAAAGTCACATGTAGGTGAGGCATTATGTGTGTGTGTGTGGAGGGGGGCGTGGTTGTGGTGGATGGAATGGGGTGGGTGGTGGGTTGGGGGCACAGATGTACAGATTTCCTTACTTGAAGGACATTGCTGAACCAACATAGTTTTATAATAATTTGGTCATCTCATGGTCACCAGTACTGACACAGATATTTTCAAATCAACCTGTTGGGTTATTACATACAGAAACAAAAATAGAAATTGCTGAATAAAGCTCAGCAGGTCTGGCAGTACCTGTGTAGGGAAATCAGAGTTAACATTTCAGGTCCAGTGACCCTTCTTCAGAACTGATATTATGATCTGGAGGTGACAGTTATGGACTGGGGTGTGCAAGGTCAAAAGTCACACAAAACCAGATTATAGTCCAATGGCCTCAGCCATGATCTTGGATTCATGTCGCACCACATGTAACCCCACCATACTGTTCTGTAAAATCTTCCTTACTGTCCTGTTTTGTCACTATCACCTTGATAACCTGTTGTGATCTCTCTACCTTAATTAGTTTGTACAGTTTTGGATTACTTATTACTTTGGTTAGACCCTCAGCATGCAACTCTTATACCTAGCATGTCATTCCAGTCATTAGGCTTGTCTCCAGCACCACCTTATTTTTAATTTTTTGTAATTATCTTTCTCCCTCAATTAATCAGATTATAGGTCATCCCTTGACTTGTTATTCAGCTGTTGACACTTTACTCACACCATCTGACTCTCTTGATCACCTATTATTCAGCCTGTTGACACTACATTCATATCATTTTATGATCTTTTGATCTCTCTGATTATAAAGTCTGTGCCTGGGTGCTCTCTTCACTTCACCTGACAAAGAGGCAGCGCTTCAAAAGCTTGTGATTTCAAATAGAACTGATGCTGCTAGACCTGCTAAGCTTTTCCAGCAATTTCAGTTTTTGTTTCTGATTTCCAGCAGTTTTTGAGATATTTCAGATCTCTGGAGCAGGTGGGACTTGAACCAGGTCTTCTGGCTCAGAGATAATGACACTACTTCTGCACCACAGAAAGGCTTGCAAACCAATACTGATACAAACCTGTTTCCCCATGTTATTTAATTAACTGGATTTACATTTCTTCCACCTGCTGTTGTGGTATTCAAACTTAACTCTGATTATTACAAAGAACAAAGAATAATACAACACAGGAACAAGCCTGCACCAACACATACCACCTTCCATACTAAAACCAACTTCTCTTTCAGGATTCGTATCCCTCTATTCCCTTCCTATTCATTTATTTGTCCAGGTGCTTCTTGTATATTAATCCAGAACTCTACTTGCCATTCTGCAATCATACTATTAAAATAATCAGTTCATAAATTCTTATATCTAAACTTCGGTATTCTCGTAATTCATATGCATTTTATACACATTATCCCAATCGTACGCTTGGCTTGTATTACTTCGATGCAGATGTACAGACTTGGTGAACTGATTTACACATTGAAAGGCTCTGTGTGCACGTTTCTATGTAAACTTGAGCACTTTGCACTCTTAGGTGCCTATTCAAATGCAAGGTTGTGACATAGACATAAATATGACAAGAGCTATGCACATTGCAACGCAAACATGCAGCTTGAAGACTTCTAGAACCTAAAAGCACCAGTAGATGTATTATGACAGAAAGACCTCAGACAGTGACCTTCCCCTACTCAGCCTTTGCGGTGACTGCCCCAACCTTCAGTGCGTCCCTCAGCAGATCGTCCTGCCATTTTATGTGTCTGCAAAAACACAATGTGTACACACGTGCGCCATTACGTCCGCGAATTGTCATTCATGTACGCAGAAATAATTGAGTAGGTAACCCCTGACTGACACAAATTCTTTCTACTTTGCTACGATAAGTTGGAAATAATTACTCTATTTTTGTTTCGAAGTGTGAAACCCAGAAGAATAATAAATGGAATTGGATCAGAAGTAGGTCACAAGGCCCTTGGAGCGTGCTCCATTATTCAATAAGATAATGACTTTCACCTCAACCCTAATTCAACCACACCTCCAACCACAGTCTCGCTATTTCGGGTCGGGACCCTTCTTCAGACTGTTCTCCACACTATGTTGACTCAGAGACCAGCACCTGCAGACCTTGTTATCTCAGTCTCGCTATGAACTCGGGTGACACGGCGGTTAGCACTGCCGCCTCAAAGCATCAGGGACGCAGGTTCGATTCCACGCTCAGGTGACTGTGTGGAGTTTACACATTCTTCCTGTGTCTGCGTGGGCTTCCTCCCACAGTCCAAAGGTGTGCAGGTTAGGTGGATCAGCCATAGTTAAATGCAGGCTAGTGTGGGGCACTTGTGTGAGAGGTGCACTTCTGTAGGTTGTAAGCTGAGGACTGATGGTTCCGGCTGGGAGAGGGTGAAATGGGTTGTAGGTTTCAATTTCTGTGACGAGGCGGAGGACAGACTGAAAGTGAAGTATTGTTTCCAGGCTAATTCTGAAGAAGGGTCACTGTCTCCGCAGATGCTGCCAGGCCTGCTGAGTTTCTCCAGCACTTTCTATTTGTAATTCCTGCTGTTCGCTTTTAGTTTATTAGCCGTCTCCGCTGCATTTATGTCCGGCTCACGTCGCTGTTTCTCCTTTCGGTCACAGCCATATCTTGTTGTGATATTGAGAGTGAGACACCGCCGCACCCCGCCCCCAACCCCCTCCCCAAACAGTTATTTACGAGAGCAGCCACAAGCCAGAAACGAGCTCAAACTGAATTTAAAGTAACCCAGGCTGACGAGATCGGAATTCCGGATGTATTTTTTAAATTAAAACCACCAGAGTTAGATAAATTCGTTGCTTTCCGCTAAATAAAACGCCAGGAAGGTGAGGAAATCTGGAGCAGAGGTCCCCTAGCTCCAGAGATATTAAACTTTTGACAGTTCAGTCCGATATTAAAGGAAGGAGCTGCGTTTATTAAAAATCAGTTTTGACGCTGTAACCATTCGCAGAATAAGAACTTTATTCTGGGGTCGTTACTCAATGATAGAAGGAAAGTGTAAAAGACACGTTGTCCTTTTTCGATGATGCAATGCCTTTTCGATGTTGAAAGCGTTCAAAATACCGAGATCCCAATCTCGTTTCAAATCGTCCGTAAACATCGATTGTCGGGTGAATGTGGCTTTGATATCGGGACTTTGGATACTCTTATAGCAGGACGTAGCTGAGGTTGCATTATAAGATGGTCTCAAGGTTATCTAGAGAATATTATCACTCTGTTCACATCGCCGCAGTATGTCTTATCAATCTGCATGCACCCTACTATATCTATCAGTTCTCTGGTTTACTGTCTCGTTCTCTGCATGTTTATTCTTTTTTCTTTCCGACATATCGCCTTTTCTATCCATCAATATTGGTTCTATATTCCTTTTAGATATAACTGTCTGCATTTCTCCATCATTTCGCTCCTCTCTCCCTGTGTATATTTCGTTTCACACGAGCTGGAGCACCGTATCTATCTATCTGTCTGTCTATCTATGTGTGTCTAACTATTATTTAGTCTGTCTATCTATCCAGCTAGCTCCCTAGCTACTTACTCTTTCTCTCTATCTCTCTATGTGGTTCTCTATTCTATCTGGAAATATTGGTCTTCTCTAGATATGCCTTTGATAGATTTCTCCCAACGTGTGTATTGATCAGTAATCCTAGCTTTCACATTGCTTATACATGTAAATCTACCTATTTAGTTAAGATTTGGTGGGGAGATAGTTTTTACTTATTCCTGAATGCAGGATTCCGTTATCCGGTATTCAAGATATGGTCCTTTAACAAGAGAAATCGATTCATACAGATCAATTTTCTTTGTATATTATTATATATTGAGCATGTCAGTTTAATTAGGATGGTGGTTTGTGGTACATGTTGTCTAGAGAGAGACTGGTGATGAATAGAGAGAAATTGATAATTAAGCGATGGGGCCGAGTTTTGGGACGGTTTCTAAAACAGCACAACAATAAATAAACGGGGAAGTTGGGTCTCTCTCCTGGCCCCCAACAAAATATCGAACGCCACTCTTCCCTCCCTAATTTTCATCCTTTCAAAACTCACGCCTGGCGTTAAAGAATTAATCACAACTTCCTCATCTACCTACCTCTCTCCTACTCTTTCCAACCTTGTTAGTGTGCCCCACAATGGGCCCTGTACTCTTCTCCTCAATGAAAAAGATAATCATTTCCAAAAATTGCCTTCTCAGGTCAGCTGCCCAGTGCTATTAAGCTGTAACTTTGCAAGATTAGACTAAAGATTGAAACGCCCACTACGTACGTGGTGGGCAGCTGAACAAACAGTGCAGTTTGATTATAGTTTTAAAATATAAAACTGTATTAGTAGTTAGTACCACGCTCGAATGAATGGGCCAAAGAGCGATAATTGCATTTAGCCAATACATCCTATAATGTGTGGATCAGCATTCACAGAAATGTACATCTATATTACTAATAATCTCTTATTTTACATATAGAATATTGCGTGCGATGTACTTGTAAAATATGGAAAATGATAGATGTCTAAGTGAGGGGGGGTGATCGAATGAACAGCATATCTCTTTTTAAAGCGTTGAACCTTTGGTAAATTCTTCATTATAACCTCACTTTAGAAGCAATGCAGCACATAAGCAAAATTTGGCTATTTCATGCAGGCTGCAGGAAGGAGGGATAGGAGATTAACTTTCAATAGTTTATTTTTGATCATTGTTGAATCGGATACATGTGGATTGGCTGTCAGTTTTGTTACTAAGTATTTCTGCATGTCCTGTGCAATATACGATGCACGAGAGGAGGTCTATACGCCGAGCGATTCCAATGTTACTGCTGTGAGGTTAGGCAGCAATGAGATTTGGTGTATTTACAGGCCATTCGGTGTGTGTGTGTGGATTGTCTTTCTGTAAGAAGTGATATCTGATGTTATATTAAACACCAACTTTGCGATATATTTAGGATATATGAATTTTTAATGCCTTAAAGGTGGGGAAGCGTATGGGATGGGCGTAAGCTCTATGCATGGTGTGAGTGCTAGTTCTAAAAGAAGCCTGGAATTCTTAGGTACATTTGCCAGGTTTACGGAAATTATAGCAATTGTGTTGGTTTTATTTTTTAACCCAAATCACGTTATTTTGTCTATGACGATGGTGTTGCATTAACAGCACACCGTTGTATACGCCCAGTTATGTACAGGCAGGTGCAATATGCAAAAAAAGTCACAATAGTACATAGACACTCCTTCACAATACTCTGCAGAATCACTATACATTACACATACAGTCAAAATTCTGACACACAGGAAAAGAGGGACAGAACGCACTGGATCGCAAGTCACAATTAGGACTGGTACTTTGAACTTGACCCATAAAACAACAACCCACATAAAACCATGTGGACACCAACCGTCATTCACCCACACATGCACACTGTAACACCCTTTTGCATTCACATACGTGGCATCTCTCACACAGAATCACTCAGTATCTCTCCCCAAGTGTTCCTCTCCAAACACACAAATTAAATATATATTATTCAGCCAACATAATTTCAACCTCTGTCCCTCTCTCCCACTTCAGGATTTCTGCCTTGCTCCTCTTTTCTGAATAAATTAAACGACAGTCAAGAGAGCACTAAGAGGGTATGGCACCATCCCTCTCCAGCGAAAAATCATTTTTAATGGCAGTAATGACTCGAAAATATGATGCGGAGGTGCCGGTGTTGGACTGGGGTGGACAAGGTCAGAAATCAGACGACACCTGACTTAAAATCATAAGCTTTCTTGGCGTTGCCCTCCCGTCAGGTGAAGTCTTGAAAATAATGATAGATGATTGCAAACGAAGAATTTATGTATTTCTTTAAAAAATGACATTGCACGAAATTCAAAGCTAAGAGTAAGAACAGATAGATTCACGAATCCATATTTCAGGTCCTGCATTTTTTTTTAAATTTAATTTTGTTTTACTGCTGTCTCTGTTTTTAATTTACATCGGATTTTTTTTATCCACGCGTGTGATTTATGATAATGGAAACCACATTAGCTTTGAAAATTCTGCGAACAGTTGGATATTAGAAAATGTTTAAGTACTCCAGTCTGTGGGGAAGAGACTCTGACAGTTTTCACACTGCATTATTAAATGTCCACTCAACGCCCACTGCTGTGTGTGTGGCCACTGCAAAGCAATTGGATGGGATAATTAAAACAAAACATGGATAAATGGCTCCAGAACTACCTACTAGATCCTCTACTCAAATTACTAACTATTCTGAAATCACAATCCCAGTAACACCTGTGAAAACAGGGCAGGTTAATCTTTCGCTCCATCTCCCTTTATTTTTCCTCTCAAACTTTATCTTCTTATTTACAAACATATGCAGCTGTATGTCCACATATAAACCAGTTTTACATCTATGCACGCCATCTAATCCGGCTCTTCGCTAAATCTATCCATTCCAAACCATTTTGTACCTGCTTCTATCTGTTCCACTTATGCGCACGTGTTTGCAAATATACTTTCTGGTATACCCTTTCCCCAGAGCTCAGGTGCCTCCTCTGTGTGAAGAACCCCAGTGAGATATTTTACCTCATCGCATTTTTACAAAAAGGGACTCCCCAGCACAAGACAGTAATTGACAAAAGTTAGATCCGAAAATGTAGAGTTTATCTGGTTCGTATAAACTATTGCACAGTATCAGTAGCAGAGGGCAGCCAGAGGTCACACCCGTTGATACAACTTTTCAACGTGAACATTTCTGCAGATGAGTTGATTATCGGTTAAAGAGGAGCTGCAAGAAAGCTTCCGACTCCCACTTAAGGTACGTTTATTCTTGGATCTCAAATTCCAGGGGACTAAATATCAGAACTCCGTCTGTGGGTACAGGCTTGGCATTTAGTAAAGTTGAAATTAGTTAAATAGTAGCAAACAAAAACAGTAGCGGCCCTCCATTGTCGGATTTAAAGCTGTGAATGGGGTATTTGTGCAAGATAGAAGTGTGCATTGGTCTACAGTGATCCCAATAGCAGGTAATGATTCTGCATAAACCCTAAAGCTGGCATGGAGGTGAAAGTGACACACATTGTAACCGTCCTTAAAAGCAGTTTATTTATAACAGGGGCCCATTAACTGTCCGAAGTTCACTAGGGGGAAGTTATCTAACAATTATTTCCTTGTATCTTTTGAACTAGAGACTACAAACAGAGGGATCTCCTGCTGTAGTCAGGACATCGTTAAAATGAAATATAAAAATATATTGTATTGTGATAGAAGTGACATATATAGACAGCTATAAATGGAAAGATAGAGAGAGAGATCCAACAGCTTAAATGCAACATATGATTGAGACGAGCGTATAAAACATTACATTATCATAGATGAATGTTTCCGCCGCTCATATAAACCAATAGTCATCTAACAGTTTAAATACAACCAGAATCGCTTTTAAATTATTTCAAAAATGATAGACAGATAGACAGCCAGACAGATAGAAGTGTAGATAGTCAGATAGGTCGCTCCTCCCAGTGAGGAAACCCATTATAAGGCAAGGGGGAAAAAAAACCCTCAAAATCTACACTGGCGCAAACATTTACTGGTTGCTTACAAAAAATCGACTTCTGCTACACAATTAAAAGTACAGAAATCGTCTCCTAACTAATTTCCTGTGTCTTTGAAAATAAATTTAAAAATCCAAGCAATCCAGTTGTGTGTGTATCTGTGAGATAAGGGCCGAGTTTTCAGGATATTCTGTGAAACGTAAAGTGTAACAATTAAGTGAATTTGCTTTCTGATGAATTCTATCTAGAACACCTTTGAAGTTGTTTTATTTGCTGACCTGGTAGAAATCCAATGTTGGCAAAAATGCAGAAATTCCACCTTTAGAAACGGCGAAAGAAGGATTAGGAGATTTGGGTCTAAGCTCGTTTTAACTAAACTCCCAATGCGGAAATATATTGAAGTTACAGCAAGTGAACAACCATTGGGATGTGTTTTGAGGCTTGGAAGAAAAGCAAAAGAAGCTGACCACCTATCAGGTTTATAACTTCACCGAGGCTGCGCTATCCTTGGCTCTTCCATTTTCACCTCTTGCCTAACCAAAAACCTACCTACTGCCCAGTGATACAGAACAGCCTCTTTACTGATCTATCCACCATTCTGTGTACCCAGTATCTAACTCCCTTTACCGGCCCATGAGTATATTTATAGATCCAGCTATGATTCCATCATTCCCTTTGCCCATCAATCCATTTACCCAAAAAGTTTTATTTTTTGTCGATGCTTTCCTTGAAACGTAAGTTAAAATAATAGGTTAGTCTAAAGTTTTGAAAATTTTATATGTTAGCTATCTTGAAAATGTGATTTCGGAGGAAAAGAGCTTTTAAATATCAAGGACCATCGCGTTCCCTTCTTGTATTCACATTTTCTATATTTAATATTATTTTCATCTCTATCCTTGGGTAATCTTGACCTCTTTTTAAAAAAAATCCTGTTTTTACGTTTCTCTTTTCACTCTGTTCGTTTCTCCTTTGCCTTATTATTTTGATGGTAACTTAATCCTCTTTTGCCCTGCTTTTATTTCTCGCTGATGCCAAAACAGGATTTTTAGAATTGTCTATGTGAATGGTCGGTGGGTATAGTTGTTGTGGCGCGTTGTAGTGAAACCAGAGTTAGGCTTACATGGACTGGACGCAGACATCCCACTGAAATTCTTCAAACAATTCTGGTGTACACTTCCAGAAATTCAGGGAGTTTCGTTTCTGCAAAAAAAACCCCAACAAATCGGCGATTTTCTGGAGACAGAACAATAAACCACAACAGAAAATGTGATTCTGTTTAAGATTTACATTCTTCTGTTAATCTTTGCAAAACCAAAGGGTCAACTTCTGCTCTCATTCCCTCAGTAGAGCCCACTCCCGTCTGGTTAAAATTCATTGCTTTGATTTCACTGTGACTCAGTGCTTCAGATTATTAGTATCAATTTAGTTTTGAGGGGGAAGAAAGTCCAGTGTATATTCACTCATAAATAGCTGAATCTACTGCCAATGGATGGGAATTTCCCCAAATTTACATACTTGGGAAAAATTTGGGGGTGGGTGTAGAGCGAAGTCAGTGAGGGAGATCTGGAGATGGGGGTGTGGGTGGGGGGATGAGAGAAAGGAGAAACACAAATGGAATAGGAATATAATACTGGAATGTAACACTGGAACCAGCCGTTGTCGCTATGTTGCTGAATACTGTACTCAGTGATAATAGCTCCGTTAAATTTATTGGCGACCTTTTCAAAAATCACACACATTGTACAACAGAACTGGCACCGTGTTTTTTTGGAAATGTTTTACTATGCGACCCAAGTGAGCCTAAATGCAGTTACACCCGCTCTCACCCGGGTTTCATTCCACACCATCACTTCAGTGACAATGTCATTAACTTGGATTTTTTTTCCCCCTGTTAAAATGATGGGAATGGAGGATTGTTGCTCGGAGCTGGATACTGGGAATTGGCGGAATTAGTTCCTTATGTCCTTATGGCTAAACACATGTTTCTAACGTAGAAACGATTGTAGGGAAATTGGCATTTAGTCTGGTAAACGGGGGAGACAGGAAAAGGGGAGAGGGGGTGAGATAAGGAGAGATCTAACACCGGAGGATTGGACGGCGAGAGAAGGCAGCTTGTAGGCCTGGACGAGCCGGGAGTTTTCAAATGAATCGCAATTCTCCGCAAATTCATCGCCGGGCAAAGGATAAAGGGAGGAAGGAGCGGGCCCTGTGGAAGCAGTTCCATTTGAACTGGACACGTTGGGCAATGGATACAATAAAATATTCATTCCCGTTCGTAGCGATAAAGGTTGAAGAAAGGCGGCCTTTCTGCTCAGCAGCACGCAACCTCCCAGTGCTGAGAGAGACCGAGAACATTGAAATGTTAGGTCTGTAGCAAAGTACCCGGGGCTGATGTGATATTGCTAGGCACATCTCTCTGCTTATTCTGCCAGCTCTGCCTCTGAAAGGTGCGTCGATGTGAATTGTGTCTGCTGTGTTGTATTGTGAACCAGGCTTGTATTCAACACTAATATATGCTCTCTATATAAGAATATCGCTTTTAAATAAATCCTTCATTCAAACATCACATGCTTCATCAGTACAATCAAGGATATGTCCCTTAAAACATACAAAAGGACGTTACTAGTACAAAATGCAAAATCTGTATTTCATATAAAGTCCTCAATTAGACCATTGTCACTAAAATTAACTCTATCAAATCTTTCTCTCTGTCTCTCTCTGTTTGTCGTTCCTAATCTTACCCCAGGAATGCTGTGCTGTATCTATGTCCTTAGGTTGATTCATACATTTCCTTTCACGTCCATTCATTTCATTGACCAGAACTCCCCGAAACATGCACCCTTCCTAATCCATTGACTGGGGTTAATACACATACATCAAACTAAACTCTCCTGGGCTCATCCACTGAACACGGTTTCACTAAATGTTGTCCTTGCAGCTTTTAAAAAATAGGACGTCGAATTTCTCAACCCCATCGTCTTTCCCAATAAACCGCAATCTCTGATATGTTTAAAGTTCACATGGACAACTTTGAAATCTTTATTTTTGGGAAAGAATTGTATCTGGATGAGCATGTCAATTTGATGTTATGCTGGGCTAGGATTGTTTCCTGTTTCTCAATACCCCATGCTTTGTACATTACTGCAGCTTACATGTGGGTGTGTGCTAGTACTGGTATTACATAAATATACCATTTCGTGGAGTTGGCACATATAAAGGACTTTTCGCCAGTAACGAGGACCGAGACAGATATATCGTTGTAATGTTATATAATCATGGAATGGAACATAAAAGTAAAATAATGCACTTCTATATCACTGGCTTCATAAGGTAAAGACAGATTGTAACGAAGCATATACCAGAGCAAGAAGTGTTGTATTTTTATACAATAGAAACTCTGTCACCATAGGTACAACATAGTGTGGACTTCAGTGCGATGTATATTGAAACAATGCATTAACTGGAATGAATTATAAAATGTGCAGAATAATGCAAACTTTCTAAACGCAAGAGAGAGTTACACATATCACTCTCGCTGTTTGGGCAATATCACTCAATACATTCTGTATATATTCCACATGTACGCAGAAAGATGAATTAACAACTGGAGCTTTTTATATATATATATCGGGTGGGCCGGGGTGGGGGTGGGGTGGGGGGGATAATGGAGACAGAGAAGACAAAGATCTGTCCCGTGACTGTACGAGGAAAGGGATGGAAATGAGTCTGAACGTGATCGCTATATTTGCAATTATTACGTAGCTGGGAACAGTGACGGCGATATAAATAAATGCAATTAGATGAAATATTTGGTTACATTCCGCCGACAGACGCAGACTAGGTGAATCAGATGCTTTAAGTTTCAAATTCAGCTGTAGAGTGAAGGAGGTGCAGAGAATTTAGTGTTGTGCCCTGTATATATACACACACCGAGCATCCCCCGCCCCCGTGGGCTTGGTGAAGGTCAGACTCGGTAAACACGATCCATGCTAACATTTCAGTCCTTTTACTGTGTGGTTATTTTTGATTCTTTTCAGTTCATCCTGTTGTACTTGGGTTTTTCAGAGACCCATCTGAGAGAGGCCAAATAATAGATGTGTAAAACAAAGTAACAGTCCTTTTTAACATTTATAAACCGATGTCAAGGCTTGGAGTGAAGATGAGCGGAGGTCTGTATCTTTCAATATTTGGCCTCCCTCTAGCGGGCTGGGGTGAAGGCGATGGGGAATGTGAGGTGGGGGCATTTCGGAGTGTTTCTGGTCTCAGTGTCAGATATTCCACTCTGAATAACTACAGAACGATCCAGGCACAATTTCAACCCTGACATGCTGTCGTGAATTACTATAGAGTCTAACCCCGCCTCCAAATCCAAGAAATATACTTTCAAAGAATACCACTACCCTTCCACACACACGCGCGTTCATGTTCACACACACTCTTCACACTCCGGCAAAGCAGGTTCCGATTAAACAGGCAAGAGCCCAGGTATGCAGTTCATCCCATCGTTTCTTTGCACGTTGCTGTTGTGTATTAATTCCGGGTGAGATGTACAATGCATGGAATTCATGGCTTCAAAATAAACTGAACGCCCCCCTTCTGTGCTAAGCCACGTCTTTCCCCTCCACCTTGTACACCACATCCTCCCCATCTCAACTCAATTCCACCCCCATCACCATTGCACACCCCCCGCCCCGCGCCCCCCACCAAACAACCGACTAGCAAAGCAGTTACCCGCTTTGTTTTCTTTTACCACGTGGACCTCAGCATCTCGTAATGTAAAATCTGAATGTACTATAGACAGCATTCTTGTAGGCTGCGTGGACCATGTATATGACAGAGATTTATTGCAATGGTTTACAGAAAGATGTGGCTGCCTGTCTGTATTTAAGTATCTGTATATGTGTCTGTGCATGTCACTATGTTTATTTGTGGATGCATGTGTGAATCAGAGAGAGAGAAAAAAAATCCTTCTACTATATATTTGCTGAGACTCTGGGTTTGACGTTAGTGTGGGATGGCAATATGAGATCAACTTCCTGTTATACGGAGGATCTGTGGTTCAGCATCAATTACAGTGAATCAAATACTGTGTTCATCAGGCTGCACATCCCATATCTTCAGTTTTTGTGTCAGCGCCCGAGGTAAACTTATAGCTGCCCATTGTATGATATACATGGAGACAGGATGTGATTTTATTACGTACCTCTGTTGTCTACTTATATAAGAACCAAACATAATTGTAATATTTAAATATACAGAGAGTCAAAGTGAGCAATTGGAGTGAGACATTTGAGATAATCATTCAGGACAGTTACTTGGCATTTGGAAATGTAATTGGGGTCCTAAATGAAAGTCAGTACCGATTTTACTCAAAGCAAACGATGTTTGACTCATTTGATTGAGGTCTTTGATGCAGTATTGTAGAGGGGTGAATGAGGATAATGCAGTTGATGCTGTGTATATGGACATTCAATAGGTATTTCACCAAATATCACAATAGACTTGTTTTGAAGCCCTTTAGATTAAAGAGGCAGTGACTGCAAGGTTATCAAATTGGGAAAAGGACAGAAAATGGAAAGTTTTGGTGAGGGTTGTTTTGCAGATAGGAAGAATATGTACTATTAATATCAGAAGAGTCAGTATTAAAACTACTCTTCTATTTGGTCTTTAGTCATGGTTTGGACTTCGGATATAATAGGAGCATCATTTCAAAGTTCACAGATATTGCAAAACTTGGAAAAGTAGTAAGCAATGAGGAGGAACAGACATCAGAAAGACAGAGGGAGGCTGGTAAAATGGGTAAACACATGGAGAGTTAATATTTTGATAGAATGAATAAGGAGAGGAAATTCAACCTTTTTATTCATTCACAGGATGTGGGCATCAATGGGTCAGCTAGAATTCATTGCCCATCCCTAATTGCCCAGAAGGTAGTTAGAGTCAACCACATTGCTGTGGGTCTAGAGTCACATGTAGGCCAGGCCAGGTGATGATGGCAGATTTCCTTCCCTGAAGCACATTAGTGAGCCAGATTGGTTTTTACACAACAGTTGACAATGATTTCATGGTCATCCAGATATTTTTTGCTGCATTCAAATTCCATCCTCTGCCATGGCAGGATTTAAACCCAGGCCCTCAGAATATCAGCTGAGTTTCTGCATTAATTGTTTAGCGATAATACTACAAGGCTATTGCTTCCCCTGAGTGACACAGTTATTCAAGGGATTCAGAGAGAAGGTGACAGAGGTGTATGCATTTATTGAAGGTGGCAAGACAAGTTGAGAAGGTTGTATAAAAAATGTGTAAGTGTTTCTTCATTGTATTAATAGAGAACAATGTATTTTCTAAGTCACCAATGGGAAGTCATCTGGAGTACTGCTACCAACTCTATATACCAGGATTTTGGAAGGATGCTAAGTCCTTGGAGAGTAGAAAATGGTACCTGGCTCCATGACTTAACTTAAGTACTTTGCTCTTTCATGGGATCTGGGTGTCATTGACCAGGCCAGTATTTTTTGGTGATCTAATTGCCCTTGATCTGGGTGGCTTGCTTGGGCATTTCACCACATTGTTAAGAGAACCCTAGGGCTTCGATGTGGATTCACATGTAGGCCAGACCAGGTAATGAAGCAGATTCTCTTCCCTAAAGGATATTAGTGAACCAGACAGGTTTTTATGACAATTGATATTTGTTTAATGGCCGCCATCATTGAGACTGGCCTTCAATTCCAGACTTTTTCTTAAGAAAAGATTTTAAATTCCACTATTTCCTGAAAGATTAGAGATGTTGGGCTTGTTTTCCTTTGAGCAAAGAAGGTTAAGGGAAGATTTGTTAGAGGCATACAAGGTTATTGAAGATTTTGCTTAAGTATATAAGGAAAATCTATATCCAGTTGTAGCAAGAATAGTATCAGATGACAGAAGGGGCTTTTGTGGCGCAGTGGTAATATCCCTTCTTCTAAACTAGAAGGGCTGGATTTGAGTTCCACCTGTTCCAGAGGTGTTTAATACCATTTCTGAGCAAGTTTATTAGAAAATATTTATCAGAAGGCAGTGAATGAGGGTGATCAGCAAAAGAACTAGAGGCAACACAGGAAACAATTTTCTTGCACAAATTGCAGTAACCTGGAATTTACTGCCTGGATGCTGGGTGTGGAGTAGATTCAAAGAGAATTGAATTAATTCTTGAAGGAGAAAAATTAAATAAAAGTTCAAAATTAAAGAAACATTAAAATTATGGGAAAACAGCAGGGGTGTGACATTAATTGGATATTCTACAAAGAGCCAGCACTGATTAAATGAGCTGAATGTTTTTTTTACTGTGCAGGAACGCAATGGGTCTATGATTCTTTGTGTGAGGTAAGAATATTAAGGAAGGTGAAACCAAGACCAAGGTGGCCTGTGACAAAGTAGAAACATCTCTACATCCTACACCAGGGCCCGTTGGTCATGGAAGGTGTGTTTTGAAGGTAACCAAGCAGGTTGATTGTCAACTTGTAAAACCTTCCAATACATTAGATGACAGACAGTAAGAGTGACAGAGTTTCTTAGTTATCCTACAGAAGACAATGGAAAACCATCACTGCATTTTGCCATGACAGTGGATCAATCTAATGGAAGCCAATTGTCTAACCCTTGGAAACAAAGGCCGGAGAAAAAAGCAGACAGAGAACGAAGGTGGTAGATACAGTAATAAGCACATTGGCCATGATCTAACTTGACAGCAGAATAAGCTCAAACTCCTGAATAATCTATTTCTAATAATCCTATGCACCTTGCAACAACATAAACAAAGAAACATTGAAGTAATACACTAAAATAAAACAAAGAACTGTAGATGCTGGAAATCTAAAACTAAAAAGGAAAATGCTTGAGAAACTCAGCAGGTCTTGCAGCATCTATGAAGAGAAAGCAGAGCAAACTTTTTAAATCCAGTTCTGAAGAAGGTCACTGGACTCAAAAAATCTGCTTTCTCTCTACAAATGCTGCCAGACCTGCTGGGTTTCTCCAGCAATTATTGTTGTTGTTGTAACGCTCTTGAGAAGAGTTCTATTCATGAATGACTGAGTTGCACTAAGGAACTAGAAAGAAGGGAATGTAATGCCAGGTCACAAAGAAAGGCATAAGAATAATCCAAAATAATCATACATGTGTGAAACTGTTATTAGGACTGGATGAAATAGCAGAAATCTTTTTGAAAAGGAGAATATTAAGTGATTGGGAGGTAACTACACAGCATGACAAGCATGGGTTTCTGCATGAGGTAGATCTTGTTTGATAAGTCTACTTGAGTTCCTTGGCATTATAATGGTTAGTTGACCAGGAAAACCCAGTAGATATGATAAGACTAGATTTTAGAAAAACCTTTATTGCAGTATCACATAGAAGACTGCTCAAAGAAACAATAGAGTCTTGGTTAACTGATGGAAATCTTTTGGAGTGATTAATTAAACGTTTGAGTCAGAGATTGTGTTGGGGAGCTGGATCTATGTGGAGAGAAAATTCCACAGTGATTTACTCATTACGAGCATCAGTGTGTGTTTGTATACATATATATATACGTATATATATAGAGAGAGAGAGAGCTAAAGGATAGCTAATAAATTCTTCTAGTTTGTTGATAATACTAAAGTGTGTGGGTGTCATAAATAATAAGGAACAAGCAGATGTTCAAAGAAAGATCCAGTCATGTTGGGAGATTGGACTCTAAAGTGGAAGATTTCATCTAGTACAGAGAAACAGAATTCTCAAACCAGGGAATAGAAAACAAGACTGTATAGAAATAACTCAGCCATGACTTGATGGGTTGCATTCTTCCTTTCTGAATGTGTAGGTTGTGCATTTGTATCTCACTTGAGGGACTTGAGCACGTAAACTAGGTTAACACTTCTGAGCACAGTGGTGGGGGGACCAGGAAATGATACAGAGAGGAATCTGCAATGTCTCTGTAAACACCCTATAATTAGACTGTTGATTAAACCTGACAGCATTTTATACAGGACAAAATAAATCCTGAAAATGCTGGAAGTATTCTGATTTCATTTCAGATTTGCACGTTTTCTTTCTTATTTGTCTTATACATTTTATTTTGCTTGAGGGATAGAGTACCAAGTCCCAGGAAATGATAATTAGTTTGTACAAAGCATTGGTCCATCACCACCTGGAGTATTTTGTACAGCTCTGAGTGCCATACCTCAAGAGAGAAAATACAAAAGAGGGATGCTAAATTGACAAATGAGATTGCACAACTGTGCTACAATTTACTTGGAGAGAAGGTGCCTCAGGCACAAACTTATAGAGCACTGTTTTGGCATGAAATCTTGGGAAGGATATTTTGGCTTTGGGGAAGGGGCAACACTGATTCACTAAACTGACGCAAGGTTTAAAGGGTTACATCATAAGGACAGATTGTGTAAATCCAACCTTTATGGATGAGAAATTCACTTGAGCTGCTTAAAATTATTCAATAGGGCAAAAAGGCTTTGGATACTGGGAGACAGTTGGAGCTTTGAAGAATGAGATTGACAGATTTCTGTTGGGGAAGAATTCTGCATTCTGGTCCCAATACTATAGGAAGGAATTGGAGTTTTTGGAGGGGATGCAAAAGAGGTTTACCAGGACATTGTCCATATTGGAGTGTATTAGCTATAAGGAGAGGTTGGACAAACGTGCATTGTTTTCATTAGAGCATCAGAGGCTGAAGGACAACCTGGTAGAAGTATGTAAAATTATGAGAGACATGGATAGGGTGGATAGTCAGAGTCTTATTCTTAGGTTGAGGTATAGGTTTAAAGTGAGAGGGGGAAGGTTTAAAGGAGATGTACGAGGCAATTTTTTTTACACAGTGGGTGGTAGGTGCCTGGATCGCGGTGCCAGGGGGAGGAGGTAGAAGCAGAGATGATAGCAATATTTAAGATAATGTGGAAAGACACATGAACAGGAAGGGAATACAGGGATACAGATCATGTGCAAGCAGATGGGATTAGTTTGGAATGGCATTATGGTCAGCACTGACATGGTGGGCTGAAGGGCCTGTTCCTGTGCTGTACATTCTGTGTTCTATGTTCTATATGCTATGTTCTATGTTCTAAAGATGAATAAATTGAGTTGACAGACAGAGCAGTCAAGATCTGGTTGCACGAAAGTCTAGGCCTGAGGAGCTGAATGACCTCCTTCTGTTTTCATGTGATGGAATCCAGAAAGAATAGAGAAACCGAACCCAAAATGATGTATGTTCATCCAGCTCTCTTGGAAGGAGACAATTCTAGCCAAAAAATGGTACACAGTGAGGGTATAATCTAATATAAATGGTAGTAAATATGTGATGGTGTGGCTATACACTTCAGCAAGCGTGCCCACAAAGGATGTCAGGAATGAAATAAGAAATGAATTTTGTTATTATTTGGTGTTGACTCAATTGCTGAAATGCCATTTTTTGGTCCCGTACAGATATTTCTTCCAACAGGGGTGTTTCTTAAACCAATGTCATAGGTAACCTCCTGTCACTAGCAGGTTAGTTGATTGTCTTATGTTCTCGAGAAGGAATTTCCTGCAGGTTTCACTGGAATTGGGCTTAGTTTTGTTTTTTCTCTCTTTTACTTCCCCAAAGACTTACAGATTGTTAATGTAAATTTACAAAAGGGGCAAAGGCAAACCACCAGGCCCACAGTATCCAGGTAACCATGCATCCAGCATAAACTATTGACCTCCTCCCTAACCACACTGTCTCCTGAGAAAGACAGGAAACAATGTTCCTTCTAAAGGAGCATGGTGACTTTTTATCCACTGCCTGTTTTGGCCTGTATGCCAGAAGGTGATGACTATCTGCAAAAAGAAATACTCCATGACAACGAAACTAACTCTCTGATTACAGATTTTTGCACGATCACTTTCTCATCCCACCATTTCTGTCTATCTGAAATAATCTATAAGAGATTTTTGGTTTCTGAACCCAAGGAAAGATATATTTGCCTTAGAGACAGTGCAACAACAAAGGTTCATTCAATTGAGACCTGGGATGAAAGGGCTCTCCTATGAGGAGAGATTGAGTCGAATGGGCCTTTGTTTTGTGGACGTTCAGAAAATGAGAGGTGATCTCATTGACATATATAAAATTCTCAGTGGACTTGATAGAGTTATTGCAGAGTGGCTGTGTCCTTCTCGCTGGAGAGCCAGGAACAAGCAGCCATGGGATGCACTGTCGGGCTATCTAGGTCGTGAGATGAAAAGAAATTTCTTCACTCGGAAATTTGCAAATCCTTGAAATTGTCTGCAACAAAAAGCTGGGAAGGTTCATTCACTAAGTATATTCAAGAAATAGATTGATAGGTTTATGAACATGAAGTGTATCAAGGAATTATGAGTCTAGGGAAGAAAAGTGTAGGAATAAGGTGTAAGGCCAGCTATGACCTTACTGAATGAAGGAACAGGGCCAAGTGAGTCTGTGGCCCAAATCTTTCTCCCATTTCTTATTGTCCTTGTCCATCCAACTGATCTGAGTCATTGTTTCAGAAAATGTAAGCTTATCAAAGGTGAAACTAGGCTTTGCCAGTAGAGGCTCATGGCGAGTCAGCAACATTCACATAGCAATCAATTTTTGTCTTCACAAATACACTGGAAATGAAAGTGAGGGATAGTACAAATTAGGCATCCACTTTCTGCCTCACCACTGTCCCTTGTTGCTACTGATGTATTTCACCCAAATTCTTTCTGAAGTTTACATTAGCCATTCCCTGACAAGTCTAGGTCAATCCTGACAAGACCAATATGCCATTGACGTTCCCATTATTGCCCTTAAGAAATTGATGTTGAGCTGCCTTTGACAGTCTCGACCATTTCAGAGAGCAGATGATAATCAATTATGTATCTCTGGGTCTGGAATCACACATAGGCCAGACTGGTTAAGGACAGCAGATTTCCTTCCATGAAGGGCATGAATAATTAGTTGGGCTTTTATGGCAATCAACTAATTTCATGGTCTCAATTACCAACACTAACTTCTTGTTCTAGATTCAGTTAATTAATAGACTTTAAATTCTCCAACTTCCAAGCTTAGATTTAAACTTATCTCTATGATCATTAGCCCAGACATAAAAATGATTACTCCAGCAACAAAACCTCGATGCCACCATCTTCCTGGAAATTCTTCAAAACGCATCCTCATAATTAAAACTTGTAAAAAGAAGACTTGAAAGCTTAATTTATCATGTTAGTCAGCTGACTCTCCACTTTCTCTCAAGTATGAATGTCCATCACTATGTTGGGACTGAAAACCAATCACTTCTTCAAGTGGGCTCACACCTGAGCTACATAAGTGTAAGTGTAGTGTTCTTTGTTTCATATTCAAAGGTCCTAGCCAACAACCTAACACCTATTTCTTGCCTTCATTGGAAAACACACTGTTGGAACACCTTGAAGAGCCATTGAGCATGTTATTTTACTCTGTTCTCCTTTTAAATGCTCACTGATATTGTGAGAATGATGGTGAACCTTGGGAACCCATGACATTAAGACCTCCCTGCGCTGGATTGCACAGAGAAGTGTCAGCCTAGGCTTTACGCTTGAGTCTGTGTGTTGGACATGAACCCTTAACATTCAAGAGGCAAGAATGTTAACCACTGACCCAATTTGGAGTTCCTTCTATATGCTGTTGTCTTCCGTTCCATGACTTGACGATTACATTTCTCAACATTCGGTGTCATTTCCCTTGTGAAAACCAAATTTTTCAACCTGTCCCTGGGTCTATACTCAGCGGGGTTTAGAAGGATGTGGAGGGAATCTCATTGAAACTTACAGAATACCGAGTGGCCTGGATAAGGTGGACATGAAAACGATGTTTCCACTATTCAGAGAGACTGGGACCTGAGGGAACAGCCTCAGAGAAAATAGACAACTTTTCAGAACTGAGATGAGGAGGAATTTCTTTAGCCACAGGGTAACCTGTCACTATCCTTCTGCCCCATGTACTTTCTCCCTATCAGTTATGGCCCCCTCTGAGTTTGATATCAACTGAAAGTTTGGAGAGCTTTGGAAGTTGTTTTTTGTTCTAGGAAGGAGGAAAAAGGCTTCAAGAAATGTACATTCATGCTCCATAAGACCACAAGACACAGGAGCAGAATTAGGCCTTTCGGCCCATTGAGTCTGCTTTACCATTTGATCATGGCTGATATATTTCTCAACCCCACTCTCCTCTCTTCTCCCCATAATCCTTGATCCCCTTACTAATCAAAACCTATCTATCTCTGTCTTAAAACATTCCATGACAATGACAGGCCTCTGTGGCAATGAGTTCCACAGATTCACCACCCTCTGAATGAAGAAATTCCTCCTCATCTCAGTTCCGAAAAGTTGTCTCTTTTCTCTGAGGCTGTTCCTTCAGGTCTTAGTCTCTCCTAATAGTGGAAACATCGTTCCATGTCCACTCTATCCATGCCACTTGGTATTCTGTAAGTTTCAATGAGATTTCCTCCTCGTCCTTCTAAACTCCCTTGAATACAGACCCAGAATCCTCAATCTCTTCTCAAGTGACGAGACCTTCATCCATTGGATCATTCTTGTAAATCTCCTCTGGAACCCTCCAATGTCAGCACATCCTTCCTTAGATAGGAGGCCCAAAACTGCTCACAAGATTCCAAATGCAGTCTGACCAGAACCTTATACAGCCTCAGCAGTACATCTCTGCTCTTGTACTCTCGCCCTCCCCACTACAGCCTCTGCTAGATCATACCTCTGAGGATAGTTGGTCAGAACATAATTGGGCTGATGCAAAAAACATTATGTCACTCAAAGTCAAACAGTGATCTGGTCATCGATATCTGGCTTCACGGTGTAAAGAAAGAGCACAAGGGATAGTGAAGATACTGATTGATTTTCAGATCATACTGTTGCATAATATGAGTTAATACTTTCAGGACAACAAATGTTTAAGAATTTCAAGGGCAGAAGTGAAGCTATGCATTTCCTTTGCTGCACTGATGTCACAAGCAGGCAGTGAGAATCTGCTTTTATCTGATTTAATTTGGCTACAACTTCAACATTGAGATGGTTAACTTACTGTTATACGGCACTCTTAACAGAAACAACATTCCAAGGTCCTTCTCAATGGAGATATAGAGGAGAGCAGATAACAAAACTATGGCAGAGGGATGTTAGGAATTTATACAAAAAATCTGAGTCAAAAGGATGGGATTTGAATAGAAAGTGGGTCATTAAAGGAAGAAAGAGAAGAATTGCATTAAGTTAGGAAGTTACAGGGCAGTGTACAAATATATAGTCCTAAAGCCTGTATTTCTCTGTTTCTTTTTTCTCTTTTTTTCCTTTCCTTTCTTACTCTCTCTTTCTTCCATGCTCTTTCTTTCTTGTCAGCAAGTCAGTTTTTATTGATAGATGCTTCTTGCAAACTGAGTTTACATCACTGGAAGCTTGTGCCAAAGTCTATGGTTGATCTTAACGGTATATGAATGCAGTTAGCAAAATCGGCTTTTTCAGAATATTGAAAGCTATGCTTTTAAAACCCATCAGAATGTGTGCCCTTTAAATATAAGTTTCCATATGTCTGGAGTTAGAAAATTGGAGAGAGCAGTTAATAAAGCGTACGGTATCCTAGGCTTTACTAATAGGAGAATACAGTACAATAGCAAGGAGATTAGACGGAACATGTGTAGGGCCCTATTTAGACCTCCTATTATATTATATACAGTTCTGGGCACCACGCTTCAGTAAAGATATGACTTACTTGAAGAAAACACAGAAGATGTTTCGGAGTATGATTCCAGGGATGTGGATAGGTTGGTGAAATTGGAAATGTTTTTCTTGGAGGGGAGAAAGCAAAGAGGAGGTTTGACAGAAATTTTCAAAATCATGGTGTGGACAGAGTAGACAGGGAGAAAGAATTGCCACTCATAAAAGGACTATGAATAAAAAGGGCACATTTAAAATAACTTGCAAGTGGTAAATGCAATGTGAGAAAAAAACTGTTTCACACAGTGAGTGGTTAGGTTTAGAATCCACTGCCTCGAAGTCTAATGGAAGTAATTTCAATTGAGGCATTCAGCAGGGTTATTTAAATAGGAACAATGTGCAAGTCTATTGGGAAAAGGCAGGAGAGTGGCACTAAGGCATAATACACATCAGAGTTCCAGTCCAGACATGATGAGCCAAATGGCCTCCTTCTGCACTGGGAAAAAAATCTGTGATTCCAGGATAATACACATTGTGCTAAATGCAGACATTGAGAGGCCACCAGAGGTGATTTTGCAAATCTTGGATTGATAAACTTGGGAGCCAGATAACTGGTGTTGGCAAAGATATCCCGAGATTTGCCGCATCTAAATCTGTATCACAGCAAATCTGGACGAGAAGCAAAGTCCTGTGGTTGCTGGAAATCTGAAACAAATACAGAGAATGCTGGAGAAACTCTGCAGATCTGGCAGCATCTGAGGAGTGAGAAATAGCGTTAACGTTTCGAGTCTACTGTGACACTTCAGAACTGTTACCAAGTTGGCAGCCTTGAATTTTCAGTTTCATTTTAAGCAACCAAACCAAATCTGCCTAAATTACTTTTCAAGACAATGTCATACCTTAATAGAGCAGTGTTCTTTAAATCATGGACAGTAATTCATCGTCAAAATAATCCATGATGGTTTTCCTCCCCTTCTCTTGGATGTGATTAAATGACCCCCTTCAGCCTTGTATGGTTTTATAGTTGTAATCGTTTCTGGGAATATCTTCGGTTTGGGGTAAGTAGGCAGGAAAATTTATAATATACTATTAAAAGGAGCAAATATCTTGCATTTCTATAGTGCCGTGCGCAATCTCAAGGTGTTTCAAAGCCCTTCACAGCTAATGAAGTTTTTGAAGATAAACATCTCAATACAAAGGGCTGTCCCATCACTGGGCATGAAAATGATAATTATAGGTATAACACCTCATTGTGGAGAACAACCTTGACTCTTTAACTTCACCAGAAGAAGATTTAGCAAGTTTATCTTTGTGAGCATGATAATCTTTTTCTGAATAGGCGCCAACGGGTAAGAATTATTCAACTCTATATTAAGATGTTTCCAATTTTATTAGATAGCCTGAACATAATTGAGAAAATTGAATTGGATTTAAATTCTTAGCCTTCCCCCATACCTAATAAGTATGTTTATTTATCTTTATTTTGTACTATTGCTATTTAAAATTAGATTATTTAGGTAGAATCTTCCAGGGGCCTGAACGATGCGGGCTGTGGTGAGATTTATGGCAGATTTTTGCAAGTCCAGTGAGACCTATCTTGATATCGGGGGCAATTCACTGATTTTTTTTGTAATTGCAGAGTGGCGTGGCAAGTTGCTTACTGTGAGTTGCCAATTATGGAGAATTATTGCTTGTTAAATGCCTGATTAATACCACAATTTACCTCATTAATATTCAGTTTTCTGTCTTACCAAATGTGTCAAACAAGCTTGAACTTTGCTTTCAAATGTCCTCTCTTCGCCAAATGTAAATGGGCTGTCGAGGTACAGCGTGGTAGGACATGGAGGCTTTGAAGGTGATGGCGTGGGAGAGCAATAAGCTGGCGACCAGGAGGAATCCCAGATTGACATGGCCACCAGGAGCTGTATTCCCTACCATCACTTGCCATTGTCTAGATGTGAAAGACAATTGGAAAATAGCTTGGGCAGTGCCCAGGAAGTTGGAGGAGGGGGAGTGGGGGTGAGTGTCCGTTTGATAGGAGAAAGCATGGGATCAATGTCTGCTGGACATTGAAGGGACAAATACATGAAGCATGTATTTACATCCTGCAGCTACATGTCACCCATACATTTCATACATTTGCAATGCATGCAGAGCATTTAAGCTTCAAATTTTGGTCAAAGGCAAATGGCACAATGCCATTGGTGCTTGCTAATCTAACTTTGGCATCTCAAGGATGCATAAATTAGTGGCAATGCTTTAAAAAAAGGTGAATACTGGAACTAAGCATGTCATCACGTGAAAATTTCAAAGGTATTTTGGGATTGTGGGGAATGTCGCTGCATTACCTGTTAAGTAAATATAATGATGGACTCTGCTGAATGCTGTGCAACTTTGAATGGTTGATGGGGGTTTGGGAAGGGAAGGGGTTTGGAGCTCAGCAGGCACTCACTTTTTTGTGTAATTTATTGGTCCCTCAGCTGGTGTGGCACCATTACCAGGTTAGTGCATATGCTGTGACTGGGGCTGTGTAGAGCAGACAATCGAGCTCCTGAAGATGCAGTTCCACAGCTTGGAGCAGTCTGCAGGCCCCTCCAGTATAGACAATGTGCCACGTCATCCTGACATTCTATGTTCTGAACAATTGGAGCAGGCAACAAGGCAATGTGATGGATGCCAAGGAACTGACGGATTGGGAGCAGACTTCTGAGGAGGAGATGGAGATACTGGGGAAGAGGAAGCTCTCTTTGCCCATGACAGAGCTGAACTACATTGGGTGCTATGAGGCAGACAAGACCTGACTGACCCCCAGTTGCAGCAGCCCATCATGGGACGTAAAATAGACGTTGGTCATGATGAGAACATTGTTGGGGTAAACTGCAGCCTCTATTCATTTTGCTTGTGTTCGCTTTTGGTGGCTGTAAATAAAAGCTCATATTTTAGTATTGTCCACTTTCTTGCTGTACAGGACCATGACAAGCCCATGCGGGTCTCCAGTGGACATTGGGACAAAGTAGTGGTGACTTAGACAGGGTGTTTAGATTAGGTATAACTGAGGATTAATCAACTGTATTAAACAGCAACTAACATAAGAGAATGGTGTAGCATGTGCTAGGGAGTGTCAGCTGTGTCAGCTATGCATCATAAGCTATGTAACTTTGTGGGTGCTATGCCATTACATTGCTGATGAGAGACAATGCCAAATTGTCAATGTTTATCAGGGTGCACTAAGGCCTTTTAAGGACTCAAAAACATAAATTACTGGAGAAACTCAGCAGGTCTAGCAGCATCCATGGAAAGAAAGTAGAGCCAATGTCCGTAAGAAAGATCACTGGACCCTAAATGTTAACTTTGTTTTCTCTCCACAGCTGTTGCCAGATCTGCTGAGTTTCTCCAGTAATTTCCAGTTTTGATTCAGATTTCCACCATCCGCAGTCTTTTGTTTTCAGTTTCCTTTTAAAGTCACCTTTAACACAGGTTCAATACATGTCAGTCCTTCAGCAGATATACACTGAGTGGTGAGTTGTTCTGGGACTGGCATGTGGTAACATGGGACTAGAATCAGGCAAGAAGAATGCCATGAGGGAGGGTAGTTATTGAGGCAGGGCAGGCAAGATATGGCGAGAAATCTCGTGAAGCCTTGCAGCAAGAGCCCCTCCTAAAAACCTGATGCAAAACTTGCACTTCACCAAAAAATGTAAAATTCAGCCCACAGACTGTTGCAAGTCAATCCCTGTGTATAGACAAGAGCTTTCATTACAGCACAAAGTAAGACAATAATAATCATGGACCAGAGACCAATATTGTTGAAGTATGAGTACTTGGGCACTCTACTAACCTCCTTGCCTTTGTTCGAGTATCAGGATATTTTTGCACAGATAGGAACTTGAGGGCATATAATACCTTACAAAAACTTCAGGACATCACCAAACATCTCACATTCAATCAACTACATTTTGAAGTGTAGTCAATGTTGATTACAACTGCTGACAATTTGTCCACAGCATATTATCAAAAATAGATATTGGCTGAATGACTGATTTTGATATAGAGAGGAGTGTCATCCAGACAAATGTATTGCTATTTTTCTAATAGTGTGAAGAGATCTTCCAACTGAACAAGAGATGTCTCTGCTTACTGTTTCATTTGAAGGATGGCACCTCCAACAAGCCAGCACCCCCTCAATACTGCAGTAGAAGTAGGAACAAATTACTGCAGATGCTGGAACCTGTACTGGAAACAAGAAGTGCTGGAGATCACAACAGGCCAGACAGCATCCATGGAGAGAGAACAAGCTAATGTTTTGAGTCTAGATGAATCTTCAAAGAGTCATCTAGACATGAAACATTAGCTTGTTCTGTCTCCATGGATGCTGTCTGACCAGCTGTGACTTCCAGCATTTGTTGTTTTCACTGAACTAGAAATGCCCGCCCAAATTATGCGAACGGTTTTGATGGGGTTCAAACCAATATTTTTCTGCATCTATCTGTGTATAGCACTATTCAAGTACAAGAATCTGTTTTAAATGTGTGTTCATGCTTGTGGACATTGAGTCCAGATAGTTTTGTATTTGGGCATGTGTAAGAGAGTAGTATATGTCTGGATTTTTGCAGAATGATTGGAAATTCTTCAGCTTGTGTATATGCAAGTGTCTGTGTAAGATTTTCTGTGAAAATACTGATTTATGTCTTGAGTCCTTGTAGTTATTCACAATACTCCTCAACACCTCCTGATCATATTTTCCTAAAATCTTCTGACTCAAAGAATACCACTGAATCAAACTGAGCTGTACTAACTTCATCCAGAATGGCGCATTTTTAAATGTGTATTATGCTTTTGTATTTTTTTGTTATTTATAAATAGTTCAATATTTTTCTTGTAGTATGGAGACCAGAAGAACAAGTCATGTCTAACCAAGGTTCCACATAAAGTTAGTATTACCACAAAGAGAAAATGTAGGATATGCAAAGCAAAGTTCTTTCTGGATCATAGAGAATAGGCTAAGGCAGGAAAAGGATGCATTTGTCAGATGTCAGGTTCATAATAAGTGAGAATGTGGCTGAAGATAGAAAGTGCACAGGGATGTGAAAAAAGAAAGAAGCAAAGACAGGTTATGAGAAGAGATGGGCAGCTAACATAAAAGGGAATCCTAAGGTCATGTATAACGTATAAATAGTAAAAGAATTAGGAAAGGAGGAGTTAGCCCAATTGGGGATCAAGATCAAAACCTTTAAAAATTACTTAGATGAGCACTTGCAATGTCATAACATTCAAAGCTATGGGTTTAGTGCTGGAAAGGGGGACTTGAATAAATTTTGTGTCATTTTGGCAGTGCAGACCCAATGTACTGTCTGATTCTATTCTATGATTTAAGATGGAGGCAAGGGGAATGACTGAGATACTAAATGAGTACTTTGCATCTGTCTTTGCCAAAGAAGATGCTGCCAAAATCATAAGGAAAAGGAAATGATGTGGACACTGGAAGAGGTGGAAATAGAAAAGCTATGCTTAATATTGTTAAATCACTTAGCCTGGATCAGAAATGGCTGGCCCAATTCCCAAACCCATGTATATGTTTCAAAAGTACTTTGTTGGTCACTTTGAGTCATCTGGTAGTTGTGAATGACACAATATAAATGCAAATTAATCTTTCCTTGGTTGAAAAGGAAGAAAGTGTACATGGCTATGGTCATGAACATGAGTGGATTGGATTATTGAGTAGCTTTCAAATCCTGCCATGGTCACAATGGCTCAAAATGGCTTTCTCCCAAGTTGCTAAGTTCTGGTATTTTATGCTTTTAAGTGACAGTCATATTGAAATGTAATATGACCTAGCTTGTCTGTGATGAAAGTAACACCTATCCCTAAAAAAGTTTTTTTCAAACGCTTTCTCCGAAGAAATATCCCTTCACTTCAGGATTATTCTATTCCACAGTGGAAAGTTACTTGTGAAGTGAATTGCATCATTGTTACTTCAAAATGTCAACATAGAGTGGCTTAAAAGACTTCAGTGTTCAGTATTTGCAACAAGCTTCAAAATACTGTTTGATTGATTTGCTAAACAGCTTAATTGCTGTGGTTTAAAGAATAAAAAACAGTTCCCAGGTGGACAAAATGTGGCCCCATATCAACTCCAAGACAGAACACTCTCCAACGGAGTCTTTCTGTTTTAAGAATAAGGAGCCAATTTAAACCAGGCCTCAGCCTCAGATCTCTTACCTTCCCCACTCTAAATTACTATTGAGTCTTCTCACTGAGGTGTCTGAAATAACATTCAGAATTTTTGGAAAGAATCATTTGTCCAGGTAACCAGATTTCAAGCTTTGAAGAGTCAAAGGATATTTGGGGTGAGGGTCAAGAAGAAGTTAGAAATGAGAATCCAGGAAAGGATATTGAGGTGAGGGTCAGGAAGGAAGAAGAATGGGGCTTGAAGTAGGAAGGATCAAGATTGGGTAAGGATAGGGCCAGAAGATTAGAATGAGATTGGGAAAGAAAAGAGAAAGGGTTTGAAAGCTTTTGTGTCTCAGTGGCTCTGATATTATGTGCACAAGGTCTTACATTGTTGTCTAAGGAGATTTAACTATTCTTTGTGGTGGTGGTTTTGCTTTGTTTTTTGGGAGAGTATTGCTGAATGTTCACATGAGACACAAAGCATTATGTTGCTTGTTCACTCCATTGCAATGTTTGGGACATAACTGTTGGACTTCAGTGGCTCTGATCTAGAGAAGTATGTAGCCTTGCCACCATGTCCACTTCCTTGCCACTGACTCAAATCATGTCTATGTATACTCTGCCAAATTAAACCAGGTCATTCAAAAATATGACATTCTGTTTAACTCTCAATGAACTTTGAACCTCACGTCCCAAGGTCATGCATTCTTACCTCTGCAATGATTCCCATCTCTGTTGTTACTGCAGAATCCTTGTTGTTCAGTTGCAGATCAGATGATCTGAATCTTCCCCCAAATCTTTCCCCACATCATCTTCCTCACATTCTAACCTATAACAATACTGAACTCTAAATTGCCTGGGGAGTTTACAGTTTATGTCCTGTCTTGCAATATCTCCCAATTTTTCTAATTTTTTATTAGTGCTCACTTGCTCCCAAAATTTCATTGAATCCAAAACGCCACCTATTAAGTCCAATCTTGACTTTATCCGCAGCCTAACTCTTCTGAATGTTCAGTTCTGATGACTGTAATCTTCCACTCACCTATACTTCTCATTATTTTAATCCCATTACTAATATCAGAATTTTCAGTCCTACTCTGCCCATGAACCACTTTATCTTCTCTTCACCTTTTAAGAACTTCCTCAATCTCTACATTTTTCAGTGTAGTTTTACAACACGTCTTCATCTCTCTCATAAAACTAAACAAACTACAGAGGACTAATGGTACAAAAACAGGCCATTCAGTCCAACCAATATGTGACTGTATTTATGTCCCAAATGGCCTCCTTCCCTTGGTTTCTTTTCTAAATGTACCATTGTAATCATTTATTCCAATCTCTCTCAGATACTTGTCTCATTTCCCCTTTACTGCATTTATATTGTTGAGCACCTCTCTGTGGGAACCAGTTCTACTTTCTCATTACTCTCTGATTCAGGAAGTTTCTCTTGAATTTCCTAATGGAGTTCTTGGTGGCTATCTTATATTGACGGTGTCAGGTTACACTCATCCCATAAGAGGAAACATTCTCTATGTATCCAATCAATCCAAGCCACTAATCATTTTAAAGGTTTCAGTTAGGTCACCCTCCAACTCCTTATTTCAAGCTGAGAGCCAGCCTGTCAGTCCTTTCCCAGTGTATACCTCAACGTATTCCTGGTTTCAACACAAGCACAGAAATTTAGCTGAAGCAACTCAGCAGGTCTGGTAGCATCGACGGAGAGAGAAAGAGAGTTGAGACTTTGGGTCCAGTGATCCTTTGTCAGAGCAGCTTCTCTCCAGATGCTGCCAGACCTGCTGGGTTTCTCCAGCAACTTTTGTCTCAGATTTCCAGCATCTGGAGTTCTTTGTTTTGTTTCTGGTGCCATCCTTGTGCTGAAGGTTATAGTTATCCGTAATTGCAAGGGCATCAGGTTGGAATGTCATTGAGCTGGGCTGTGATGCCCACCACAGTGAAATATCCAGTCAGCAACTCGGGTTAGTGGGCTGCCTGGAGTTGCGCTTGAAGAATGGACGCATTTGACAGTTGTCAGTCTTGCTCTGCTCTTGCAAGAGCCACCAGAAGTGGGAAAGGGGGAAGGAGGACTAAAAAGGGAAGTTTGAGTGAAAGTTTCAACGTCAAGGGAAGGTCGTTGAGGAGGAAGTGGAGTAACTGAGGCAAGACAGAGGGAGGGGAGACGTCGGGTGTAGCTGTGTATCAATAAGCACATCAGTTGCAAGATGACGTCGGCATTCTCCTGATCGGTTGACCTTTGGCCTAGAGTCCTGAACTCGGTTGGACAGCAGAGCACAGGGTACGTACTGTCAGGCTTGTACCCAGCAAGACCAGGGCAATCAGACTTAGAGGACAGGAAAGCGCTCACAGTCTCATCACCTCTCTGGACAGATAAGAACATTTAACACAAGTTGTGTTTGTGTTGGAGAGCCAGTGTTTGTTAAACTCTTTTATTACAACGTTTGTTTTGTGGCTTTGTTGTTGGGGGTGTGGGCTGGTGGGGTGGGGGGGGGTAGTAGGGGTGGCGGTGGGGGTCAGTGCAAACTATTATGATGTTGCCATAGCAGCCGGGACACTGTCTGAATAACCAATCTCCCAGCGCTGCGAATCGAGGACTGAGCGGAGGAACAGAGCGGTGACCAGGCAAGCGTTTTGTGTTGTCAGAGATTTCGCTGGGATTTCGTCTGCTTAGATATGCGGTGGTTAAAATGATATCCTACAAGGTTTGCTGTCTGTCCGGGCCTCGATCAACAGTTCGACTGCTTATTTTACTTTTGTTGAATTTTCTTTTTCTCTCTGTGAACTGGGTGAGAGTCAGCGATTGCATGAAGAGGGAACGGCTTAGTTTTAGTTTGTTTTCGTTCAGAATGAACAAGTTACACTAATGTTTTGTAAATAAGAAATCAAATTGTTTTGTGCTTGCTTAGATGTTGTAGTTGACCCTTTTTTGTTGTTTCTAAAGTTGGGGAGAGTGAACTTTATTTGTATTTGTTGGTGGGTGGGGTGGTCAATATTAGGACAGGACCGCGGATTGAGAGTGTTAGGTAGAGATGAACAAATACCCAAGTGGGAGCAAATGACTGCAGATGCTGGAACCTGTACTGAAAACAGAAAAAATTGCTGGAAAGGTCCGCTTTGATTTCAAGCATTTTTTTCTCTGTGTTCTGAACAAATCCCAGTTAGGTGTTGAAGATTGAAAGTTATCAGTGGCTTAGGGGACAGCTTCTGATGATTGGCAAAGATTGCAAAAGTGGGGGGGGGGGGCAGTTTTGAGGGTTTCACAGGGTCTTCAGGGTGAAGATGAAAAATCTCCTGAAGAGAGAGCTTCAGAGCGAAGATGAAGAGTTTGTCCACTCTTTCTGCTCGTGGGAGCAGCGGCTGTGATTTCTTTTTTGGTGTGGCTGTTTTTTTCTTTGGTTATCTAGCTGTATGAGATTTGTTGAACCATATCATAAAGCTAGAGAACCGAATGTAAAAACGGCTTCGAGTTTCACCGGGAGCCTCCCCGCCTGCACGGAGAGTGAAGGAATGAAGATGAAAATGTTATCTCTCAATCGGAAAAAAAGTGATAAGGATGAAGATTTTCCAGTCATTGAGAGTTCTCCCTCCCTCATTTCGGATAGGAGATCTGAAAATTGGACAGACTGTCCTGGAGAATGTGGGACACCAAACAGTCTGGGCTGCCTGTTGATTTTAAGGATTAGATGGTGAATGTCCAGAGATTTTTAGTCGCGGCGGACGAGAAACCTTAGCAACTGAATCACTTTAGGGCTGGGCTAATATACCAGGGTCTTTTTTTTTGCGGGGGCATAACTACCTTATTGGAAATTTTTAGGGAGTGGCTGGCTGGAGATTTATTGTCAAGAGGGACAGAACCGGGGGAGAAATCATCAAGAGCTTTGATAATCGCCCCCAAAGGAGCGCAACTGTGTAAAGTTGGAGGGAGATGAGGATAGAAAAGAGAGGGAGATTGAAGAAAAGGGAGAAAGGGTGACGGAGAAGCAGTGAGTGAGGTGGGGGTAGAAAAGAGGGAGATCGATGGGGGAGAAATAGGTGGAGGTGAGGGGAGCAGTGAGAGAGGGAGTTAGAAAGGGAGGCAGAAAATAAGGTACTTGGGAGAGGGAGGCTTGATGAGAGCAAAACAAGGCAGAGAGGAGGATCCGTTCATTCTGTTAAATTCCGATTAATTTTGTGACTGGAGTGAACATTTAGACGGGGCTGCTCTTTCGCCTCCAACCCGGCGGCGGTATGGTACAGACTGATCAGTGATAAGGGTTTGGAGAAATCGGGGGATGATTCTGCCATTCTTCTGGAAACTGATGAGAAATCTTCCAACACAGCAGATTTGCTTTTGCAAATTTCTGCTGTCTTTGCCCCTCGTTGCTGCTTCTTTCTTTGCCTCCGATTTGCGCTGCGAGTTGCGCCTGTGCTTGCGCCCGGGGAGCTCGGCGGGGCTTCGGGCGGACAGCGGGCCGGCTTGCAGCGCGGCCTCTCTGGGAGATGCTTTGGAACTGGCCCCGCTGTTCCCTGGCAGGGAGCGCTCATGCAGAAACGCCGACGGTGGCACAGCCCTTCACCTGCTTAATTCCCATTGACGGTCACTGACCGTCAGTCTGGCCTGCCAGATCTAGGTCAACAGTCTTAAATCAGTCTTAAAGACTCACTGTAGGCAACTAGTTCAAGTGCTGGACTTGTAACAGCAGTGTCTGCCATATCGCTGTGTTAGGGTGGCAGCTTTAGAAATAATTAATGAGCCCATGCAGTGGAATTCTAGTGTTAAACTGGAGCAGTTTTTAAAAGACAGAAATTTGACCAAAAAGATACAAGAGACTTAACTCTAGCACCGTTTCACCATCTCAGAACTAACTCATTTGTCCATTAACTCCTGACCTGCACTGGCAACTCCTGGATTACGAAATTCTCATCCTTGCTTTCCAGCCCCCTTCTTCGTCTAGCTCACCTTCAACTCTGTAATCCCACAAATCTCCCAAATCTGTGGCCCCTCCGGTTCCAATCAATTGAATATCTCCAAGCCCTGCTCTCTTAAATTTTCCACCTCTTTCCATCCATCTCTATGTTTAAGAAAACCCCAAAACCTAATTCCTTAAACACAGGAAAGTAGGAACTGGAGTAGGCTAAGTCAGCCCCTGAAGCCTGTTCCGTCATTCAATGAGATCGTGGCTGATCTGTGGCCTAACTCCATCTACCTGCCTTTGGGCCATATCCCTTAAACCTTTCCTTAGCAAAACAAATCTATCTCATATTTAATGTCAAATTATTAGTTTTAATAATTAGATTTAAAGTCATTAACAGATCCAACATCCACTGTCATTTGGAACTAGAGTTAAAAACCTCTACACCCTTTGTGTGTAGACGCATTTCATAACATTGTCCTTGACTAAACTTTTAGTCAAAGTAACTTCTTATGATGGAAGTTGTTAATTATCTTTGATAATGTTTCTGTCAAAGACTTTGGGTATTTTAGTTTTTGAAGTGCCATACAAGTATAAGTTGTTGTTGCTATTCTTTTATAAAAGTATTTTGCAGCTAATGAAGCTATTTCAAATAGGCATTCTCATTCTATGGCATCAATTTGTGCACATCAATGCCCTACACTAAGCAATGAGATAAAGGGCGGGCTAATTCCCATAATTTGAGTGATAAGCGTTGACCAGGTTAACATTGTACATCAACAATACTGTTAATAGCAAAAGCTGCATCTCTAATAAACATATATATCTACCAAATTAATACTTACACAATATGCTTGATATAAAATATTTGTTTTGAATAATAATTATAGAAAAGTGAGCTAAAATTTGGTGAAATTAGAAGAATTTAGTGGTTTAATGTAGAATAAGGGGTACTCGAGAATGAGTTATTCACTGGAATTTAATAAAGGGGGTGTCAAATGTTTTACATATGGGATCATGAATATCCAGGAATCTAGTACAGTTTGAAATCTGTTGTTTATACACAGAATAATAAATATCCACGAGCAAGTTACAGACTCCAATGTAATCAAGGGGTCTGTGTGTCTTCTATTTAAAATAATTAATATCCAGGAGTGAGTTATAATAGTTCAAATCTAATCCAGCGGTTTAAGTAGTTTATATAGAGAACAATGACTACACATGAATGTGTTGCAGACTCTAATTGAGGGGTTTGAGTGACACAAAAAGTTTGAGAGATGTCCAAGGATGTGCAGGCTAGGTGGGTTGGCCGTGCTAAATTGCCCATTGTGCTCAGGAATGTGTCAATTCGGTGGGTTATAGCAGCATGGGTCTGGGTGGGATGCTTTGAGGTTCAGTGTGGACTTGTTGGGCCGAAGGGCCTGTTTCCACACTGGAGGGATTCTATGATTCTATGATCTATGATCTATGAAACTAATTTCTGAAGTTAGTGATCAGGTTCACTAACTACCAGTTACTGTTCAATGTCCCAGTATTTAGAATTTTATTTTGATATCACACAGTGTACTTTAATCAGCTTAGGTCTTCTGGTGTGGTGATATGATCAAGTGTACCCTGTGAAGATGGCACAGATTGAACACTGCGAGATGATTCTTTGTTAAATCATCAATGTAAATTTATTGTAAGTGCACTACAGTTGACCACTAGGCAACTAGTCTAGTTTGTATTAGATAGAAAATAATAGTACTGAGAAAAGAAACAAAGAGCTTGCCTTTATGCAGCATATTTCTCTATGTCTGCATTATTGGAATTTGTGAACAATATTTTTGCAGTGAGTCACAGATATATTCCAAATATCAATAACAACTTGAATTTATCTATCATCTTTCACACAGTAAAACATTCTCAGGTACTTTACAGGGTGTTTTCAAGCAAAACCAGTATCTGAGTCACATAATCAAATATTGGGACAAGTGTTCAAAAACTTGGTCAATGGGAGATATGTTAAGGGGCATCTTAAACAACAGAAGAGGTGGAGAGGTTTAGGGAAGAAATTCCAGAGCTTTGCACTGGGCATTGGAAGACCAATGAGCAAGGAATTAAAATCATGATTGTGCAAAAGGCCAGAACTGAATAGATTCAGGGATATTAGAGTGTTGCAGGACTGAAGGAGGTTACAGAAATTGGGACGAGAAACGGATATGAAGGGATTTCAAAATAGGGATTCAGATAGGGGATTTCAAGACTAGGGCACCTTTTTAGGATGAGAGGAGAGAGATTTAAAAAAGACATGAGAAGCAAAATTTTTTACACAGAGGGTTGTTCGTGTGTGGAATTAACTTCTTGAGGAAGTGGTGGACGAGGGCACAATTACAGTGTTTAAAAGACATGAACGGGCCAGGAGCAGGCAGACGGGACTAGTTTAGTTTGGGATTATTTTCAGCATGGACTGGTCGGACCAATGGGTCTGTTTCCATGCTGTATGACTCTTGGCTCTGTGGCTCAAATTTTTATTTTTGGAATTTGTAATGTTTGTTTTGACTAATATTATGAGGTAAGGTAACTGGAGCATAACTTTATGATTGGGAGAGCATTCACAAGTGCTAAAAGTACTACAATATTTCAAGAGGGAGCATGACAATGACATTAAAAATGGTTTGTGACAGTATCATATGTCGAGAAATAGATGATGTGAATAAACATTTTTCTCCTTTACAGTTCAATGTACAACAAGAAAATTGCAGCACCTGTGACACCAGCAATGTGTAATACCAGGACTTTATTCTGTGTTCCTATGTGTTGATATGGGGAGAGTAGCATGTGATACAGGGATAGTACCATGTCTTGTTATGTGGGTGATAGTGAGATGTATTTGTGAAACACAAGGTGTTACTGTATGTAAGCCTAAGGGAGTGTACCATGCATTACTGTGCAAAGAGAGAAGAATTCCATCTTAATGTTTTTAGTAGATTTGCATTGGTGAGTAGAGATGGTTGGAACTGTCAAAAACCACTTCTTTCATACAATTGGCCTATCTAATGTGTGATAGGAAAAGATAATAACATATCAGTTGTTGTTAGAAATAATAATTGGTTGGTTAAATTATCTGTTCAATAATTTTGCAGACATTAAAACAAATAGAGTTTTGTGTTAAATGTCAATAATTGAAGTGGGCTACCTGTTTGTCCTTCACGAAGTCTTGTTTTAGCCTGAATTTGAAATTGTCGTACCAATTTATTTTCTCTTTGTTTGCAAAAGATATAACTGTTATGGAGATAGTACAGGAGAGATTTTCCCCTCCATGGCACCAAAATGAATATGAAGCTAGATTGAAGGGGTAGACTCAAATTGGGCAAGGGATCCAGAGGGACCAATTTCCCTTCAGTACCTTACTCATGACCATCCTTCATGTTAGATATGCAACACATTGTGTGGTTAACTATGGTTTCTTGGAGCTTCCTTGATTGCCTTAGGGAGATCATCACAGCATCTTATATTTGTTTTAATCTTCCATAATGAAGCACTGAGACTACAAAATATTTATAGAAACATGGAAAATAGGAGCAGGAGTATCCAACTAAATCCTTTGAGCCTGCTGCATCATGCAATATGACCATGGCTGATCATCCAACTCAGTGCCCTGTTCCCACTTTCTCCCCATAGCCTTTGATCCCTTTAGCACGAAGAACTATGTCAAGCTCCATCTTAAAAACGTTCAATGTTTTGGCCTTAATCACTTTCTGTGGCAGAGAATCCTAAAGGCTCACCACATTCCTCCTAGTCTTAATCTTAAATTATCTACTCCATATCCTCGGATTGGAGTTCCCCAGTTATAGGGACCATCCTTCCTGCATTTACCCTGTTGGAATTCTGTAGGTTTCTATGAGATCCCTTCTCATTCTTCTAAACTTCAGTGAAAATTTAGAAGTAGGATTTATAAATTTTTCATTATTGCTTTCTGCTAACCTTTTTTAAAAATCTGTTCATATGAGCCTATGAATGATGTTGGGAAGCTATTCAACCATGAGTTAACAGCAGAGCCAGCCTGTTTGATTCTGCCTCGATCCAGTGTCTACTTTGCAAGTAGGTTGTTAGATAGTGATTGGGTGTTGGAACTTGGGCTAATTTTTCCAGTATGTCCATTCTTAGCTCTAGGAACTCAAATGAGAGTTTCTGTGCATTACAACAGTGCTGTGCTAACCTTCCTGCTCTGTATGCCTGCATCTGCACTCCGAAACACAGTTAGTGAGGAAGCTGTTAGAGAGGGCTCAAAATGAAATGGTAAAATGGTTGGTTTAAAGATGTCAAATGGTGCCAAACTACATGGTTATGACTGAGATTCTAGATTGTAAATGAATGAAATGACAAATGATATCTGTTTCAGGCTCTTCATTCTATATATTATACAATTACATTTCAATCTCTAAACATGCATGAAGTATAGAATCAGTCCTTGTGTAACTTCCAGATCAGATGTTGGTCTTTTCTACAGTCCAAGCAGGATAACTAGTTTTAGTCGGGTCTCTGCCTTCATGTCTTGATAAGAATATTCATCAAAGACACTGGATGATCCTTAAACTTCTTCACCTTAACTCATAGACTAGGAAATATCTGGGGTTCAACACCCAGCCTATGTCTCGAAATTGATAATGATTACATTTTGCTCATACACCATGGTTCAGATTGTAATTGGCCCAGTGCTTGCTATTGCAGTATGGCACACTCACCATTATTTTGGCTTCTCACTACCCTCCTCCGTTTGAAATGTTTCATCCTTTAACTTGCTGAAAGTGCAAGCTGATAACATTGTGGAGGGGGCAACAGGCCATTAGGCCTCAGTGAGTGACTGGACATAACAGTGCATTTACTTAACCAAAGAGATTTAAGGATTTAGATAGAAACAGAGAAACAATGGTAGGGAAGGATGGATAACAGCCAAAACATTTAAAGAAAAAGAATGTATTAAGTGAGGGGGAAAAAAGCAGTAAAGTAAGAATGTGATTTTTAAAAATCTTGTATGACTGAGACTGAAACTTTAAATTGCTCCCTTTCTGGGCTGGAGAGGTTGGTTGGCTTGTATTGCAGTGGTCATTTTGTACTTACATTGTTAAGTTCCAGCCCCAAGTTTCTGCAGTGAGTTTAAGAGACAATTGATGTGCAAATGCAGCAAGTTCCTACAAAACAAGGAAGTTAAAGGAGAGATAATACTTTGGAATGAGATAAATTACAAATTAGCAAATGTCAACTAGCAATGTCTGGGGATTTACAACTCATACCATATCAATTTTTTTTGTCTGAACTTGTTGCCTGATTTGCCCTTTAGTGACAGCATTTGCGTCATGAACTCTGTGTTATTTTTCCAGGAATACTTGAGCAATTATCGTTTTAAACTTTAACCTCCAATCAAGCTGTAGAGTGAATGAATTACTCCTTTTCTGCCAGTTACCAAAAAAAACCAAACAGCAGTCATGAACTAACAATTGTTTATTAACCTTAGAAGCACTTAAACATAACAATTGAGTGTGCAAGTAATTACTGGATATTGTGGGGTCAGTTGATGAAATGAATAACAGAGGTTAGGAAGGCAGTTCACTTATGGCACAGAAAGTCAGTGCTGGATGCTTGCTGATTATAAATTTACAGTTGAGCACTCTCTGAGACTGATATAAGCTAAAGGAAACATTACAGTTTATTTTAAGGTTTCTTAGATAGCAAACAAGTTAGCAGCATGAGATAGTGAGGCCATTTAATAGTTCTCAGAGGCAGGATTTAATCTTGGGAACCATATCATATAAGAGCCTGAGAGGAGACTTCTGAGATGTTACCCTTTGAAGGAAATATTGGAACTAGGGGACACACTATAACAATAAGACGTCTCAAATGGAGATGAGGAGAATTATTTTCTCCCTGACAGTCATTACTATTTGGATTCCCTTCACCAGAAAACAGTAGAGGCTTAGTCATTGAGTCTATTAAAGGCTCAGTTAGATAGATTTTTCATCAAAGGGAGTTCAGGGTTAGTGGGTACAGGTAGGATTGAGAAATGAGGCTATAACCATATCAGGCAGGATCTAATTGACTGATGGAGCAGGCTCCAAGAGTGAATGGCCTTCTCCTGCTCTAAAGTCCTGTGGTCCTACAAATGCCACCTCTTAAACAAGTTGCCCTGTGTTCAGCTCTGTTGACTCCAATAGAACTGATTATTGGACAGCGCACATGATGGCAGCTGGTGTAGTTTTGATGTTACTGCATCAGATGCATTTCTCCTCCTGTAAGCTAGCACTTTGTAATGTTTCTACAATTTCTACAGCCTTGTATGTACAAGCTAACCTTGAATAATTAGTTGCCTCCCCTTTATCCTGAAGGAAGGTGTTAGCTTTCAGAGGAAAAAGACACTGGTGTTAGTAATGATCACTACATAATCAACAACCTATTGTTAGGAAATCCATCTGGTTCACGAAAGAAGGAAATCTCTTTTCCTTGCTCAAGGTTGGGCGATAGATGACGCTTGCAACATAGGAAATGAGGAGACCCTTTAGCCCCTGAAGTCTTGTTTTGCTATTTAATAAGTTCACAGCTGATCTGCAATCTAACTCAATACAATCTCATTCACTCCATATCCCTTAATAGCTTTTGAATAACCAAAATGTATCAATCCTGTATTTAAAATTTAAATTTGCAAGTGATATAACATAGTTGCTGTTTGTGAAAAAGCGTTTTATATTTGCCCCACTTTTCGCATGAAGTCTTTACTATTTTTACTTCTGAAAAATTCTGGTTCTAACTATTTGACCCTGTGCCCCTATCCTGAGCTAGCTCTAGGCTTAATGTAGTTGACTCTTATTTGCTCTATGAAACAGCCTCGTAAGACAATTATTTGTCAAGAAGGTATCCTGGGCATTTGTGGATGGACAATAAGTGCTGACTTTGCCAGTGATTCCCATATCCTGAGAATGAATAAATAAAGAGTGAACTTCTGTCAAACATTTGATTTGCTCCTCCCAGAACATTTGCTCTTGCAAAACTTCACACCGGTAGCTGTATCCTGACTGCCTGCTTTTATCTCACCTGCCTTGAATTCAGGAACACCTCGAAATACGTAAAATATACAGCACTGAAACTGATACAGGCCATCAGGCATGATTGATTCATACTGTTTGAATTCCGGAGCAAAAGAAATTCACAAAAGTTTAATTGTAAATGTGGTATAGTACAAGCTTCAGTTTCCAACTTTTGCTTCCGCACTGTTTCCCTGTCCAGAAAACAACCCCTATCTTGGGCAGAACTCTGTTTTGTTGTTAATAGTCTGTTCAGATATATTGTGATGTGGAGGTGCCAGTGTTGGAGTAGGGCAGACAAAGTCAGAAGTCACATGACTCCCAGTTATATTCCAATGGTTTATTTGAAATCACAAGCTTTCGGAGCGCTGCTCCATCATCAGTTGAAGTCCTGACACTTCACTTGATGAAGGTGTAAAGCTCTGAAAGCTTGTGATTTCAAATAAATCTATTGGACCAAAACTTGATGTCCTGTGACTTCTTTATTATGACACTCCTCTGGAGTAGGTGGGATTTAAACCCAGGACTCCTGGTCCAGAGATAGAGTCACTACAACTGTGGCAATAGCTCCAGAACTCAGCTTCTATTCGACATTTCGTTGAAAGTCGATAGTTTGGTAGAAATATATTTTTCCATGTTTCAGTGTCCAGAAATCAATACCCCCTTGGAGGAAGGCCTCACCTCTTGTTATTTTTATCAATCTGTTCGGACAGGCTATGACACACCACCAGGATAGGTGGGACTTGAACACAGTCCTTTTGGCCCCCACCCTGAACTCAGCTCTTTTTTTAGTGACATCCCAACAACATCAGAACTCACTTTTTTTAAAGATGGTGTGAGTTGCTCCCAACATTGAGATTTTTTTTTATTCATTCAGAGGATATGGACTAGATTATCATGAATTGCCCACCCCTATTTGTCCAGAGGGCAGTTAAGAGTCAGTCCTATTGGTTTGGAGTTGTGTAGGCCAGACCAGGTAAGGACGACAGTTTCCTTCCCTAAAGGGCGTCCATGAACCAGATGGATTTTTCCAACAACGGTTTCATGGTCATGATTAGACTCTTAGTTCCAGATTGTTTTTTTTTATTGAATTAAAATTACACCATCTGCCGTGGTGGGATTCAAACCCAGGTCCCCAAAACATTACCTGGGTCTCTGGGTTAACAGTCCAGTGATAACACCACAATGTCATCACCTGCCCCATGGAACTCGGTGTTTTTTTTAATCTCCAACAATGCTTTTACACGCCATTGAACAGTTTTTTTCTAATCACCAAGTCACCCATGGGAGTTTTCTCCTTATCCTCCACCACTAAATCACCCAAGTTTCTGAATAGATTACCAATTTACAAGCAAAGCCTATCTGGGGCAGTGCAATGACACCAAAGGTGAGACAAAGTTGGGGAGAGAGGAAGGGTCGAGATCAAAATGAAGTCAGAACTCTGCTTCTTTTTAATCAACCTGTTCAGAGATGTTATTATACACCTCTGGAGCAGGTGGGACTTGAACCCAGGCCTCCTGGCACAAAAGTAGAGACATTACCTCAAGGTTAGGTAGTGAAATATTATTCTGACTGTCAACAGGATCAATAACCAGAAGGCACAGATTGAAAAGCATTTTGGGGGCCACAGGCACAATGATAATGTCATGGGACTAGTAATCAACAACTTCACATTGATATTCTGGGGACAGGCGTTTAAATCCCACCATGGTGGAAATTCAATAAAATCTGGAATAAGGAGCTGGCCTAATGGCAACCACAAGCCCATTGTCATAAAAACCCATTTGACTCACTAATGTCCTGTTAGGGAAGGAAATCTGCCATCCTTAGCTGGTTTAGCCTACATGTGACTCTACATCCAGAACAATGTGATTGCCCCTTACCTGCCTTCTCGCCAATTTGGGATGGGCAATAAATGATGCCCTAACAAGTGGCATTTGCATCCCATGAACAATTTGAAAGAAAGATCTGGAGAGGCAAAAAGACTTTTTTTTCACTCAGACCGGAACACAGTATTTTCAGAAAAGCTGAAGACATAAATAATTTTAAAGAGAGATAGACAGATATTGAAGATGAAGGATCATGAAAGATTGTGGACCCAGGATTACAGGGACTAGACACGACTGCTCTTCTGAACAGTCAGAATATGCGTGATGGGCTGAATGGCATCTTTCTGCCCTGCTCATTTCTATGAAAATATATTCTAGGCAAGGATTTCCTATACCTTCTCCTATAGAGACTGCTATAGGAACAACTAAACAGAACTGCCTAAAGATTGAAGAGTGAGAAAGGAAGACTGAGATTTAGTGTCAAAACATCATTTTACACATCCATAATTACCAAAAAAAACGTCTCAATTCTATTACCAATCTAAGTGACACATATATTAAAAGACTTCAGCCCTTCAGTTGTCAATCATTCATACAGCATTCTAGATAAAGAGTAAGTTTCATTTATATAGCCCCTTTCACAACCTCAGAAAGTCTCAAAACATTTTACAGACACTTTGGAATGCAGTCACTTTGTAAAGTAGGAAATGTGACAGCCAATTTGTACATGGCACAATCACACAAAAAGTTATCTGACAATGACCAGATAATCTGTTTGTGAAATGATGTTAGCTGCGGGATAAATAATTGTGCGACACAAGGGATAACTCCAGTGCTCTTCTTCAAAACCGTGTCCTGGGATCTTAAATGTAGTGGCTGATAGACAAGACACAACCTTGAGATTGCACCACTCCCTCAACACTATTCTGAATGTGTCAGCACAGAACTTTGAGCTCAAGGCTCAGGACTGAAGCTCAAAACCAAAACCTTTTTAACTGGTAGAATGCGAATCATCAAATTTAACTGAGACCGTTGTAAAGATGTAGACCACAGGAAAGAATCTTCCAAAATTAGCGGTTTTCATGTAGTGCAGCTTGTAACTCATCTGCTGACTTCCCAAAACCCCCCCCCCCCCCCCCCCCCCCCCCCTCCCCCCACCATCTACAAGGCACAAGTCAGGAGTGTAATGTAACTCCCCTCTTGCCTGAATGTGTATAACACTCAGAAGCTTGTTACCATCCAGGACCATATGACCATAAGACATAGGAGCAGAAATTAGGCCATTCGGCCCATCAAGTCTGCTCCACCATTCAATTATGGCTGATAAGTTCCTCAACCCCATTCTCCTGCTTTCTCCCCGTAACCCTTGATCCCCTTGATAATCAAGAACCTATCTATCTCAGTCTTAAATGTACTCAATGACCTGGCCTCCACAGCCTTCTGTGGCAGTGAATTCCATAGATTCACCACTCTCTGGCTGAAGAAGTTTCTCCTTATCACCATTCTAAAAGGTCTTCCCTTTACTCTAAGGCTCTGTCCTCGGGTCCTAGACTCTCCTACCAATGGAAGCATCTTCCCAACATCCATTTTGTCCAGGCCATTCAGTGTTCTGAAAGTTAAGGACAGACCAGTTGATTGGCTCCCCATCCACTACCTTCAAAATTCACTCCTTCCAACATCAATGCACGGTGATATCAGTGTGTACCGTCTACAAGGTGCACTGCAGCAACCTACCAAGATTCCTTTGACAGCATCTTTCATACCAGCAACCTCTACTATCTAGAAGGACAAGGATAACAGATGCATGCTATACCATCCCTTGCAAGTTCCTCTCCACTCACAATCCTGACTTGAAACTATGTTGTTATTCCTTCCCTCTCACTGGGTCAAAATCCTGGCATTCCATCCCTAACAGTACCTACACCCCATGGACAACAGTGTTTCAAGAGGCAGCTCACCACCACCATCGCCAAGACAATTAGGGATGGACAATGAATACCAACCTAGAGCACGATGCCCATATCGTGTAAAAGAATTTTTTTTAAAATCCTGATGAGGTAGGATATAGAAATTTCAGAGTTTTGTTACTGACAGAGTTGTTTTGAACTTTCAATTAGTCTTTAGACCTATATAGACAGCCAATCAACTGAACATTATCATCCCTGGTCTTCATCCTGGCATTGGGAGTACAGCTTTCAGCATCCCTGTTACCCAGCTCAATACTTAGTAATTCTTCTAAGCAGAGGTTCCCCGTGGCCAGTTTTCCTCTCCTGTTTATTTCACTATGCCTCTAAAACTAGCCTCACCTGCTCTGTTGTATGGCTTCGTCAACAAAATTCTGAGAGTTTCAGGAGGGTAAAGAATTAAGGATTGCATTTTTATAGTGTCTTTAATGACCTCTGGACATCCACAAAGTGCTGTACAGCCAATGAAATACTATCGAAGTGTAGGCACTATTGTAAGACACACAGCTGCCAATTTGCGCAAAGCAAGAGCCCACAAACAGCGACGAGATAATGGCAAAATATTTTCTTTTGTGATATTAACTAAGAGTTGTATATCGACCAGGATGGCAGGGAAAACTTCAATGACCAGTGGTGCAGATTTAAATTAAGGGACAAGAAGTTTAGAGGGGATGTGAGGAAACATTTCTTCCCCCAAATGGAGTGAGAATCTGGAACTCACTGCCTGTGAGACTGGTAGAGGCAGAAACCTTCAAAACATTAAAGACGTATTTAGATGCACAGTTGCAATGCCAAGGCAATCAAGGCTATGGGCCAAGTGTTGGAAAACAGGATTATAATAGTTAGGTGGTTGTTTTTGTCTGGCAGAGACTCAATGGTACAAAGGACCTTTTTCTGTGCTGTCGACCTCTTTGGCTCTAAGAATCTAATTATTCTTCAAATAAGGATGAAGAGATCTTTAAATCCATCTGAGAGAACAGACTGGGCCTTAGTTTAACATCACGTCCAAAAGACAGCACATTAAGACAGAGCAGCACTGTCTCAGTGCGGCACTTGAGTGCCAATCGTGAATTTTATAAGGCAATTCTAACCCTTATCCAATTCATAATCAGTACCCAGAAAACACATTCCCATGTGGAATCACTATCTGCTAGTGCCAGTTTGGAAAGTGTGTGCATACATGTACGCATGTGCTATATAAATGTAGTTGTTGTTGAATTTCTTTTGGGAATCCATGGATCCCTTCCTCGCTCCTAACATTGCCCATCTTTACTTGGTGGTAACGAAATAAACACACATTTAGTGATAGGCCATTGTTATATTTTCAGGATCATTAATATCTCATTTATGTTTGATTTAATTGCACCTTTGTCTTAACTGACAATTTGTCTGAAATATTAGGAAAAGAGGAACTTGCATTTATATAGCACTTTTCGTGAACACTAGACAATTCAAAATGCTTTATAGCCAATGAAATACTTTTCAAGTCAGTTGGTGTGTGATGTATGGAAATACATTGATGTAAAATTATTAAATTCCAAAGGCAGACTAAAGTGTGTGTACCTGGACAGGCTGTGTGCATGCATGGAGTGCAGAGGTTTACGAAGAAGGGGGATATTGTACCTGCACCAACATGGTGATGTGTGTTATGCTTTAGGATTTGGTCTCAGGCACTGAATGGTGAATAAACAATTTCTATTTCCATATTGCTTTTTAACTCATCTCAAAGTGCTTCAATGTAATGCAGTACTTTTCAAGTGTAGTCATTGTTTTAACATGGAAAATGTGGCAGTCAACCTGCACACAGCAAGCTCCCATGAACAACAAATTGATAGAGCCCAGATAATCTGTTTTAATGGTGGGGATTGAGTAAGAAATGTTGGACAGGACAAGAGGGAGATCACCTCTACTCTCCATTGAAACAATGCTGTTGGATCCTCTATATCCATCTGAAGCAGCAGAGAGGGTGATCGTTTAAGGTCTCTTTCAAAGGCAACAGCTCCTTAGTACTGTGCTAGGAGCGGCTGGACTCAAGTTTCTGAAGTGGGACTTGAACCCATAACATTGTAATTTAATGGAAAGACTGATACTCACTGAGCCACTGCTACCACTGTCAATAATGAATTATACACTGGATTTGTGAGGGAAAGAGAGTCTTACATACTGGATTGCAGGCCAAGTGTGTCGCACACAGTACAGTGCCCATGTAAAGGGCTACAATAGTCGCCATCATCCCAGAGGACCATAGGGCTGCTCTCTCATGATAATAGAAAGAGTCGACTGGTGATGGTTTAACCAAGGGCCACAACATCTCAGGCGAAGGGAGCGGTTGGTAAGGAGAGTCCTTCATGGCCACTTCACCTGGTGTGGATGTTGAACCCATGTTGTTGGCATCACTCTGCTCTGCAAAGCAGCCATCCAGCCAACTGGAAACATCCAAATGATAAGTAAATCTTCACCATCTCAATCAAAACCTTTTATTCATCTTCTCTGCTCTGACGACAATAATCCCATCTCCTGTATCCTCTACACAGAAGTCAAGTTTTTCACTCCTGGCACCATTCTAGTAAACTTCTCTGCAACCTCTCTGAGATCTTGGTATCCCTTCTGCTGTGTAGGGACTGAAGCTGGATTCAGTTCTCCAGCTGGGGCCTAACCACTTCTGTTTTTATCAGGTTTTCAATCCTGCTTTCAGGGGAAGGGGACAATCATTTCATCCAAATAAACAAGTGGGAGAATTCTAGTTGATTTCTTTGCCCTTGTTTTTACTGCTCCTCCCTCACTCTCACAAATCCTAACTGAGAGCATAGCTGATTGCAGTATTGTGTGAGAGATCAAACCCTTCTCAATATGGGGCTCAATCACTTGTTGCATTAGGTGTATATACTAACTGAGCCCCCGTAAACTTTCCATCCAGTAAACCATGAACAGTTGCTAACATTCACAGCAATGGTGTAGAGTGGATTGGATTACTAGACCAGCAATACAGAGGCCCAGGCTAATGCACTGAGGTCACGGGTTCCAATCCCATCATAGCACGTGGTGGAATTTAAACACAATTAATAAATCTGACACTGAAATCACTGGCAGTAATGCTGACCATGAGGCTATCATCAATAGCTGTAAAAACAAAAATTATCGAGTTCACTAATCTCATCAGGAGAAAATGAAGGGTCTAGGCCCGAAACGTCAGCCTCTCTGCTCCTATGATGCTGCTTGGCCTGCTGTGTTCATCCAGCCTTGCACCTTGTTGTCTCGGATTCTCCAGCATCTGCAGTTCCTACTATCTCTGCTATCCTTGCTTGGTCTACATGCGATTTCAGATTCACAACAATGTGGTTGACTCTTAACTGCCTCTGAAATGGCCAAGCAAGCCACTCAGTTTAAGGGTAATTAGGGATTAGGAGCAAAAACTGGCCTGGCCACTGATGTTCATGTACCTCAAAAATAATAAGTGAAAGAAAATCAGAAACAAAGAGTTCCCCTGAATGATTGAACCTTGTATGGTTAATGCAGGGGATTTATTTGGTCACAGACCTCCTGACTCCAATGCAATAAATTTCAACTTTGGTATTCTGAACAAAAAAAATTTCCAATTCCCTGTCACTTATGCTGCCAGACTCCTGTTTTGAGAGTGCAGGCCCGCATTATCGTACTTAGCGAATACTGTGTACTGTAATTATAGTCTGGGGAATGGAGGTAGAAAGCTGTTCTGCTAATAACCCTTTCTATTCTTCATTCAAACATTCTCTAGTATAGAACAATGACTGCAGTAACACATCTGTTCAGGTGCAGCACAGGAAATAATACTCATTGGACTCATAGTGTGGAGTGGAACTTAGGGCAGCTGGGTCAAAGCAAAAACCAACCCATTTGGTCCTGTTCCATTTTTGAGGCCCTTTGCATTGAGTTTTTCTGTTCTTCCATTGACCCCTCAAATTTTGGGGTCAGCAGCAAAGCAACGCCACTCACATTAATCTTAAAGAAAGCTGTCTATAATAATCCATGTGAATTTCCATTCCCCTAATGTTAATGGAATGTGGAGGGAATCTTCGGGTGCCCTGCAGCAGTGATATCATTAAACATGGTAAGCAGCCAATTGCATTGTAATATTATTAATGCCAGCAAAACGGAGAGTAAAATGCTCAGTTTATTCTTCATCCGTTTAATAATTTTACCTGGTTTGAAATAGTGATTGGGGTATGCACGCCAGGAGTCAAAATATCATAAACTGTTCTTAAAAGTTCGTGATATTGAACAAATATGGAAATTTTTTATCACAATTAAAGTACTTAACAATTGATAAGGGGTGACCTTATCAAGATTTATAAAATCATGAGGGGCATGGATAGGGTGAACAGACAAGGTATTTTGCCCAGGGTAGAGGGGTCCAAAACTAGAGGGCGTAGGTTTAAGGTGAGAGGGGAAAGATTTAAAAGGGACCTAAGGGGCAACTTTTTCATGCAGAGGGTGGTGCGTGTATGGAATAAGCTGCCAGAGGAAGTGATGGCGGCTGGTGCAATTACAACATTTGAAAGGCATTTGGATGGGTGTATGAATAGGAAGAGTTTAGAGAGACATGGGCCAAAGGCTGGAAAATGGGACTAAATTAATTTAGGATATCTGGTCAGCATGGACAAATTGGACTGAGGGGTCTATTTCCGTGCTGTACATCTCTATGACTCTATGTTCCTGAGCCAGAGAGATAGTTCAACAATAGTTGTAGATCATATACCATTACAAACCAAGTTAACATCATGAACAAGATATTTCTTTAGGGTTTCTGCAGTGTAATAAAGGAAATTCTTATTAGTTCAGTAATTTCAAATTGACTTTCACCCACCAAGACATTAACAGTGAACCCTATGGAGAAGTGTACAATCCCTGACAACAAATTCTGAACTTGTATGTTTAACTTTCACATGTGGAGACTCATGATCTTGCTGGCAGTTTCAGAGGAGTGAATGTGACAGTCTTATCATCCTTGCTATTGCAAACTCTAGGCCAAAAATAAAAACAAGAGTAGGCAATCTAGTCCCTTGAGTCTGCTTTGCCATTCAATAACATTATGGCTGAGCATTTACATGAACTTTATTCCCTTGCCCTAACTCCATATTCTTTGATATCCTTAGTGCTTACAATCTATTGATCTCAGTTTTGAATGTACTCAACAACTGAGTGTGCCACAGCTCTTTGCAATAGAGAATTCTAAAGATTCACAACTAAAGACATTTCTCCTCATCTTGGTACAAAATAGCTGATACTCTTATTATGAGATTGTAACACAGTTTTAGACTCTTTAGCCACCAAAAACATCTACTCTAGAATTTTCTGCATTTTATTGAGATTTTCTCACAGTCTTCTAAATTCCATAGAAAACAAAAGCCCATTCTAGTCAATTCGTCCTCATAAAACAGCCCTATCATCCCAGGGATCAAATCAATGAAACTTTGTTGCACCCTGTCTAAGGTATGTGTATCAATCCTTAAGAAGGCAGACCAAAACGGTGCTACCGATCTCACTAAAACTCTTTATAATTACAAAAAGACCTTGCACTGTTATGTTGCAGTAGACACTAGCATTTCATCTGCCCTCCTAATTATTTGTTGTGCCTGATCTTTTTGTGCCCACCTCTTCTGCCTCAAAGGTGAAAACACTATCGACTGAGCCACAGATGAGCTTTACATCGCATCAGGTAGCAAGGACCAACCTGACCCAATTTCCAGCACCACTCTGTTGGTCAGATTTTGGTCATGGACAACCTGACCCCATTCCTCTGATACCCTGCTCCCATTCCTCTGACACCCTGTTCCCTCTCCTCTGACACTCTGCCCCATTCCTCTGACACCCTGCCCCCACTCCTCTGACACATCTCGCCCACTCCTCTGACACTCTGCCCCAATAACCTCATCCTGCCAGATTCCTACTTCCAAATGTGTTGATAACACCAAAACATGTGGGAACATAAGTTTTGAGGAGGATACAAGGAGGCTTTGAGAGGACTTGGACAGACTAAATGAATGAGCTACAATGTGGCAGATGGAATGTAACGTGAATATGTGTGAAATTATTCACTTTAGGAGAGAAAAACACAGACAGGCAGTATATTTCTTGAATGATGAGAAGTTGGAAAGTTCATGGGACCTGGGTATCCTGCTCATATGTTACTACAGTTAGCATAATAGGTGCAGCAAGCAATTGCCAGGTAAATAGCATGTTGGCCTTCATTGGAAAGTAATTCAAATCAAGAAGAAAAGGTATCTCGCTGCAGATTAATGCAGCCTCGGTCAGACCTCATTTGCAGTAAAGTGGAGAGTTTTCATTTCCTTATCTAAGGAGAATCTACTTGCCATAGAGGGAAAACAGCAAAGGTAAATCCCTGGCATGGTGGGTTTTGAGGTGAGATTGAAGCGACTTGGTCTGTATTTCCTAGAGTTTTGAAGAATGAGACATGAATTGTTTGAAACTTACAAAATACTTTTGGGTGGTGGATGATGGTAAGATGTTTCCCCTGGCTGATGAGACTAAAACCAGGGCAGAATCTCAATGTAAGGTGTGGATCATTTAAGACTGAGATGAGCAGGGACATCTTCAATCAGTGGGTGGTGAATCATTAGAATTATCTATCCCAGAGGGTTGTGGAAGCTTAATCACTGAGTTTGCTCAACACAGAATAGTTCTCTGGAGACAAATTACATTAATGGATATTGATGTATTTGGTGGGGAGCAATGGCCTAATGGTATGAGTGCTGGACTATTAATCCAGATATTTAGCTAGTTCCAGGGACCTGGCTTTGATTCCTGTCATGGCAGATGGTGGAGTTTGAATTCAAAAATGTCTGGAATTAAGAATCTACTGATGACAATTGCTGGGGGAAACCCACCTGGCTCACTAATGTCCTTCAGAGAAGGAAATCTGCCATCCTCACCTGGTCTGATCTACATGTGATTCTGAAATGGCCTAGCAAGCCACTTATTTGTGTCAATCGCTACAAAGTCTCAACAAAGAAGTGAAAACGGATGGATCACCCAGCATCGATCTAAGCAACGGAAAAGACAACGGCAGAAACAGCCCTGTCAACCCTGCAATGTCCTCCTCACTAACATCTGGGAGTTAGTGCCAAAACTGGGAAAGCTGTCTCACGGACTAGTCAAGCAACAGCCTGACATAGTCATACTCAAGGAATCATACCAGATAGCACCATCACCATCACTGGATATGTCCTGTCCCACAGGCAGGACAGACTCAGCAGAGGTGGCAGCACAGTGGTATACAGTTATGAGGGAGTTGCCCTGAAAGTCCTCAGCATTGACTCTGGATGCCATGACACCTCATTGCATCATGTTATACATGGACAAGGAAACCTCTTGCTGATTGCCAATTACTGTCTTTCATCGGCTGATGAGTCAGTCCTCCTCCATATTGAACAATATTTGGAGGAAGCACTGAGAATGGCAAGGACACAAAATGTACTCTGGGTGGGGGATTTCAATGTCCACCACCAAAAGACGCTCGGCAGCAGTACAACTGATCGAGCTGGTCGGGTCCTAAAGGACATAGTTGCTAGACTGGGTCTGCGGCAGGTGGTCAAGGAAAAATGCACTTGATCTCATCCTTACCAATCTGCCAGCTGCAGTTGCATCTCTCCATGAAGTATCGGTAAGAGTGACCATCGCACAGTCCTTGTGGACACAAAGTCCCACCTTTACATTGAGAATAACTTCCATTGTGTTGTGTGGCACTGTCACCGTGCTAAATGGGACAGACTTCACACAGATCTAGCAACTCAAGACTGGGCATCACATGAGGTGCTGTGGACCATCAACAGCAGCAGAATTGTACTCCAGCACAATCTGTAACCTCATGGCCCGGCATATCCCCCACTCAACCATTACCATCAAGCCCGGGGATCAACCCTGGTTCAATGGAGAGTGCAGGAGGGCATGCCAGGAGCAGTACCAGGCATACCTGAAGATGAGGTGTCAACCTGGTGAAGGTACCAAACAGGACTACGTGCACGCCAAACAGCGCAAGCAGCAAGTGATAGAGCTAATTGAAAGCCCTCCAAGCCACTCACCGTCCTGACTTGGAAATATATTGCTGTTTCTTCACTATCACTGGGTCAAAATCCTGGAATTCCCTCCCTGAGGGTAATGTGGATCTACCTCAGGACAAGGACTGCAGCAGTTCAGGATGGCAGCTCACCACCACCTTCTCAAGGGCCAATAGGGACGGGCAATAAATGTTGGCCAGCCAGCGACACCCACATTCCACGTATGAATAAAGAAAGGTGAAATCGTGAGAAAGTGGCATTGAGATAGGTGGTCTGCTATGATCTAACAGAATGATGGAGCAGGCTTGTAGGCTGAATGGCCTACTCCTGTTCCCATATTCTTATGTTCCCTGATCCATTAAGCATAGCCATGAAGTTAAATTTAGAAATAGGCCCTTTCTTTTCACTTTGGTGTGATCATTACTGGCTAGACTAGCATTTACTGTGCATCCTTTAGTGCCCTTGAGAAGATGGTAGTGAGCTGCCTTCTTGAGCCACTGCAGTCTTTATGGTGTAGGGTTACCTGCAATGCTGATAAGAAGGGAATTCCAGGATTTTGACCCACTGACAATGAGGGAACAGTGACATATTTCCAAGTCAGGATGATGAGTAGCTTAGAGGGGAACTTGTAGCTGATGGGGTTCCCAAAGATCTGCTCCCCTTGTTCTTCTAGGTGGTAGAGGCCATGAATTTGAAAGGTGCTCTGAAGGAGCTTGTCTACTGTAATTAGGGGAAGTAATAGCCTAATGATGTTATTACAAGTTTATATTTATATTTGCGGGATTAAGGAGAATCCAAAGGCTTTTCATACGAAAATAAAAAGCAAGAGGGTAACCAGGGAAAGGGTTGGCCCACTCAAGGACAAAGGAGGGAATGTGTGTGTGGAGCCAGAAGAAGTAGGTGAAGTCTTAAACAAATACTTCATTCACCAAAGAGAAGGAATTGGTGGAGAATGATCTCAGGGAAGGGTGTATCAAATTTCTAAGTCAAGTTGCTATTAAAAAGGAAGAGGTGTTGTGTGTCTTAAAAAGTATTTGGATAGATAAGTCCCCAGGTCCTGATGGGATCAATCCCAGAATATTGAGGGAGGCAAGATAACAAATTGCTGAAGCATTGACAGACGTCTTTGTATCTTCTTTGGTCACAGGTGAGGTCCCAGAGGACTGGCGAATAGATAATGTTGTCCTATGGTTTAAAAAGAGTAACAAGGATAATCTAGGAAATTACAGGCCTGTAAGCCTCACCTCAGTGGTAAGGAAATCATTGGGAAAGGTTCTCAGGGACAAGATCTGTTCACATTTAGAAGCAAATGCACTGATTAGTGATAAATAGCATGGTTTTGTGCGAGGTAGACGGTGCCTCACTAACCTGATTGAGTTTTTTGAGGAGGTGACGAAGATGATTAATGAGGGGAAAGCAGTTGATGTTACCTACATGGACTTCAGTAAAGACGTTGACAAGGTCCATCATGGCAGACTGGTACAAAAAGTGAAGTCACATGGTATCAGGGTGAGCTGGCAAGATGGATATAAAACAGGTTTAGTCATTAGGAGACAGAAGTTAGCGGTGGAGGATGCTTTTCAGAATGGAGGGTTATGACTAGTGGTGCTCCATAGGGGTCAGTGCTGGGACCTCTGCTGTTCGTGACCTACGTAAATGATTTAGAGGAAAAATGTAGCTGGTCTAATTAGCAAGTTTGAGGATGATACAAAGATTGGTGGAGTTGCGGATAGTGAGGAGGATTGTCAGCAGATACAGCAGGATATACATCAGTTGGAGGAATGGGCAGAAAAATGGCAGTTGGAGTTCAATCCGGACAAATGTGAGGTGCAAAATGCATTTCCAAAATGCATTTTGGAAGGTCGAGTACAGGTGGAAATTACACAGTGAATGGCAGAGCCCCTAGGAGTATTGATACGCAAAGAGATCTGGGTGTGCAGGTCCACAAATCACTGAAGGGGGCAGCACAAGTAGATACGTTTTTAAAAAAGGCCTGAGGCATGCTTGCCTTCATTGGAAGGAGCATTGAGTATAAGGATTGTCAAGTTATGCTGCAGCTTTGTAGAACTTTAGTTAGGCCACACTTGGAATATTGCATACAGTTCTGATCACCATACTACCAGAAGGATGAAGATGCTTTGGAGAGGGTATAGAAAAGGTTCACCAGGACGTTGCCTGGTATGGGGGATTTTAGCTATGAAGAAAGGTTGGATAGATTGGGTTTGTTTTCACTAGAACGTATTATGTTGAGGGGCAACCTGATAGAAGTTTATAAGATTGTGAACGGCATGGATAGAGTGGAAAGTATGAGGCTTTTTCCCATGGTGGAGGGGTCAATTACTAGGGAACACAAGTTCCAAGTGCAAGGTGGAAAGTCTAAAAGAGATGTGTGAGGCACGTTTTTCACACAAAGGATGGTGAGTGCCTCGGACACGCTGCCAGAGGAGGTGGTGGAAGTAGACATAATAGCAGCATTCAAGAAGCACCTGGATGAATACACGAACAGGAAGGGAATACAGGGATACGGGTCCCATAAGTGTAGTCACTTTTAAAATGGAAGATTGAAATGTGTTGGCATAGGCTTGGAAGGCTGAAGGACCTGTTCTTGTGCTGTATTGTTCTTTGTTTGTTATAAATGCAGATGTCCAGGTAATAATCTGAAATTCCGGTGGAATCTGAATTCAATCCAAAAACAAACCTGGAGTCTACTGTTGATCATGAAAAGCATTGTCGATTCCCAGGGAAAGCCCATCTTGTTCACTAAATTCTTTCAGAAAAAAAATAATGCAGACCTTGCCTTGTCTAACCTACATGTGACTCCAGACCCACAGCAATGTGATTGACTCTTTTCTGCCCTCTTGGAAATTAGGGATGGGCAATGAATGCGGGCCTCACTTGTGATGCTGACATCCTGTACATGAATAAAAAAAACTATCCAATATTTCAGCATTATTCTTGTATTGGGGGCATACATTATGCCCTTGGCTGTAGAATTCCTACAGTGCAAAAAAAGGCCAATCAGCACATTGAGTCTGCACCAACCCACTGTACAGCAGCCCACCCAGACCCCTACCCTATAAATGTAACCCCGCATTTACCATGCACTAATGCACCTATCCTACACATCCCTGGAAACTATTGGCAATTTAGCATGGCCAATCCACCTAACCCGCACATCTTTGGACAGTGGGAGGAAACCAGAGCACCTGGAGGAAACCCATGCAGACACAGGGAGAATGTGCAAACTCCACACAGACAGTCACCCAAGGACTGGAATCGATCCCAGGTCCCCTGCTGCTGTGAGGCAGCAGTGCTAAGCACTAAGCCATGCTATAGTTGATCCCCATATCTGACCTGTGACCCTGTCAGAGCCTCACCTGGCACTGTTACTGTGGCAGGACTCTGTTTTAGCATTGTTGCCATGCCAGGACCCTGTTTTTTTTGTTGGCTCAGCCCCTTGGTTTAGGCCTCACGTGGGCTTGTATTAATTTGTCTGTAGCTTTCTTTCAGGGAAGGGGAAAGCAAATTAGAGAGGAGGGAAAGTTGGAGGTCTCAAAAGAAGCAAATAAATCATTGAGGGTGAGAGACGGTGCTAGACGCAGTGAGAGAGTTGTAAGACTGCTGCAAAACAGGTGTGAAAGCGTAAAAGGATTAACTCAAAGGCTGTGGGTATTCATATGCTAATTGAGTGTATCCAGGGCATAAAACAATTCAGGCCTAAAGTGGGTGCCAGAAAGAGTTTTCGTGCTTTTATTATACTCAGTGCAAGTCGCTGCTATCTGGAACTAAAAACTCCCTTTCACTCAGGTAAATAACTGTGCACATTATTCAGGCTTTGCTATACTAACATTATAATCAGTCATAAATGAAAAGAGGAAATTCCATAAATTTACAACACATCCATCAGGATCTGAAAAGTGTAAGGAAAGGTTAATGCTTTATCTGGACTAATGTCATCTGCCTTGATCGGAAATATGAACCTGCCTCATTTGTTGTATATTGCAGGATTTTCTGTCCTCATCTTGGGTTTTGGGCAGGATTTTACAGTCAATGTTGAGGCTTTGGAGGTCACTGTTGACCTTGGTGAAAGTTGACCGCAACGATCCAGTGATGGATTTAGAGGGACAGGGGCCAAATAGGTCTAGATCAGTTTAGGATAGCTGGTCGGCATGGATGGGTTGGACTGAAGGCTCTGTTTCCACGCTGTACAACTTTATGATACTATCCCTGGGGCGTGGATCTCCCCTTTACTAATGTGCAAGTCTTGAAGGAACAAAGGCAGTTGGCACGTGGGAACATTGTCAACTCAAAATCCCTTCCAATCCACGTACCATTCCGATATGGAAATTTACTCCGCTTCTTCACTGTCCCTGAGTCAAAGATCCCCTCCCCAACTGCACTGTTTTTAACAACTGCAACTATCCAAGCTGACTACTCAAGGGTAACTGGGGAGTAAGGACACCATTGCAATGAATGCCAGGGGCCGCCACATTCTGTGAACAAATGAAAAAGTCAAGTGGAGCAGAAGTGATGTAAGCATACATTTATACAGCCAATCACATTGCAATATTCTCACAGACAGAAAACCAGGAAGTTAAAAGCATTGATTAAACTCCATCTCTAATTTAAATATTTCAAAAAGTAAACTAAATATTTAGAATACAATTCAGTCAGAAGTTACACCATCATTAATAAATTGTAAAATAAAGGTTTTAAGATAGGACAATTTTGTTAACATTAAGAGGAACTTTAGCATTTCACCAAGAGAAAACTAGCTTTTTGGGGCCAGTGAGGATGTTTAGTTGTAATTGTGAAATGAATATATTATACAATCATTGAGTTGTAGAGTCATACAGCATGCGAACAGACCCTTTGGTCCAACTCGTCTGTGCAAACCAGATATTCTAAATGATCTAGTCCCATTTGCTGTCTTTTGGCCCATATCCCTCTAAACTCTTCCTATTCTGAATGCCTATTAAATGTTTAATTATACCAGCCTCCCCCACTTCCTCTGGCAGCTCATTCCATATACACACTGTTTGAAGAAGTTGCCCCTCAGGTCCCTTTTAAATCTTTTTCCTCTCACTTTAAACCTTAGCCTTCTAGTTTTGTACTCCCATAACATGGGAAAAAAGACTTTGCCTATTCATCCTGTCCATGTCCTTCATGATTTTATAAAGCTCTATAAGATTGCCCCTCAACCTCCGACACTCCAGGGAATAGTGCCCCAGCCTATTCAATCTCTCCCTGTAGCTCAAACACTCCAATCCCGGCAAAATCTTTGTAAATCTTTTCTGAACCCTTTCAAGTTTAATAACATGTTTCCTATTGCAGGGAGACCAGAATAAACCTATTCACACCTTGTTCACAAGGTGGCCCTTTTCTAAGTGAGTTTACAGCAAGTCTGAAAGTGTAAAAGTGTACATTTTTGTCAAATAATTGATTGCTTAGGGTTTGTCATCTGCAGGAGACCTCACCAACCTCTGATGAAGCAGGGATTCATTGACAGCAACTTCTAGATTTCAGCGTTACTCTGAGCAAATGTGGACTCCTGAAGTTGTTCTCAGACTTACTAGGGTAATGAAAGCAAATGCTGACAGTTTCACTATCAATTCCATCACAAAATCTGGGTCAATTGTATCTAAATGTGCTTAATAAAACAAAGGTTCATTAACCAGGATGAGTTTCACTCCTGTCTCTGTGTCAGTGGTTCAGGGGTTTAAGACCCATGTTGGGTTTTTCAAACATACAATCCTTGATAAAATTTGTCTTGCAATATTGACAGAGCACTGCCCTACCAGTCGTGTGTCTCTCCAAAGAGTACAATCATATACAAGTCCTCTAATTGGCTGCATGTGACTGCAGTCAGCTTGGATAGTTGCAGTTTTAAGGTGAGAGAAGAAAGATTCAAAAGGGACATGAGGGGCAACATTACCACACAGAGAGTGGTTCGTATGTGGAATGAACTTCCAGAGGAAGTGATAGATGCAGGTACAGTTACAACATTTAAAAGACATTTGGACAGGTGCATGAATTGCAAAGATTTAGAGGGATATGGGTCAAACGCAGGCAAATGGGACTAGTTTAGTTTGGGAAACGTCGTCAGCATGGACAAATTGGACCAAAGGTTCAGTTTTCTTGCTGTATGACTCTATGACTTAAACTGAGGCCTTTTTCACCTTCTCTGGTCAAGACTGAACGATTCTTCAATTTTATTTGAAAACCAAGTGGCTGCTACTTGTATTCTGATCCACATACATCCCTCAACCAACAACTTTGAGGGTATTGTTATGTCATGTGGGATCTTGCTGTGTGTAATCCGGCTTCTCTTTCTTACAATATTGACTGCATTTCAGGATTAGGCAGCCAGCTAGAAGAAACACTGTGTGCTTCTCAATGTGATAATGATAATTAATCTGATTTTGTAATGATGTTGGCACAGGGATATATAATAGATGAGATACTGGGATGTCCACCGATGTGGTTCTTTGAAATACTGCCATTAATCTTTTGCCCCCCACTTGAGAGTGCCAACAGAGACCTCAACATATTGTTCCATTCTAATGCAGCATCTCCTCTGACAGTGCATCACTCCCTAAGTACTGCACTGCAAGCATCAGTCTCACTGTTCATGTTCAAGTCTCTGCTGTGGGACTTGAACCATTTCACCCAGAAGTGACCATACAAGCCACAGTTGACCCTCAATTATCATTCGGCCCATTGTGTCTATGCCTCCCTTTGCTAGAGTCATACACACATAATCTTCTTGTCCTTGCTGTTCTCCCATAGCCCTACATTTTCCATGTGTAGCGATTGGAATGGGGGCTAGGTCAATCTCATTGACGAAGAGATCCTTGATTAGGGCTATTAACCTGGGCCAATCAAGGAGCCCTGGCTGACCAATGTAAGCAGGAGATTCAGAGTGTCTTCTCATTCTAGGGATTGGCTCTGAACTGGCCAGCCAGAGCCCATGAACTGTGCACATGTAAATAAAGGGTGACTTGGTGACAGGATACTGGCCTCTGGGCAATTATTTCACCATGCTTTTAAAGCCCAGGAAAAGAATGAGTAGGAGTAGAAAGTACATTGTGAGTGCATCTTTCTTGGTCATCAAGTCCTGGAATGGAACTTGAATCTAGAGCTCCTGGTTCAGAGGCAGGAATGCAACCCACTGCAAACACATTGACCAGAGTAGCATTGACCCAATGGAGAAAGAATGAGACAAAGTGAGTTGTGAAGGAGACCTGGAGGTCAGTAGTTAGAGCAGAGAAACAAACTAACTACCTGACAAGGTTTCTACTCCTTGCAGAGATGCTGCATGAGTCTTGATTGAAATTACATTATAAGTGCACGTGTTGCCATGGTAACAAGGCAGTACTGTACAAATATGCTGGAGAAGTGTTTCCAAATAGCAGAGGTAGTGTTGTTAGCATCTGAGAGGCCATTAATGAAGCATTAGGCAGTACTGGAACCTGAAGTTAACGTAGACTGCCCAAAAACAGAGTTGTTTTGCCCACACGACAAACACAAACAGCATGTGGGGCAGCAGGGTACTGTACTGATGTTCTCAGTGCAGCTTCTGCAGAAAAGGTACTGTGGGGAGTTTTAACCATGGGGCACTGCCAGCGATTTCCTGGTGGCACTGACATCAGGAATGGGCTCCCATCACCGCATTACTAGCTCTGTAAGTATAACTCCTGTCCGATGCAGTGAAGAGAATGTTCAGACAGTTTGATAGGATAAATGCAGAGAAAGGACTTCCACAGATGCTGGGAGTTTAGAACAAGGAGGCTCAATCTTAAATTCTATACAGCACCTTGTCACACCTGAGGACTATCTCAGAGTGCTTGACATGCAATGGATGCCTTCAAAATGCAGCAACTCTTACTGTGTAGGCAAGGCAGTGCGGCAGCCAACCTGTGCACAGCAACACCCCTCAAACTGCAAGAGCCAATTCATATCTTTTCATCAGTGTTCTTTGACAGAGGAATTCTGGCTGAGGGCACTGAGGTAAACCTCTTGCTCGTCTTCATGTTACATCGCGGAATCTTGAACATTCAATTAGACAATTGAACCTAACAGACAATTGGAACCATTGGTTTTATCACCTCATTTAAAGAGTTGCAGTTTGATGATGCTGTGCTCCCTCCACACAGCACTATCCATCCAGATGATGTGCTCAAGACCTGGACTGGATACAGCCCTTAGATTCAGAGAGTGCTGCCCACAGACTCAAAGTTGACATAGATTATCCAGTCGTGGAGATGATAGACTAGATTCAATGTCACTGAACACTTCTTCTCTTGATTGTTATGTGCAGATTCGTTATGAGAAAACTTACATGCGTATGAAGCTTTGCATAGCTACATAACCTGCTGACATAACCAACAAGAGGACTCCACTCTGCCCCTTGAACCTGCTGTGCCATTTGATGAGACCATGCCTCATCTGCATCTGAACTATATTTTCCTGCCTCTATTCCATGTCCCTTGATGCCCTTAACCTAACAAAATTATTTCAATCTCAGTCTTCAATTAGCTCCCATTATCCTCAATGTTTTGGGAAGAGAAATATCCAGGGATCATTTGTGTGAAGCAATTTTCCTTCTTAAATTGCCTGGCTCTAAATTTAGGACTATGCCTGATCTTTCCAAATTTCTCTCAAGGAGTAGTTTTCTCTAGCTACCCAATCAAAGACTATTATCTTTCTAAACATCTCAATAAGGAGGACCTGGTCTAGTGGTATTACTGCTAGACTATTAATCTAGTGACCCAAGTAATATTCTGGGGACTTGGAATCAAATACAACTATGAAAGATGGTGGAATGTGAATTCAATAATAAAAAACTGGAGTTAAGAGTTTAATGATGACCATGAAACCATAGTCAATTGTTGGGGGGAAAAGACTAGTTTACTGATGTCCTTTAAGGAAGGAAACTGTTGTTCATACCTTGTCTGATCTACATATTACTCCATAACAACGGCAATACTGTTGATTCCTGACTCTCCTCTGGGAAATTGGGGATGGGCAATAAAAGCTGACCTAGCCAGTGATGCTCTCTTCCTGTGAATGAATTTTAAGAAGTCATATTACCTCTCTGAGCACATCCCTTGCAAGCTTTGTAATAAATCAATTCAGTAGCCATATTATTCTTTATCACTCCAGCCCACACTCTGTCCCAATGCAGTCCTCCTCTCCCATTCCTGATTGTAGCAATGTAACTGCTGGCTCAGCAAGTGCAATGCCATGGAGGGTCTACTAATATACTTTGTCTACTGTACATTTAAGTAAACATTATGGCCATGTGTTCAATTTTGTTCCTCACACTTTATTGGAATTTATTACCATAATAAGTACCTGAATAGGAAAGGTTTGGAGGGATATGGGTCAGGAACAGGCAAGTAGCACTAGTTTAGTTTGGGATTATGTTCAGCATGGACTGGTTGCACCGAAGGGTCTGTTTCCGTGCTGGATGACTGTATGACCCTAAATATTCATTCACCTGGTATGAGATTCACTGGCAAGTCTGGTATTATTGCCCATCTCTAATTGCCCTTTGGATGTTGTTAGTGAGCAGCCTTCTTGAACTGCTACCTTCCGTGTGGTGACAGTAGATCCAGAGTGATATTAGGTAGCTATTGAGTCCAGGGACCACAATATTTCCAAATCAAGATGGTGGAGAGGATCTTGCAGCTAATGGTGTTCCCAAAGTCTGTTGCCCTTATCACTTGAGGTGGTAGGTGTCACAGGTCTTGAAGGTGCTGCCAGAAGAGCCTTGGCAAGTTGCTGCAGTGCAACTTGTAGATGGCACACAATGCTGCCTCTGTGTGCCCGCCAGTAGTGGATTTATGGGTTGCTGGTTAAGATTATTTTAGCCTGGACCCTATTATGAGATATCAGAGGGTGACTACTTGCTGTTATTTAAATAAAGGTTTACTTGCTCCGAATGAGTCCCTGTTAGCATATCGTATAATGATGTTCTCTTGTCAATGTCTGTATTTTCTGCATTTCTGCAAAAGTGAGAATTGTTTGGCAATAAGGTGAAAAGTTTAAAAAATATTTTTTTGAGGTAAACAGATTTGGAGGCAAGAATCAGGAGTAACTGTATACGGCTGAGGATGGTGGAGATATCTCTGCTTTATGATTTACGCTTCCTAATGAGTCTACTGGCACATGTCTTCTTGGATTTTTGCTATTGAATATCTTATGCCTAATGTGAGTCTAAAGATTAACTGTTTTCCAAAGAAAGAGCTAATAATGTAGAACAAATAAAATAAACTGGACAATAACTTGTGTTTATGAGCTGACATTAACAATTGGCTCAGTTTTACACTTTTAACAAATCCTTATTATCTTAGAGGTCCCACAAGTAGCACTAATTGCATTTTCATATTAGGGTATCCTTTCAAAGTCAAGCTTGGCCCTCTTTCTGTTCTTTGTTTTTACTTTAACCTGTTTATTTCTGAAATGAAATGTCGAGATATTGACTGAAGTTCAAGATTTCTTTATCCGTTCGTTAATGGATTCATTTTTTTTGTTGGGGAGGGGAGGCGGTGGATGTTTCAGAGAGGGGCGAGTGAGCAGATTGATTGGTAACCAGCTTCCTCGGCAGCAGGGACACAGAGGCTGGCATTTTGTCCAGCCTGCTGGCGATAATGAGCTGTATTTTTGCAGGCGGTGAAAGGGTGTCGGGGAGGTGAAGTCAATGGGAGTAAAAAAGCTGGGTGGTTGCCTGCCTCAGTTTTACGAATGCCGCAGCTGTGAATAGGAGTCCAGACTTTTTCCCACGCCCAGCAAACGGAGGACAGAGCCGCTGGTGGGGTCAGGCTCCTACACACTCTGCATACTTATTGAATCCAAACACACACTGTTGTCTGCACTCAGAAAATTCCCCTCCATTCTGTATACAGCAATGTACATACACTTGCACACGTGTGTATAGACATATATATAGGTGAAATATTTCAGTTGCACCTTTACTGTCCCAAAACACACATGCCCCCATCTGCCCTTCAGACCGTACCTGATTCTCCATGCTTCACACTTGGAAATATGCGGTCTGCACGTTCACGCCAATTGGCCCCAGTCTTTTTTCGCACTAAGTTAGATACAGCTCTTCTTTATATTTCTCCTTCATCTTTTTGCTCCCTCTCCCACCCACCCCCTCCCCTCCTTATCACTGCCAACCAGCCCCTCCCTCGTTTCTTCGCCCTCTCCTGAAATGCTGGCCCCTCCGCAGGGTCACCATTCCCACGGTCGCCCTCCAGCATTTGCCCAGGCTGAGAGTGAGCGCTGCTAGGACATTCAACCGCAGATGCATCACAGCAGGATCTGTAACAATCTCTCATTTCCCCCTCCCAAACTCTCTGTCCCTCTCACTTCCCGGGCCTCGAAGTGTTTTAAGTTGCAAATAAACAAAGGAGCGGATTTTCTCTTCAGTTTGGGGTGAGATTTCACTATCCGTGGTATGAAAAGATACTTTTTGATGCCTCTCCTGAAGGCCCTGGCTCTAATTCAAGATTACATCCTCTTGTACTTGGTTCCCCCAAAACCACCTGACCCCTAGAGCCCTGTCCCCAAAAGAGCTGTGATTGCTGACATGAACAGGGAGGTGAGAATGGCTTGATTTGCACTTTCAAAACAAAAATTTTATGCACCTTTATTGGCAAAGGGCATTAAACATAGAAAGCAGGAACAGCAATAGGCCATTCACCCCTTTGAGTCTGCTCCACTATTCAGTATGAATATGGCCAATCATCCAGCTCAGTCCCCTGCTCCTGTGTTCTCCCTCATACTCTTTGGTCCCTTTAGTCCAGAGAATTATCTGTCACTCCACCTTGAAAACATTCAAAGTTTTGGCTTTAGGAATATGGATTATTGCAAATTTGAGGAGTTGATCAGCTGGGATCTCAGTGAATAGTGGGTCAGGCTCAATGAGCTGATTACTATTCCTGTTCCTGATAATACTATTATATGTGTTAAACTGCTTCTGTATTTTTTTATTTCATACTTACTTATATTTCATTCTTTTCATTCATATGAATATTCATTCACTTTTGTTTTATTCATGTATTGGTTTGACACTGCCAATGCAGTAGTGCAAGGGGGTGCAACAGTGCCAGAAGTGCTGAGTTCCAGATGATATGTTAAACCTGTCTATCAGTTAAGATGGATTTGACATATTGTGAAGTGCAGCGCTCTCCTTGTGTCCTAATCAACAGCATTGCAAGAAGGTCAACGGATCATTAAATAGGTGATCTTGTGGCACTGTAGTTGTGTCTCTACCTCTGTGCCAGGAGGCCTGGATTCAAGTCCTACCTATTCCAGATGTATATCATTACATTTGTGAACAAGTTGCTTGGAAATATTTACTACATTGCAGAAGGAGGGTGCTCAGCCCACCAGCCCTGCTGACAAAGAGAAAGTCCACTTCTCAGCTCATTCCCCTTAGCCCTGCAACTTTTTCTCGTTCAAGTATTTGATCAATGCATTCCCTGTCTGTGGGACTTGCTCTGCACAACCTAGCTCTTGTGTTCATCCACATAATAATGCTGACAATATCTGAGAAAGTAATTCATTGGCCGTGAACTGTTTTTGGATATTTCGAAGCTGCGAACAGTGTAAAATACACACTTTATTTAAAATCCAGGAAAACAGATGGATCTGCAACAAGAGGAGGGGAGACAATAGCAGAAAGAAAGACAGTGATACACTCAAGTGTGAGAGTACAAAATACACAGAGATACACAGACTGAGCCTGCTGAATGTTTTCCAGAATCAGCTAAATATATAGTTGATGTCACATGTTAAACTTGCCATGTCCCCTTCAATATCATTAGTTAAGCCATCAATAGATGGTTATGACCCAAATCTGATAAATAAATCATGAAGAAATAATAATGGTCTCAGGATAGGAAAGTGAATGAGGGAGAAGTGAAGCCAATAGGCCGTGAAAGTGGCACCTGAAGTGAAACTTGGAAACAATGTTATCTTGCAACAAGTGATGTCCGCAGGAAGCAACATCAAACTGTACAGATGCAAAATACAGTGAATGCTGTAAATCTGAAACCAAGACAAAAATGTTCCATAGGTCTGATAGCATCTGTGGAGAGAGAAATTGAGTTTGCATTTCAGGTTGATGATCTTCTATCAGAATAGGTCAGTGTTAAGTGTGCTGTGAAACCAATCACTGTCACTGAAATAACTCCACAGACACCCTGTATCCCATTACCAAGTTACCCTTTATTTACACATGGAGAGTCCTTGGCATTGATCCAGCTCCCTCAGAGCCAGCTCTCAGAGCGAACAGAACCTCTCACACTCCTGTTTATATCTGTCATCCAAGGTTCCCTGATTGGACCAGGTTAACAGCCCCAGTCAGGGAACTCATATTCTATGAGGTCTACCTGGCTGACCTCACTACAATCACTACAAGCAGCTTGTCATTGGGGTAGTTTGCTGCCACCATCCTCTTTGTTGCTAACTGGGCTTACAGCAATTGAAGAAAACCACTAGGAAGTCTTAACAAAAGATGGATTTGTCTTAAACAAGATGTAGTTTGTTGCATGCAAACAATCAGATAGAAGATACAAGTTATATTTCTAATTTTGTTTCATTCATTCATGAAAGCAGGTGTTACTGACTGGGCCAGCATTTTTGCTCATCCTTACTTGCGCTTAAGAAGGTGGTGATGAGCTGCCTCTTTGAACCACTGCAGTCGATTTGATGTAGCTAGACAACATTGCCATTAGGGAGGGAGATCTCGGATTTTGACCAAGAGATTGTTAGTAAAACTAATGGAAGATGTGTGCTTATGGGTCTTCACCCTGTGAGATCCTAAGATATTCTTCTGTATCCAACCCAAATTCTTATGAGATCATTGGATTGGATTCAGTTTAATGCAATCTCCAAATTAACCCTTCCAGCTTAAATACCTTATGCAACAAATAGTACATTAAAGGGTCATTAATCTGAAACATGAACTCTGCTTTCCTCTCTCTACAGATGCTACACAATCTGCTGAGTATTCTTGATATTCTTTGTCCTTATTTCAAATTTCCAGCATCTGCGGATTTTGTTGTTGTGTTAACATTACATTCACTACCACCTTATTTGCTGGAAAGTTCACCTGCTCAAATTGTACAGCAGGATGTTTGTTGTGCCCTCAGCTAATGTAAGATTTTCACGCATTCACTGTTACATAGAAATCCTAGAGATAACATGGTCTTAACCTGCGAGTCTAAGGAGAGATGGTGACATTCTATTAATATTACTGGACAGAGCCCCAGCCAAATGTTCTGGGGACACAGATTTGAATTCTATAGTGGCCAATGGTGAAATTTGAGTTCAACAGAAGGAGAACATTTTGAATTAAAATCTAGCCTAATCATTTTAAGACAAAGATAGATTTTTGAACAGTAAAGGAGTTAAGGTTTATGGTGAGTGGGCAGGGAAGTGGAGCTGAATCCATGAAAAGATCAACCATGTTCTTATTGAATGGCGGAGCATTCTCCTGCTCCTATTTCTTATGTCCTTATAACTATGTAACCAATGTCATAACCATTTGACTTATTAATGTCCTTCAGGGAAGGAAATCTGCCATCCTTACCTGTTTTGTCCTCCTTGCCACTCCACTATCCACTGAACTGGCCGAGCAAACCATTCAGTTCAAGGGCAGTGGGTGATGGATGCTTGTCCACCAAGTTTTAAAAATATACACCCTGCCTGACTTGTATGTGCTGAACACCTGAAGTAAACAACATTCATTGGGTGTTCAGACTTTGTGACCCAATCCAGCCCTCAACCCTTGGGGAATCTAGTTTTATTTCTGCACTGTCAGAGGTGCCTTGTCCGTCCTCACAGGAAGACAAGAAAGGTTCCAGTCCAATATTTCAAAGTAGAGCAGGATGTCATGGGCAATACTTATATCCCAATCAACACCTGAAAGCAGTTTATCTGATGATTGGCACATTACTGTTTGTGGGATCTTGCAATGCACATATTGTCTACTGAGACTGCACTCTAAAAGTATATCATTGGCTGAGAGCACATTGAGACATCCTGTGATTGTGAAAAGCACTATAGCAATGCAGATGTTTCTCACTCACCTTGGAGGGAACAGGTAGTGCAACTCAGCAGTCCTGATGGACTCAGGAACTCAGATGGGAAACATGAAGCAAGGGTCCCACTGATTATCATTCATTGATGACTCCTGATGGACATCAGGCAATGGTTTAGTTTTCGATGCTTCCTTGGCCCAGCAATCTGCTCATCATTTTTAATCTTCAGCATCTCATAAGCAACAGTGACTTATTCAACTGAGATATTAGATAGAACTTCTCTTTCTCTCTTTTTCCTCCTCTTTCACTCCTTTCTCTCTCATAATCTCTCTCTCATTCTTTCCATCCCTCTATCTCTTACTCATTCTTTTTCATTTTTAGAATGTCTGTTTTTATTTCACACTTTTACCTTGTGTAATTTCAAACATTTTTTTTGATTCGCAAGGTAAATGGATTAGTCATGGTTTCACTTAATTTCTCCTCCAATGCTCCATTTTCTCATCCTTTCTTTTTCTGACACCCTCTGTCTCTGTCATTCTCAGTCTCTCTCAGCCCTCTCTGTCCTTCTGTTCCCTCTTTCACTGCCTTTCTTATTTATCCTCCAAGCCTCCATTTCTCTTTGTCTAATCTAAAATACATCTCTGAAACTGCCTTTTATATTCTACAAGATTTACTGTCCAGAGAAAGCTAACAAGCTTTCTTTCAGGCAATTTCCTGTAAACACATCTCTTTTCTCAACAATATTGTTGTCATGTCTTGAAATCCCATTGACTTTCTTCCATCTCATTTCTGTTTTCTTTTATAGACTCTCTTGCAGCTTTATTACACCTTTATTCCTTTGACTCTGCCATCACTTTTTCCTTTGTCTTCACCCAAGTCTCTTGCGATTTGTGACTGTTTGTAAAAGAACCAACATTTACCTAGGAGTTTCACATCTCTCAGTGTTAGAATTTTAATAAAGATTTATCAGTTTTTGACATTGAGATAATGAACAATTCACTGGTTTACAAAAGAGAGTAAAATTCTTTCTCCTCCGTTTTCTCTCCCAGCCTTCCGTCACTGTATCACTTCTGTTCTGTCTGCGTCCTTTCCTTTTTTCCACCTCTTTCACTGACTTGCAACTTTTTGCTTTCTTTCCTTTCTGTGACTCACACTTTCACTTCCCACTGCCTTTTTCTCCAATCTTTGTAGCTCTCTCTCTCTGTCTCTCTGCAACACTCTCTGTCTCTATTTCCCTCGAGCCGCGTCCCCTTCTCCAGCTGAGCCACCCAGTGACTTTGTCTTTGTTCCACTCCATGTTTGAGTGTGTGTGCGCATATGTTTGTGTGCATGTGGTATGTGTGTGTATATATGTGTCTTTCTGTCTGTCTCTCTTTGTCCCTTTCATTGTATCTTTTTCATACTCTCTCTTTTTGTCCTTCACTCTGTTTGTCTGAACCCAATTCCACCCATCCAGTCCAAACTCTGTGTCTCTCATTCTATTCTATCTTTCTCTTTGTCTCACTTTCTTCCTCACATTTTCTGTCCTACTCTCTTGTGCACTCCCACCTCTGTCTTTCTCTCTGTCACTCATTCCCAATAGTACCTTTTAGTTCGTCTTTGGCTGTTTCTTTGTCTTAGTCTCTCTGCTTAAGTCTTAATCACTTTCAGTTCCTTCTTGTGTCTTTCTGTTCACCTTTCCAAGACTTTGTCTCTCTCTCTCTCTGTTTTTCCTTCTCTTCCTACATTAAAGCGACTGTGCAGAGGGTTGAGTATTGATGATGATGTGATTCCCACTTGCTGAACGACTTCGTAAAGAAATGTTCCAGAAAGTTCTGTCAGCAGAGAGTTCTGTTGAGAAACCACTGTGCCCAGAAACCTGCTGAGGTGAACTAAGCAGAAAACTCACAGATTTGGGCCCTGGTGTTTGGAGCAGGGGTGCAGTGAGGTGGCAATGAATGTTGATTATTTTTGCTGCACAGAGATTGCGTGTGAGCAATATCAGGCAGAATTGGGCTAACTGTGATGCTGCACTGAGTTGAATAGCATCACACTGTTTAATGTCAGCACAAGCATGCAGAGTGGTGACTGGGACAGGATAATTGGGGTGGGGTGGGGGTGATGTCATGAGATTGTAACCCAGGCTTTAAGCAACAAAGGCAGAATTCTAAGGGATGGTGTGGGGAATAAATTAAATGTTTTGGCAAGCAATTTAAAAATCTCACCATTATTTGCCATGATATTGTACACATATTCTGTCAGTATGATCTGGCGTTATTCATGCTCCAAGAGTGAATGGGGCCATCGCAGCTGCCAATTAAGTGGTACTTAAAGAGTTAAAACAGGCTGTCTCCCTTTTCAACTGAATGGTGAGGGCTCTCTCCACCCTCCCACTCCAACCCCCTGCGGGCCAGCTCATTGTCTGCCCCACCCTGTTCCTTGTAATCTGTCTCCTATCACTATCCAGCTCCTAATGACTGATATTAACCTCCCAAGGAGCAGACCAGTTTAAGACCTTTGCTAAGCTGATGCTGTGGGTTTTTATCAATTCACAGCAGCAAAGAAGGGACAGGTTCTTAAGCAAACAGAGTTTGTTTTCCTTCATCAGTGACCTTGTGTCCCTCTTTTTCCCTGTCTGCTGAGCTGAGGCCAATGGTTAATGTTACAAGGCAATGAAGCACTCACATAGAATAATAAGCACAGAAACTGGCCATTCAGCCCAGTGAATCTGTGCTGATGTTTCTACTCCATAGAAGCCCCTTCTTTATTTCACCTTTTTTTCCTTTCTCCTGGTATCTATATCTAACTTCCCCTTAGATATGTTGGTTCAAGCATTCTTTGTGATAGTGAGTCCCAACTTCCAGGATTGATCTGACAAGTGGCAAGTGACATTTGCACCACACAGTGCCAGACAATGACCACCTTCAACAAGAGACATCTAACCAATGCCCCTTAATGTTCAATGCCATTGCTATTGCTGAACCCCCCACTATTAAAATCCTAGGGTTACCATCAGAAACCGAACTTAACAGGCCATACAAATACAGTGGCTAGAAGAGAAGGTCAGAGGCTAAGAGTAACTTGCCTCCTGTCTCCCCAGAGTCTGTCTACCATCTATAAGACACAAATCAGGATTGTGATAGGACTATGCCCCAATTGCCTGGGTGAGAACAGCTCTAACAACACTCAAGAAACTTGGCACCTTTCAGGATGAAGCATTCCCTCTTGATAGGCACCCCATCCATCTCCTCAATGTCCACTTCTTTCACCACTGATGCTCAATAGCAGCAGTGTGTACTATCTACAAGATGCACTGTAGAAATACATCAAGTCTCCTTAGACTGTGTCTTCCAAACCTATGACAGCTACCACCTAGAATGACAAGGGAAACATTGCATGGGAACATGTTTACCTGCAAATTCTCCTCCAAACCATACACTGTCCTGACTTGGAACAATATCAGCATCATTTCACTGGTGCTGAGTAAAACTCTTGCAATTTTGTTAGCACTGTGGGTAATCTATACCAGATGAATTGTAGTAGTTCAAGAAGGTGGCTCATCACTACATTCTCCAGAGAAGTTTGGGATGGACAATAATTTTGGCCCAACTAATGACAATTACATCCCATGTACAAATATTTTTAAAATCTTAACTGCTCTCTGAGTGAAGAGTTTTTATTTCCTGAATCCCTGATTGGATTTGCTGGTGGCTAACTTATTTTGATGAAAATCCTTTTTAGACATTCCCACAGGTGCAAACACCTTCCTTAGAGCAGAAAATTACTGCAGATACTGGAGTCTGTACCAAAAACAAAATATGCTGGAAGTCATAGTGGGTCAGGCAGCATCCATGGAGAGAGAGCAAGCTAACGTTTCGAGTCTAAATGAGGCTTCATCAGCTCTGATGAAGAGTCATTTAGACTCAAAACGTTAGCTTGCTGTGTCTCCATGGATGCTGTCTGACCCATTGTGATTTCCAGTATTTTTTGTTTTCAGAACATCTTCCTTATGTTGACTCTATTGCAGTCATAATTTTTTAAGATTTCTCTCAGGTCACCCCCTCAGACTTTGCTTTTCTGTCATAATGACTGTTCAACTTTGCTGGTTTTTAAAACGTCAGTTTGGGTATCATCCTTGTCAATATTTTACACCTCCTCAAGTGCTTCTATATTTTTCTCAAGTGGAAACCAGCAGAAATGTTGTCCAGGGAAATTCAACACTAAGTTAGAAGCCAGAATTAAAGGAGTACAGAGACCTCTGAAGGTTGTAGAGATAGAAGGGCTTACAGACATCGTGAAGAGTCAGAACAATGCATAGCTACAATAACAGTAATTTTAATGCTTTTTTCCAGACTGGGAGTCAATGTAGATCAGCAAACACAGGGAATGATAAGGCAATGAGTTTTGGTGCAATTTAGGATACAATGAACAAAGTTTTGAATGAGCCAAACATACCAGGCTGGATAAAATTGATAGGTTTACTTCCTCAAAGAACATCGGTGAACCATTTGGATCAGAATAACAGTCTGTCAGCTTTATGACCACTTGCACTGACATCAGTTTTAGATCTGGATATTTTCAAATGAATTCAAATTGTAAAATTGTCATTATGGGCTTTGAACTCAAAATCTTGGAATTGTTAATCTTCGTGACTTTCCTGATTCCACAAAGTAACTGCAAGTTTAGCTGTTGGCCTTGGTTTTACCAAAGTCAGGTTAACCACCCTGCCGCTCCCTCCCAGCTCACCTGGTGACACATGAGGGTAGATTTCAGACATCTGGCCTCTCCATTCTGGAACGTGGCTGTGATCGCACTGGGTTTTAGGTGCTGATAAATTTAGGCCCAATTATGTTTTGGTTTACCTTCCCTACTGTGCTTGAATTCAGCTCAGACCTGGGCATGAAAAGTTTCCTCTGCTTTCATGGTAGGAAAAAAGGATGGTGTTTGTACTAGACCTGGGCAGCATTAATCATACTTTCACAAGACATAAACTGTCCCACCAACTCACATTAAATAACACTGAATTGTGAATGCCGTTGAAGGTCATAAAGTTGAAGTGGAAAATGGAAGATATTGCAATGGTGCAATGGAGGGGTGATCGTTCTCTGGAGGCTTACTGTTGGGACAGTGAATGTAGAGGAAGCTTCACTCTGTATCTAACCCCGTCCTGTCCATGTCCTGGCAGTGTTTGATGGGGTCAATTTGGAGGGTGCTTCACTCCGTATGGAACCCCATGCTGTATTTGTCCTGGAAGTGGGGACAGTGTAGAGAGAGCTTTACTCTGTATCCACCCCTGTGTTGTACTTGTCCTGGGAGCAGTTGATGGGAGAGTGCAGAGGGAACATTACTCTGTATCTAAGCCTGCGCTGTCACTGCCATGGACATGTTTGATGGAAACAGTGTATAGGAGACTTTACTCTGTACCTAACCCCGTGCTGTGCCTATTCCTGAGAGTATTTGATGGGGACAGTGTGGAGGAAGGTTTACTCTGTATCGAACCCTGTGTTGTCCCCGTCCTGGGAGTGTTTGATGAGACAGTGCAGAGAGAACTTTCCTCTGTATTTAATCCCATGCTGCCCCTGTCCTGGGAATGTTTGATGGGGATGGTTTAGAGTCACTCTTGCCTTAACAGTGAAGCTTCTACAGTTCACTTCCTACGAAACCAATACCGAAATCTAGTCGATTACTCTGATCTGGAACAGTATTCTCATCAGAATTTTGCACTTTCTTACAGGAAACTGACACACATCAACATCTGGGCCTTCAGTCAAAAGAAATCTCGATGTCTTCAACCAACATGATTCGCATCCTGATGACAGGTAGAATATCCGATCAGAAACTAACAAATTGCTCCAACAGCAGTAAGTGTCTTTTTGTTGATTCGAATGTAGGAGGATCAATGTCTAGAGGTCATAGATTTAAAATCATTATCAAACAATGAAGAAGGAAGACGAGGAGAGGTTTCTTCAGTTCGAGAGTTATCCGGACCTGATCTGGTTTTACCTGAAAGAATGTTGGAATCTGACTTTGTAAATAATTTTAACAGAAAGATGGACAAGTTACTGTGCAGGAGGAACTGAAACAGTTTTGGACAAAGAGGGTGGATTATGATTGGCCAAGTGGCTTTCTTCTGTCTTAAAAATTCTGTGAATACAGACATCTTTCAGTCAAGGATTAATGTTTTAATGATTTCAAGACAGGGTTAGATCTAGTTCTTAGAGCTAAAGGTATCAAAGAGAAGAAAGCAGGAACAGGAGAATGAGTTGGATGATCAACCATGATCATATTGAATGGTGGAGCAGGCTCAAAGGGCTGAATGGCCTATTCCTGCTCCGGTTTTCCACGTGTATATTCCTAATATCTGGAACTAGATTAAAAACTACACTCATGATTAAGATTTTTGGTTTTGGAACCTTCTGCGTATTAGATCTGGGCAGAGATTAATGCCATTGTAAGACACTTCAAATCACGGTTAAATCTAAATAAAGATTCTCTTGTCTGATATTGGCTAAGGGCACAATTTCATCCTAAGGGGTGCAACCCACTTTACAAAAATTGAAATTATTAATCAACAGAAATCTGTCTTGATTCCTATCTGGAACACGCTCAATCACCAAGCTTCCACAGCTCCTTGGAGGAGAGAATTCCAAAGATTCACCATCTTCCGAGTGAAAAAAGTCCTTCTCATCTCGGTCTTAAAAGGACTACCCCTTCTCCTGAGATTATTTCCCCTGATTTTAGACTCTCCACCCAGAGGAAACATCTGTTGCAAAAATGTGTTCCCTAAGCAGAGGGCATTACTTTCCAATTTATGTTTCCTCCTTTAGAAAGTGATATCTGTTTTCACCAAACAGCTAGAGTAAACATCTTGAGCTGTGGCTCACTGGTAACACTCTTGCCTCTAAGCCAGAAGGTGATGGATTCAAGACTTATCCAGAAACTTAACCCCAGCATCTATGCTAAGTTGAAAACAAAAATTGCTGGAGATCACAGAGGGTCAGGCAGCATCCATGGAGAGAAAGCAAGCGAACAACTTAAGTCTAGATGACCCTTCATCTGAGCTGCTGAGTGTCCCAGTGCAATACTGAGGGAGTGCTGCACTGTCAGATATACCATTCTCTGGTGTAATGTTGAACTGAGATCCCATCTGGGTCCTTTCAGGTGGATGTAAAAAAAGTCCCATATCCATTCTGGAAAGAAGACCTGAAGGGCAACTTTTTCATGCAGAGGGTGGTCCGTGTATGAAACGAGCTGCCAGAGGAAGTGGTGGAGGCTGGTACAATTAAACATTTAAAAGGCATCTGGATGGGTATATGAATAGGAAGAGATGAGAGAGATATGGGCCAAATGCTGGCAAATGAGACTAGATCAGTTTAGGATATCTGGTCAGCATGGACGAATTGGACCAAACGGTCTGTTTCCATGCTGCATGACTGTGACTCTATGGCAACAGGGTAAGTTGCTCCATTCGAAGCTCCACTCTGCTCGCCAGTTCCCTTTCTTCTTCTCTTCATCTTCCGTCTCTTCTCTGCAGTAATTCCACCCCGATCCCCACCCTTTTTTAATTACATACCTAAGGAGTTGGGAAGGAGTCGGGTCATGACGGGAAACCACGTGGCGGGAGCTGAATGCGCAGGCCGTGTCCTGCGGCGACAGTGGATCGAGTGTGGGCTGGAACAACGGTGAGAGTGGGGCTGGTGAGGGGGCAGTGGGTGGTGAGAGCAGGGGCGGTGAGGGGGCAGTGGTTGGTGAGAGTGGGGCCGGTGAGGGGGCAGTGGGCAGTGAAAGCGGGGCTGGTGAGGGGGCTGTGGGCGGTGAGAGCAGGGGCAGTGAGGGGGCAGTGGGTGGTG
>NC_063360.1:35701184-35716753 GCF_021869965.1 Rhincodon typus | reverse complement strand
CATCCAGCCCTGCACCTTGTTGTCTCCTTCATACTGCAAACAGCCAAGAGAACGTTGTCTGGACTGCCTCTATTGCCAGTATATCTTTCCTTAGATAAAGGGGCCAAAGCTGTTCACAGTATTCCAGCTGTGGTCTGAAAATTGACTTGTATAATTTTAGCAAAACTTCCCTACTTTTATATTCCATTCCCTTTGACATAACAACCAACATTCCATTTGATCCTGCTCCTAGTTTCTATATTTCCATGTTTCCATCTCGCAGGGCTGAAAGAAATTGCAAATTATGATGAGAATTTTAAAATCAAAGCATTGCTTATCCTTGAGCCAATGTTGTTCAGTTTTAAAAAAAGATGATGGGTGAACTGGGCTTAGTGAACGTAAAGATGGCAGCAGAGTTTTGGAAAACGTCCAAGTTTGCAGGGAATAGAATGTGAAAGACCAGCCAGGCATGTCTTGAAGTGGTTGCATCTGTAGATAATAAAGGTATGGGTGAGGGTTTCAGTAGCAGATGAGCTGAGGCAGAGGTGCAGTTGAGTGATGCTGTAGGTAGACCCACAATGCCCTTAGGAAGGGAGTTCCAGGATTTTGCTCCAGCAACACTGATGGGACAGTGACATATTTCCAACTCAGGATGATGAGTGGCTCGGAATGGAGCTTGCAGATGATGGTGTTCCAATGCCTCTGCTGCCCTTGTCCTTCTAGATATTTATGGTTTGGACGTTTCTGTGTAAGGCACCTTGGTGAATTGCTGCAGTGCATCTTGCACTGCTACTCAGTGTCGGTGGTAGAGTGAGTGGATGTTTGTGAATGTGGTGCCAGCCAAGTGGGCAGTTTTGTACTGAATGCTGACAAGTTTCTTGAGTGTTGTTGGAGCTGCCCCATCCAAGCAATTGGGGAGTATCCATCACGCTACTGACCTGTGCCTTGTGGACAGTGGACAGGCTTTGGGGAGTCAGGAGTTGAGTTACTTGCTGCAGGATTCCTGACATCTAACCTGCCGTTGAAACCACAGTATTTTTATGGCTAGTCTAGTTCTGTTTGTGTTCAGTGGTAGCAAGTAGATTTGGAATGGCTACATAAAATTTGAGGGGTTGGATTGCTCAGTTAGCTAGACAGCTCGTTTTCAATGCAGTGTGACACCAACCTGTGGATTTAATTCCTGCACCAGCTGAGGCCAACATGAAGGACTCTCCTTCGCAATATCTCCCTCTCCTCAAGTGACCTTCAGGCTAAACCACCATCAATTGTCTCTCTCTAATGAGAGCACAGCCCTATGGTCTGGTACAACAATGGCAACTGTACATAAACTTCGTAAAATTGGTGTGTTTTAAGTAGGATCTTGAGAAGGACAGGGGGATGAAGGAGTTAAGGGAGGGAACTCCAAAATAGCGTAGGCCCCTGTGCAGCAGTGCTGGAATGGCAGGAGTGATGAGGATGCACGGGAACCCAGAACTACAACACAACAGTGTAGGAAGTAGAAATAGTTCTCCCTAACAATTAATGGTTAGCAACCCTGTGGCAAGCGTCTCATTGAGTTGGACTGACTAGTGACCATCCTCACAACAAATCAGGCAAACCACACAATAGGAGACACTTTCTGCCCAGTGCCACAAGTGATGAGAGGTTCCCACAGACATTGTATCCCCCAAAACAATGTCAAATACTGCAGGAAAAGGGGGACAAACAAATTAGCCTGAAAGAAAGATTTGATCTGGTAGGAATGTATAGCCAAATGCAAATAACAATCCTGTGTCAGTGAAAAATGTGCCATGCATTGTTTTATAACATGAACAGATTCACGCCAAATGGAGAAATAATTATGCACATATTTGAGGGAGAAACATTACAGGGCTATGAGGAAAGAGCAAAGAACTAGGATTAATTAAAAAGTGCTATCAAAGAGCAGGCTGAATGGCCTCCTTCTGTGCACTGGAATGCTGCTGTTTGGTTCAGAAACGCTGCTGTTCCCTGTGGAAATCACTGCTGCATTACTGTCAGTTTATATCTTGCTTTGTGGCTGATATAAGTCCATAGCTAAATTGATATGAGACTCCCCTCTGCCCACGCTCCCAAACCGCCTCCCCCAGCAGCCCCACTCTCAAACATAAACCCCCACCCATCCGCGACGCACTTAGCTCTCTATCGACAAGCAGACAAGCTGTTTTTCCTCCTGACTGCGCACCCCCCACCCCCCCACCTACTTCTCCTAAGGCTCTTGTCTGAGGGAGTTGGACAAAGAAGCTCCATTATACCATAGCCAGGGAAAGTTCCAGCCAACAATACGGATGGAGGTGTGAATAGCAGAGTGTGCATTGTGCACGCCTGAGAGCCCCTTTCAAATCGCTGTCTGGGTTCCAACCAGTGAAGGCATTGTAACCAGTTAACTCACCCCACCCCCAACCGCCCCCACTCAGCTCTGACCCACAGTGAGTGTGCAATATTTCAAACCCCGTGAAAACAGTATCACAATAACGTGAACCAAAGAGATGATTAGATCTTTCTCCTTCTGGAAAAGGACAGTTTGTCCATAACGCAAGTGTCGCTGTGTATTTAGCACTCGGTGCCAGATGAAATAAAGTGATTATTTCAGGTTTTTAACCAAAAATATCTTGCGTTTCTGTAGCACCTTCAAAATCTCTGGATGTCCGAAAGCACTTTACAATAACAAAGTGTCATCTCTGTTCTAACATAGGCAGCATGGCAACCCATTTGTGCACAGCAAGATTCCACAAGCAGCAATTAAATACATGGCCAGTTTTGTTTATCTGTTTTGGGTGAGTTTGCTTCACAGATTGTTTCTTAATCTAGGAACAAACTTTGGCTGCAAACTGGTACAGATGGAAATCAGGAGCAAAAGTAAATTACCACAAAACACATTTCTGCGGCAATTTAAGATGCCCTTGCTCCCCACCTAAAGGTGTTGACTTCTGATAACATCTGGAAAGGAAATGGTGTACAAATGTTTAAACTTTGGTATTTAGAGGTCTTCTTGCAAAATCTATGTATATTAATTATTGGACTAATTATTCATAGAGGATATGTTTCAATCTTTTAATGTCCAGCTTATGTGGAACTGAGAGATCAGAAATGGATCATCCACCCTCTGCCGTTTTTGCTCAATCCCATCCATTCGTCCTCTCTCCATATCCCTTTGTGTTCTGAAGAAGAGTCGTATCAAACTTGAAATGTTCGCTCTGTTTCTCTCTCCACAGACTTGCTGAATTTCTCCAGCATTTTTGTTTTAGATTTCCAGCACCCACAGTCCTTTTCTTTTATTATCCCTCAATCCCACTTCCCCTTCTCCCCCATCCCTCAATCCCACCACTCGCCCTCTCCCCCTATTCCTGGATCCCACATCCGTGCCCACCTCAAACTTTTCCCTCAAACCCACCTATCCAGCCCCATGTAGGATGGTGTGATTAAATTGTTCGGCAGTTTCTCACACACTGTGACACTCAAATTCATTGTAAGATCAACATATACAAATGAGTGTTTTTTTTTCCTGACGGAGCTTGTTGCTAAGTGACGACAGAAAGAATGAAAGAAAACAGCATGAATGTTTAAAAAAATAATCTGATCAGGATTTAACCTCCGAAGCCACCCAACGTGGAGAAATAAAAAGGGTCTTAAATGAAGTTGTAGTTGATGGATCAAGCATGGAGCATTCAGATGTAAACATACGGTGAAGGGACAAAGCAAAGTTGCCAATGGGAATCTGGAATTTTCCGGAGAAAGAGACCTATTTGAAGGGCATCCTCCTTTGGTCAAATCTAAAAACCAGATTAAAATATAAAATGGGAGAATGAACAGCTGGAGTGAGGTAGTGGCTTCAGTTAATGAGAGTAAGGTTCCTTTATCGAAAACGAGTTGAATTTTATTTTACATATCATGATGGTTTGGAGGAATTGTACTCTCCTGCTCCCCCACTGCGTTTGCCCATCATTATAAACTTGCACCCACCAGCTCCATTTCACAGGAAGCAACACGCCATCGGAACTCCTGAGACTCCCTCTCTAACTACACTGTGGGTGTCCCTACAGCACGAAGACTACAGTGGTTCAAGCAGGCAGCTCACCATCACCCTCTCAAGGGGTAACTAGAGATGGGCAAACGATGCTGACCCAGCCATCAATGCCCACATCCCCTGAATGAATATTTTTTAAAAAGTTCTTTTAATTTAAAACAATTTAATGTGAGCAATTATTTTAACAAATGCATTAAATCATGCCGCTTTGTGCCTGCTGATTTGTGACAGCCCGAGTTGTGCACAGCAAGATCCCACAATCAATGGGTGATGGTTGAGGGATGAACAATGGGCATAACGCCAGCGTTAAACCTTCCTTCTTCAGAATACTTTCACATCCACCTGAGAAGGTGGTGGGGCCTCAGTTTAACACCTCATGGTTTAGCAGCAGCGCTGCTCTGGGGATCAGGATCACGTGTTCAAGACTTTGAAGTGAGAGTATGAACTCCTGTCCAGGGATTCAGAGGTGAGGGAACCACCCACTGAGACCATGGTTGCTATGACTATTGCGAGAGTTACAGTAGGGCACTCAGAGTGGTGGCTTATGAGTGCGTTCATAGAGTCACGGAGCTGTACAGCATGGAAACAGACCCTCCTGTCCAACTCACCCATGCTGACCAGATATCCTAAAGTAATCTAGTCCCATTTGGCAGCAGTTAGCCCATATTCCTCTGAACCCTTCCTATTCATATACCCACCTAGCTGTGTTTGAGTTAATAGAAGGAGGGGAAGTGAGGAGAGTGCATCTAGATCGGAATTTTTCTCCCTCAGAGAGTGGTGAATCTTTGGAATTCTCTTCCCTGGACAATGGAAGAGATGAGGTCATGGAATATTTTTAGGGCAGAGCTGGATAGATTCTTGACTAAGGAAGGAATCCATTGTTATTGCGGTTGGGGTAAGGTAGAGACAGGAATGTGGAGTAGAGGCTGGAATCAGGTCAGCCATGATCTTATTCAATGATGGAGCAGATTGCAAGGGCCGAATGGTCTGCTCCTGTTCCTATGTTGTATGTTCATATGTAAAGAAAGTTCATGGCTCTGTCAGCCAGAGGGAGATGGTGAGGTGAGTGGGTTATTGAGCCGCAGAAGAGGATATAAAGAAGATAGGCGTATTGTGTGGAAAGTAGGATAGGGATCAGAGATATGAGAGGGATAGACAGAGGGCTAAATCAGAATTGGAACAGTGAAGGGCTCATAATCTCAGGCTGAAGAGATTCCATGGAATAATTGGGATTGGAGTGGGAAGCAGGGACTGTGGTGATAACGTCTTTGAAGTTATAATCCACAAAATTACCAGGCAATCAGTCAAAATACGAACTTGTCCAGTCCAACAATGGCCAGGAAGAGACATTGAGAAATCTGTGCGGTGTGGATGCTGTGTAGCAAAAATAAAACACAGGCTGAACAAAGAGGACCTGGGCTGTGGTGAAAATCTTTGTGTCGGAGCTTTCAGTCTCTCATGTGAAAGCCATTGCGTTATTCACTGCAGAGTCTCACGTTTCAAAATCAAAATAAAACTTAGCTTTTCTGTTTCGATGCATTTATTTAAGGGCCCCAATTAAACCTGAAATTGTAGCTGAAACTAAAATTCTACCTTTAGGAGAGCATTTCTCAGCTGCCTCGTTTTTATTCTCTTTTATAATTTTAATTTGTGTAACTTCTTGTCCTCAGAATGCATTCCCCAGTAGCAATTGTTAATAAAAGACTGTGCAGCTGCATCTTGTGCTACGCTTGTTCATATGCCAGCCTGCCATTATCTTAGGGAGTTCTGGGTACCATCTGTGTACCAGGTTATCGAGAGAGAGAGAGAGAGAGAGAGAGAGAAACACTGTGATATGCAAATTGTAAGGCAGTGCAATTACAATGAATTGTGAGGCTGATAGTTAAAATGGGAGCCTCATCTGCTGTTGCAGACACATGCCCACTCACTGAGGATGTGTGCCTGTGTGATTTGTGAACGACGTGAGTTTCTGCACTTTGTATCTGTGTGCATTCGGTCTACCTGAGTATGTTTTTGTACATGTACCTATCTTTGTGAGGTTGTGCCCATGTGTGGTTGAACGTGAGTCTGTCAGAAGGGTGGGTCCATCTCTCCTCTATGTCTGGGTAACTGTGTATGTTCTGTAAACATGCCATGTGTCTGTGTCCATATGCTTGCAGGTTTGTGTTTCTGTGTACATAATTGCATGTTTGCATCTGAATCAATGTGTGGGAATGAGTGCAAAGTGCAACCTAAATGAAAAAAAACTCATTTAAAATGAAACATAAAATCAAGGTGAGGCCAAGTTCAAGGATTGAAGATTTTCGAAGACCATGGAATTACCCTGGTCCGCACGTCCTTTTGTAAATTCCAGGCCTTCTTTCCTGGGTGCAGTTCCACAAGTGTCAAGGCCATTGGGAGCTGGTCCGAGTACCCACTGTTTAATGTGATACAACCAGAACAATTTGCACTTACATAGCACATCTAGCAGGAAAATGTCCCAAGGAGCTTCACAGGGAGTTGTCAAATAAAGGTTGATACCAAGTCATGTAGGGGATATTAGGGCAGATGGAATTGGCCGCCAACTGTTGGCCCAGGATGCTGATCTTCTTTGAAATAATGAGCATGAACTTTTTTATATCCCGCTGAGAGGGCGGGTAAGTGGACCTCAGATTAATGTCTCACCATCACCTTCAACAATCCAGTCTTGCGCTTGAATTATGTAGTCATGTCACTGGAGCCTGGCATGAACCCACATTGTGCTGACTCACAGGCATGAGTGTTACCCATTAAGTGCCTGATGACCCATCGGAGCACTAAGACAAGGATAGCTGTACTGAAGATTTTTGTTTCCTGCTGAGATAGAACAACTAGATTTTTCAAATGATCATTGTCCCTAATTACCTTTTCATGTGATTTCTTTCTGCTCTTATTTAGCATGCTGTCTTGTGTTTGCCGATCTCTCATAGGTTGAACTCATTTCTGTGATCATTGCCCCTCTGTATCGCAAATCTAGCGACAATATTTCTAACTCATGTAGTCAACGCGAGAATTGTTGGACAGATTAGGCCTACACCCATTGGGATTTAGAAGAGGAAAGGTGATTGACTTGAACCATATAAGGTCTTGAGGGAAGCGGATAAGGTGAATTCCGCAAGGATCTTCCCTCTTGTGGGGGAGACAGAAACAAGGCGATATAGTTTAGAAATAAGAGGCCTCCTTTTTAAGACTGAGAGAAAGGATAATTTTTTTTGACTAAAAGATTGTGAGTTGGGAATTCTCTTCTTAAGAAAGTATCACAGGCCGGATTCTGAAATTTATTCAACACTGAGTTAAATGAATTTTTAATAGACAAGGGAGTCAAGGGTTATGGACTACAGGTAGGAAAGTGGAGCTGAGACCACAACCAGATCTGAAATGAACTTAATAAATGGTGGAGCAGACTCAAGGGGCTGAATGGCTACCCCTGTCTCTAAGTCTAGATATAAGACTGAGACCCTTTGTCTGCACAACAAAATGACCAGAAATGTTGGCACATTTCACGTCAATAACCCAAACCTGTTATCAGCTTCCACTGATTCCTTTTCCCCGCCACTTCCCTTTCATGTTTCTCTCTCCTTGTATCACCTGAACCTCTGGCACTTTGTCCAGATCAGCATTCAACAATGGAACACTAACACTAACCCTAACCCTAACCCTAACCCTAACCCTAAACCTAACCCTAACTCTAACCCTAAACCTAAACCTAACCCCAGTCCTAATGCTTACCCTACCTCTAACCTTAACCCTAACCCTAATCCAATGGATAACCCTAGCCCTAATGCTAACAGTAAACCTATCCCAAACTCTAACCCTACTCCTATCCCTAACCCTAACCCTAACCCTAAACCTATCCTAAACCTAATCCTAAACCTAACCATAATCCTAACCCTATGCATAACCCTAACCCTATGCGTAGCCCTATCCCTAACCCTAACCGTAATCCTATCCCTAACCCTAACCCTAGCCCTAACCCTAACCGTAACCCTAACCTAACTGTAACCTGTCACAAGTATCCCTAACTCCTGTGCTTGTCCTCAGTTTAGGCACATTCACGTTCCAGCAGGGATCACTAGGGGATCAGTGATCAACGGTAGGATTATCATTTCTGCCGTCTAGAATGCTGATGATCTGGAAAGTCTCAGGTTTGATCTACTTACTCCACTTTGAAGCTGACTGAAGGCTATCAGTGGTCGTAAAGATGGGGTCAATACAGTGTGGAGCTGGAGGAACACAGCAGGTCAGGCAGCATCAGAGGAGAGTCAACGTTTCGAGTCAGGACCCTTCATCAGGACCTGTATTGACTCTGACTCCAGCATCTGTAGTTCTTGCTATCTCCATTATAAAGATAGGGTGTGGGGCCGGAGGAGATAGGTATACTACAACATAGAGTTAGAAATTCTTGGCTGAAAATCTGCTCTTATTTTATTTGTTCACAGGATCTCGGCATTGCTGGCTAGGCCAGCAGTTATTGCCCATCCCTAATTGCTCAGAGGGCAATTAACGGTCAACCACATTGTGGTGGGTCTGGAGTCACATGTAGGTAGATCAGGTAAGGATGGCAGATTTCCTTTCCTAAAGGGCATTAATGAACCAAATGGGTTTTTCTGACAATGGATAAGTGCTTACTATTGGCCTGGCCTTTTATTCCAGGTTTTTTTAAATTGAATTCAAATTTCAGTATTTGATGGTGGGATTTGAACCTATGGTCCCAGGTCATTAACGTGGGAATCTGGATTGCTAGTCCAGTGGCATTACTACTCTGCTCAGTGTCTGTGTTTGTGTCTATATAGGTGTGCAGTTTGTGTGTGGTGTGTTCATTTGTGTGTGTGTGTGTCTATATGTTTGTGTGTGTGAGTTTCTGTGTATTTATGCATATGTCTATATATCTGTGTGTCAGTACGTCTATGTGTGTGTCTGTGTGTGTGTGTGTGTGTGCGTGTGTGTGTGTGCACATGCGCATGTGAATGTGTGTGTGTATTTTGTATGTGTGTTTGTGTGTTTTGTGTGTGTATGTGTGTAGCTTTGCAGGGGAAGGGATGAGATTTTTAAAGTATGAGTTTACTCACTAGGACTGTCAGCTATCAATTATCCAATAGACATTTTGTAAATCAATCATTATACACTGGCAGGTGAAGCTAGGACAAGAGGGCATAGCCTCAAGATTAGAGGGAGCAGGTTTAGGACTGATTTGAGAAGGAACTTCTTCACCCAGAGGGTTGTTAATCTATGGAATTCCTTGCCCAGTGAAGTAGTTGACGCTACTTCAGTAAACGTTTTTAAAGATAAGGTAGATTTTTTTTGAACAATAAAGAACGCGGGTAAGTGGATCTGAGTCCACGAAAAGATCAGTCACGATCTTATTGAATGGCGGAGCAGGCTCGAAAGGCCGGATGGCCTACTCCTGCTCCTAGCTCTTATGTTCTTATGTACATTTGTATGAACAGTGATCTATCATCGTGAACAAAAACATGACTGCAGGATCTGGATTGAAGTTGTTTGTCTCTTGTTTAAAGGAGTCAATGCTTGAGGTAGTAATTTACTCCATGTGCATTTTCCAGGCCTTCTTAGGAATGAGCAAAAAAAATTGAAGAATAAAATCTGGGAAATGGAAAAAAAAAGCATTTGAAGCAAAAGAAATAGACAGGCTGAAGTTAAATAAAAACAGAAACTGATGGGAGATGCTCAGCAGATTTGGCAGCATCTGTGGACAGAGGAACCATGTGACCAGTGGAATTCTCCCATATTTTGGATAAGTGTCAATTTTGGGGAATTGCATGGAGGTTTTCCCTCTGTGAGCCCTGGTCACTTTTCTCACAATTCTCCACTGCTCTTTTTATTTGTTTTGCACCCCACCTCCGTGGTGCCGATCTGGTGAAATTGTGCGCTCAGTGGCAGTGGAAGTTCTTGCCAGTGCCAAGACTTTGTGATGTTCACATTGTGGCCGCCAACTGCAGCTGGGCACCATGTCCACCCTGCCCTTGGTGTGGCTGCTGTTCAGATCCAAACCAAACAGCTGGGAGGGGCAAGTTGGCACCCTGCTTCACAGACAGTAACCTGGAGGTCCTGGTGGATGGGGAGGGGAAGAGGAGAGCCGTCCTTTTTCCCCTATGACTGCCAGAGGAGACCAGGAAACCAATTGCTGCTAGCCTGGCCCGAGACGTAGCCCCCTGCATCACCGTCCAGAGCAATGCACAACAATGCTGTAAGATGACCTTCTACACTCCAGAAGGGTAGGTGCCATCATCTTCTCTCTGATAATTCACACTCACACTGTCTCCACTACTGCACCCCCTTGTCTCATCCAGATTCACCTCCTACCTCCCTCACTGTTGCATGCTTCGTAGAGTCATAGAGACATACAGCATGGAAACAGACCCTTCGGTCCAACTGGTCCGCGCTGACCATGTTGCTAAACTAAATTAGTGCCACTAGGCAGCATTTGGCCCATATCCCTCCAGACCTTTCCTATTCATGTACTTATCCAAATGTCTTTTAAACGTTGTAACTGTACGCACGTCCACCACTTCCTCTGGCAGTTCGTTCCTCACAAAAGCGACTCTCTGTGTAAAATCATTGCTCCTCATGTCCTTTTCAAAATTTTCTCCACTCACATTTAAAAGTATGCCCTCTAGCTTTGAACTCCCCCACCTCAGGGAAATCTTCCTTCAATGGCTCCCACTTACCACATCCCTACTAACCCTACCTGCTGTCTGCACTTCCTACTCACTCACTTGGCAAACCTCACCACCTTTCCTGACTCAGGACACACCAGCACACTGACTGGAACTTGTCTGGACCAAGGGTGACTCCCCTAGGACAGGGCCGTTTGTTGGTAATACATGCAGTATGTTACCCGCGTAAGTTGCTGGCGATAGGTGAGACACTGATGTAGCGTGGTACTACACACCAACATGTCCACCCCCTTGTCTGTTCACTGCTGGCAAACGTGGCAAGCTGCCTTCTGTCTATGTTAAAAGATGAGGCAAGATGGAAATCCTGTGAGCGAGCATTCAAGTGAGTGCAAAGTGAGTGAGTGGTAAGACAACAGGCTAATAACCCTGAGATGCCCCCGCTCCAATCCTGTCAATGGGGACAAAGCATTGCAGTGGAAGGGACAGTGGACCTGAAATGTTAACTTTGATTTCTCTTCACGGATGCTGCCAGACCTGCTGAGCTTTTCCAGCAATTTCTGTTTGTTTTTCTGATTTACAGCATCTGCAGTTGTTTTGTCTTTTATTGGCATGGAAGGTGTTGGTGAGCTGTAAGATGCAGCAGTGATGTGCTGAGCTGTTTTATAGGTTAGTCTGAGAGGTGTCATGCTGATACAATAGAATAGAATCTCTACAGTGTGGAAGCAGGTCATTTGGCCCATTGAGTCCGCACCAACCCTCTAAGGTTCTGAGGAAGGGTCACTGGACCGAAAATGTTAATGCTGTTTTCTCCTCCACAGATGCTGCCAGACCTGCTGAGCTTTTCCAGCAGCTTTGTTTTTTTTCCTCTAAGGGGCATTCTGCCCCCTGCCCTATCCCTGGGACCCTGCATTTCCTGTGCCTAAACCACCTAGCCTGCACATCCTTGGACACTATGGGCAATTTAGCATGGCCAATCCACCTAACCTGCACACCTTTGGACTGTGGGAGGAAACTGGAGCACCTGGAGGAAATCCACACAGACTCGTGTAGAATGTGCAAACTCCACACACACTCCCAAGAGTGGAATTGAACCTGGGCCTCTGGTGCTGTGAGGCAGCAGTGCTAACCACTGAGCCACCATGAGACCCCCTATAGGTCATAGAAATATACAGCACAGAGACAACTTAGAAGAGGTTTAGATTGCTATCTGGAATGAGTGGCCTGTCTGATGAGGTTGAAGTGTATAAAATACTGAATAGTCTTGACAAGGTAGATGTGTAAAGGATGTTTATTTTTGCAGGTCAGTCCAGAACTAGGAGACAATGTTTTAAAATTAGGTATTGCCCTTTTAGAACAGAAATAAGGAAAGAACAGATTTTCTCAAAGGGATGCATGGAATTTGGAACCCAGATGAATCAGCTGTGGTCTTACTGAATGGAGGAGCAGACCTGAGGGCCTGAATAGTCACCTTCTGCTCCTCAGCACCTGTTTGCAGGTCAATGGAGGTCAATCAGACCATCATACCTGTGCTAGGTCTTTGAAAAGTCCCCTGCCCCCATCCTGTTTCGATTCCATATCCCTGTAGGTTCTTCATGATCCAGAACTTGACCAACTCGCATTTTGAAATGATTTATTGAATCAGTTTCTGACACCTTTTCAGGTGGAATGTTCTAGAACCCAACAACTCTCTGAGTGAAAATATTTCCCTTCCTCACTCTTCCGTCAGGTGGAAGATATAAAAGCTTAAACACATGTTCTATCAGGTTCAAGAACAGCTTCTTCCCTACTGAACAGACTTCTCAAATTTCAAATCTAATGTTGACCTTGCTTTTGCACTCCTCCTATACGTCTGTAACTTCGTATGCCTTGCTCTGTTCACTCACGCAATGATCTGTATGTCCTTGCATGGTATGATCTGCCTGTACTGCATGCAAAACAAAACTTTTCGCTGTACTTAGGTACATGTGACAACAATAAATCAAATCAAATCACCTCTCTGGACATGTTTTTGCTAATAATTTGCCAATAATAAGCAGCCTCTGTTTATTGACATAATATATATTTATTTAAAAGAGCCCTATCTTGTAATGTTTTAACAGCAGAGATAAGTGTTGGCTCATTATAGTTGGAAACACAATATGTTTTATTTTTAAATGAATGGTTCAAACCAGGTTGCTCTTCCTGTGCATGTAACACACTGAAGAATCTTTATTGAATTCTCTCCCTCCTGTCCTCTGGTTTCCCGTGGCTAAGGTCTGTCAGTTTGGGATGTGCGGGCTCACCCCTCAAGTGATGACAATTTCCAAGACCTGCCCATTTTCTAAGCAACGTTTTGGGTTTTTTGATCTCTAATGTTGTGTAAATCCGAAAGTTGTGTCCGCAACAGTGTTCACATAGAGAGAGAGTTGTGGGAATAAAGAGCGATGAGGAAAGTGAAAAGCGGGGGTGGGGTAGATTGCATCAAGTAGCCTGCAGTGACAGTGAGAAAGAAAGAAGGGACAATTTTTCTAATAAGGATGTCTACTTTCGTGGACTAACCTTTCTCGTAGCCAATTGTCACCACGCTGATGCTGTCAATACCGTAGTAAGATGACAGGGGTGTTCCATCACTATCCCTGACTGGCTCTCTCTCTCTCTCACTCCATTTCTCTCTCTATTTCTCACTCTCCCTCTGTCATCTTAACCAATCTTTAGCTTTGAAATTGGTTTTAAATTTCTGCCAAACTGTCCCTCTCTGACCTAGAATTCATTGGCAACACAAGGCACGGTTGTGACATTTAATTCCAGACATAAAATGTGGGAGAGCCACAGTGATCACTCTAGGTAACGTGAGGGTTTTAATTTAAGGGGCATACAGCTGTCACCTTACCTGATCTGTCATCAGTATAATTAATCTGTACGATAACAACAACTTGAATTTATTTGGCACTTTTCAAGTTGGAAGCATTTCATGGGAGCTTTTGAAAATAATATGGAGTCAGAGAGTTGTACAGCACAGAAACAGACCCTTCAGTCCAACTCATCCATGCTGACCAGATATCCTAAATTAATCTAGTCCCAGTTGCCAGCATTTGGCCCATATCTCTCTAAACCCTTCCTATTCGTATACCCATCCGATGGCCTTTTAAATGTTTTTATCATACCAGACTCCACCACTTCCTCTGGCAGCTCATTCCGTAAAGGCACCACCCTCTGTGTGAAAATGTTGCCCCTTAGGTCTCTCTTATATCTTTCCCCTCTCACCTTAAACCAACACCCTCCAGTTTTGGACTCTCCCACCCCAGGGAAAAGACTATCTATTTACCCTGTCCATGCCCCTCATGACCCCTCAGCCTCCAACACTCCAGGGAAACCAGCCCCAGTCTATTCAGCCTCTCCCTATAGCTCAAACCCTCCAACCCTGGCAATATCCTTGTAAATCTTTTCTGAACCCTTTCAAGTTTCACAACATCCTTCCTGTAGCAGGGAAACCAGAATTGCATGCAGTGTTCCAAAAGTGGCCTGACCAATGTCCTGTACAGCCACAACTTTTGTCACTGAGCCAGTTAAGGAAACATAAGAACAGCTGAACAAAAACCTGATCACCAAAGGTGGGTTTTTAGGAACATCTTTAAGAAGGAGAAAGTGGGAAGTTAGAGAGGGAATTACAAACTGTTGGGTCTTGACAGCTGAAGACATGGCCAGTGGGGGTGGAGCAATTAAAATTGGGGGTGGTTAAGAAGCCAGAATTGGAGGAGGGCAGAAGTCAAAATGGGTTGTAAGACAGGAGCATTTGACAGAAAGAGAGAGGGGAAGACCTCCTTAAAGCGTGTTTCCTTGCCATAGTGCCATCTTTCTGGACAGAGATTAAATTGAGATCCCATTTGGTTGTCCAGCGACATGTACAGGATCCATTAACCACAGCTCTGCCACTGTCTTAACCAATGTTCTTCCCTCCATCAATGCTATCAAAAGTAAGTTATACCCTGCTGAGTGTGTGATCTCACTGTGCACAGAATGAACACCAGTCCATAACAGTGTTTCCCAAGTACTACAATGGTTATGAAATGCTTAAGGATGATGTAAGAATACAGAAGGGTAATTGCAAGATCATTCATTATGTTATGGGGTGTTGGAGGGGGCAACTGAAAAGCTAAAATATTGAGGAAAAAGTAGTATGATCTAGGCTAAGTATCAGAAGAAGCACATCAGAATTCTGGCCCTTTATAAAATACTAACCTACCTGTAGCTGGATTATTAAGTATGTGGACAGAATGGAATGCACAAAATTGCATAGATTCTAAACCACAGAAACATGCCACTTGTTCTAGCTGGGTGACTAGCTGGTGTTTATACACCTCGCAAGTGTTCTCTATAGACTGCTTCATCTCACTGATCCAGATATCCTTCCATTCCACTCTACCTCAACAGTCATCTAGATTGTAGACATATTATATAGACAGTATTTCATATTTTCTGTTACTCATCAGTTCAAGCATTTCTAAGTCAAAATAATGTGGTAAACTCGGAATGTTTGCGATGAATTATGAGAGACAGGGTCATGCAATTATACCTGGAGATGAATTAGATTTTCAGCTTAGAATCCTTTGGAACTGAACATACTTTGTTGTGGATTCAAAATCACACCTCTGGGGAATTCACATCCAGCATCAGGAAACACTCACACTCACTTGGGGAGCCTAACACACAGGGGAAATTCACCCACCCTGGGGAAATTCACCCATCCTGGGGAAATTCACCACCCTGGGGCAATTCACCCACCCTGGAGCAATTCACCCACCCTGGGGAAATTCACCCATCCTGAGGCAATTCACCCACCCTGGGGAAATTCACCCAATCTGAGGCAATTCACCCACCCTGGGGAAATTCACCCATCCTGGGGCAATTCACCC
>NC_063360.1:35698207-35701174 GCF_021869965.1 Rhincodon typus | reverse complement strand
ATTTACCCATCCTGGAGCAATTCACCCATCCTGGGGAAATTCACCCATCCTGGGGAAATTCACCCACCCTGGGGAAATTTACCCACGCTGGGGAAATTCACCCATCCTGGGGAAATTCACCTACCCTGAGGAAATTCACCCACCCTGGGGAAATTCACCCATCCTGGGGAAATTCACCCACAGGAAATTTGTACTCTGGGGAAATACACAAATAGGAAATTTCCTTAGCCTCAGGAAATGCATCCACAGGAAGTTCAAATACATTCTGGGAAATTTCACCACAGGAAGTTCATACCCAGGGGAAATTAACTCACCCTGAAGAAATTACCCCCCACCCCATCCCCACACACCAAGAATATTCACCCACAGGAAATTCACACCCTGGGGACCCTCCCCCCCACCCCCTGCCTCACCACCCACCATTCTCAGGAAATTCATCCACAAGGAATTCATTCATTGGGAAAATCCACGTGCTCTTTGGAAATTCACAAATAGGAAATTCACCATTCATGGGAAATTCACGGACAGGAAATTCATATACTGGCAATATTCACATACAGGATATTAACCCACCCTGTAGAAAATCATGTGAAATTCAGCCATCATTGAAAAATAAACTGACAGGAAGTTCACATATTGGAGAAATTCACCCACCAAGTTAATTCATAGAGTACATACAGTGGGGATATTCACACATGGGATAGTCACCCACCCTGAGGAAATTCACACACCAGGGAAATTCATTCAGTTCCATTGGATTTTCACACATTGAAGGAATTCACCCACACCGGGAAAATTCACTCACACTGGGAATATTCCCTCAACATCTGGGGACAGACCCACATTCCAACTGCATGTTAGCAGCCCTTCCCTATATATTCTGTGCAATAGCCCCACATTTATTACAATATAAATGCAACCAGATAATGCTTCTGAATGAGAAATTATTGAAAGAATGTTTGGAGAGAGTTGCTTATATTTAATTTTTTTGTAAAGGGAGCTTGGCATCATTTAAAGCAAAGTTTATTCAGTATTTGATTCAGAGCACGTTGCGGGTTGCATTTTTCGCTGTTTGCAGACTTGCACAATGAGGTTTGAGATTTTTATGCAGAGAATCTTATTTCAAGGTGAAAGTTTTCTGTGTGGCTCTTTCTGTACAGGTCTTTGTGTGGGGGCCGTGAAGTGTTTCAGAGAAAGAGGTTTCTCTTTGTACTTTCTCAAACAAGATGAAGAATTATATAAAAACTTTTGGGCCAGTTCTGAATGCTACAATTCACCTGGTTCAGTAAAAAGCCAATTTGGGTTCCATTATCTCCTAATGTCTCTCGTCCATTCTTTCTGGCTTTCCTGATATGTTTTTGGTTCTTTGCTTTTCCTTAGTGTCTCTTTCTCATTCATTTTCTCTTTCCTGAACTGTTCCCTCTTTCCTTTTATGGACCACACTTTCCCCCCGTCTAATCTGCGTTGCTTCTCTGTCTCTATCCCTGAAACCCCTCGCACTCTATCTCATTCCTTCTCTATGTAATCTGTCCTTCTTGTTCACTGTTCCCTCTTTCTCATCCCACTCTCTTTCTTTTCTACTGCCCCTCTCCTTTCCTTCTGTCTTTTTTATTCATTTCCCCTTCCACCACATACCCCACCCAGTCTCTGTCTCTCCTCTTTCCCAGTCTTGTTCCAAAGAACAAAGAAAATTACAGCACAGGAACAGGCCCTTCGGCCCTCCAAGCCTGCGCCGATCCAGATCCTCTATCTAAACCTGTCGCGTAAACCTGTTCCCTCTCAGTCTCTCCCTTTCTCTCGCTCTCTCTATATGTGCCTGGAAAATGGTGGACCCTCCCTAACTCATCAGCTCTTGCCACAGAATTAGCCGCCAACTGATTGATGCAGATTTCACAAGGGTTGGATACGGAGGTTATTTACATATTTAGAGCAGGTGGGAGACCCAACTGTTTAAAATGTGCGAGGATGAAATTAGTGGCTGCGGCCTTGATTGCGAAGATATTCATGCGAGCTTTGTGCCTTGAACAAATAAAAGCTAAATAGTCATTTGCATGATGTGTGCATGGTGCTGCCCTGAAGCCTATTAAACATGCCCAGCGGTCAAACCTAGCTCATTGCCCACTCACTTGTAATATCTGAGAATTCTTTCAGCACACTATTAGTAGGGCAAGATTCTGAATTTTCTAAATATGCTTTAATTCAAAATCTTCAATTGAACATTATTCTGCTTTGTCCCCTGATCTTACTGCTTTGTTGGTATATGCCTTGTGTTGCTTTACTCACCCTTTTTTTTCTCTCTCTTTCCCACTTTCTTTCTCTTTTGCACTGTCTTTTATTATTTCTACTCCTTCCTCTTTTTATTCCTCTCTTGCATCTCTCACTCTCTCAGTTTCCTTTATTGTACTCAGTCTCTCTCAATCTCTCACTTTCTCTTTCTCTGCTTCCTGTTTTCACTCTCCTGTATTTGTCTCCTTGCTCGATCTTGCCCTCCTCCCTCTCTCTCTCTCTCTCTGTCCCTGACCCCATTTCTTTCTCAATCTCTTTCTCTCTTCTTGTTTTTCCTTGTGTTTTTCTTTCTCCTCACTTGAGCTCTATTTTCATCCATTTTTGTTGACTATCTTTTATTTTTAGAAAATGGTTGTGGCACTCTCAATTTTGCCCCACGCAATGTTGAACTTCATTTTTTTATTTTCTGCATGTTTTTCTTCAAAATAATAATTTGGTGATTTATTTGTGAAAGGGAAGAGTTTTCTGGAGTTAAAACAAATGATTAAATCATGTATGTTTTATTTGAATTTTACTTTTGGAAAGGAGTGTTTAGAATGCAGACAAACTACTCAATCCCTCAAGATAGTAGGAACTGCAGATGCTGGAAAATCTGAGATAACAAGGTGTAGAGCTGGATGAACACAGCAGGCCAAGCAACATCATAGGAGCAGGAAGGCTGACGTTTCGGGCCTAGACCCT
>NC_063360.1:35654623-35688207 GCF_021869965.1 Rhincodon typus | reverse complement strand
GGCCTGCTGTGTTCATCCAGCTCCACACTGTGTTATCTCTGACTCCAGCATTGGCAGTTCCTACTACATCTGCCAATTTGTTGCTTCACCAGTTTGCATCTCAAAGGTGATATAGCTACAAATTTTTCAGGAATACACTCTGTCCAAAACATTTATACTTCCATAATCAATTCCTTTGTACTCCTTTTTAACTCTAACAGCCAGCATTATATTATAAAGATACCATTGCTCCAGTGGTGGCACTGCAGCACTGTTGCTGTTGGGAGGCTGTAATTAAAGTGTGACATGTTTACATAGCAGATTCCATTATAAATGATGATGTAGATATTCATAAATGGAAATTAAAATAGAGAGAAAGCACCACAGAAGTACAAGAGTTTTTTTTAAAAAGCAATCAGTGAATAAATGGTTCCTTTAGAAATCTTTACCTTTCATTGTTTCTTTCTTTTCTTACAGGATGTGACCCGTTCGTGCCATTTCTCCAAACATACCCAATGAGTCTCTTGACTAAATCTTCTGAGCTATGTTAGTGTGAGTGCACTGTCTGATTAGACTACCATCCACAATAACCATTGTGCCAAGTCTGATGACAGTTATAAACAGTTGGAAGATTAACAGCGGGAAAAGGTACCTGGTATCAATTTATTTTCCAACGTACTCCCTCCTGAGAGTGCTGATTTTCTTTGAGTCATTGATTTCACAGACAACTGTCATCCTTTAACATGTCATCCAACAGACCAATCTACATATAATCAAAGCAAAATAATGCAGATGCTGGAAATCTGAAACAAACAAAGAGAACGCTGGAGAAACTCAGTAGGTCTGGCAGCACCTGTGGAGAGAGAAACAGAGTTAACATTTCAGGTCCAGTGTGACTCGGCCCGAAACGTTGACTTTCATGCTCCTTGGATGCTGTCTGACCTGCTTTGCTTTTCCAGCTTCACATCTATTGACCCCAGTGTGACTCTTCTTTGGTACCCTTCTGAGTTCTGAATACCCTTCTGATCCCCAGACTCAAATTGTTACCTCTATTTCTCTCCCCCCACATGCTGCCAGACCTGCTGAGTTTCTCCATCGTTCTCTTTGTTTTCATCCATTCTTCACATCTGGCTCAAGAATGCTCCCTGGAGATAGCTGAACAGTTACACTTTGAGGACAATTGCCTACCAAAGATTAAGAGGTAATTAAAGGAGTTGATAGGGTGGACAGAAAGTCTACAATGGGGAACTAGGGGAGTATTAACTTAAAATTCAAGCCAAGCTGCACAGAAGTGATGCTCACAACACCATAAGAAACAAAGATAGTAGGAACTGCAGATGCTGGAGAATCCGAGACAACAAGGTGCAGGGCTGGATGAACACAGCAGGCCAAGCAGCATCATAGGAGCAGAGAGGCTTTAGAAACAAGACAGGATGAAGGCTTTTGGCCCCTCAAATCTGCTCTTTCATTCAGTAGGATCATGGCCAACCCTACCTTCCTCACATCCACTTTTCTGCCCTTTTCCCATAACCCTTGATTCCCCGACTGATCAAGAACCGATCTCAGCTTTAAATATACACAAGAGCTCTTCCCCCGACAGCTCTCTTTGGCAAGGAGTTCCAAAGATTCTCAATTAGAATTAGAATCCCTACAGTGTGGAAACAGGCCCTTTGGCCCAACAAGTCCACACCGAACCTCAGAGCATCCCACCCACATCCATCCCCCTATGACCTACCTAATATACACTCTCTACCACCCTGAACACTACAGGCAATTTAGCATGGCCAATCCACCTAACCTGCACATCTTTGGACTGTGGGAGGAAACCAGAGCACCCAGAGAAAACCCACGCAGACACAGGGAGAATGCGCAAACTCCACACAGACAGTCCCCCGAGGCGGGAATCGAACCCAGGTCCCTGGCACTGTGAGGCAGCAGTGCTAACCACTGTGCCACCATGTCGACCAATTTCTCCTCAGCTCAGTTTTAAATTGGTGCCCTTTTATTCTGGATCATGTCAGGAAGCACTTCCCCCCCCAAAAAGAGAGGTGGAAATCTGGAACCTTCTGTCACGCAAAAAGACTTTGAGGCTGAGGGGCCAGGGTGTTAGTTAAAACTATCCAAATAGACATTGAGACATCCTTGTAAATCGAAGGGTTTTAAAGATTAAGCATACAAACTGAATGGACGGAGCTGTAGTATGGCTCAATCATAATCTAATTAAGTGACCATTTGGCCTCAATTTTTGAATTTAATGGTCCTACCCTGTTTGTATTTAGCCTTGGAGAACACAGGACATTAACTGTTCTTGTTCTTTATGGGTGTCCCCGTCACGTGCACTTTCCATGCAGCCATGTATCTGGTTGAGAATGTGAAACTTTGCGGGTTTTATATCCTTCTGTGGTTCATGGATACAGAAGGTAGCTCCCTTCAAGCATTTTGGGAATTGCTTGCTCTGTGGTCTTCAGTATGAAGGAATATCATTTCCCATTTTGGAAGTAGAGGCAGAAGGAGAGGAGGAATTTCTCTTGTTTGTTTCTATTAGTTTTGTTCAGTTTGTGAGAGTAGTTTCATCTCCAGTCTCCAGATAATGCAAGTAAATGAGACTGATATCTTCAAATCCTCTCATAAAATCAGGACCATGTTGGGATAAGACTGAGATTGATTCAGATTGACCGGAAACTGAACCAAACAGGTTGAGATGGCACTAGCAATCCAGCGCTTCTACTACTGTATGCAGTAATGTGGTAGGATGGGGATATATTAGGAATGTTCCTAGGCTATAAATACACAAACCAGGTTTAATATTCCTGTGAGCATGAATTCAAATCCCACCATTGGAGATTTAAGTTTTAATTGGAAAATTGAAACCAGCATCAGTGAAACTCGCTAATTCTACATTTCTTATATTAATTCAGTCCATAAATATTTTGTCAAGTGAAAAGTGCCTTTAGGTCATTGCGGGTGCTATATCGATACAAATTCTTTCATTATTTATTTCACTGTCAAGAACATTGGTCAGAATTGAACATTGGGATTGCTAAAGTGATCCTACACAAACTGTTCGGTTGTGATGAAACTACAGTGATCGACCAATGAATGTCCTTAACAGGGAATATGCCTACCATCTTATCCAATCCAGGTCGTATAGACAAAGTCAGGAGTCACATGATACCAGGTTATAGTCCAACAGATTTATTTGAAATCACAAGCTTTCACAGCGCTGTCCCTTCATCAAGCACTTCACCTGACGAAGGAGCAGCCTACCGCAAGCTTGTGATTTTGAATAGATCTGTTGGACTACAACCTGGTGTTATGTGAATTTTGACTTCGTCCACCCCAGATCAACACTGACACCTCTACATCAGGTCTTGTAGGAATAGGAAGTGGCTTTTATGCACACACACCCCAATCCTGTGCTGCCATTCAAGGAGATCATACTTAATTTGTGATCTAACCCCATTTAAGTGCTTCCAGTCCCAATTGACTTCTTTGACTTTGAGTTGCTTACAAAGGTGGTCCAACATGCACCAAAATCTGGAAATCATTGAGGTTTGGTCTGACAAGTGGCAAGAAATATTCATGCCACGAAATATTCACGCCACACAAGCACCAGGCAATGACCATTTCCAACAAGAGAGAATTTAACCATCTCCCCTTGATATTCAATGGTATCACCATTGCTGAATCACGAACCATCAACATCATGATGTTGGGGTTACCATTGATCACAAACTAAACCAGACCAACCAAATAAAAAGTGAAGCTATAAGAGCAGGTCTGAAGCTGGGACTTCTATTGGAAGTAACTCACCTTGTGACTCTGCAAAACCTGTCTATCAACTAAGAGGGCACAAGTCAGAAGTGTGACAGAATACTCTCCATTTGACTGGATGCGTGTAGCTCCAACAACAGACAAGAACCTTGACATCATCCAGGGCAATGCATATGAAATATTTCACTATATAAATGGAGGAATGCAACACAAAAATAAAATGATCTTCTTCAGGGCTGAAGTGTCATATTGGACTCAAAATGTTAACTCTGTTCCTCTCTCCACAGATGCTGCCAGACTTGCTGAGTTTCTCCAGCACTTTTTGTGTTTGTTCCGGCCTCAGCTGGAGCACTATAAACAGTTCTGGTCCTACACCTCAAGAAGGATGTCTCTTCTTTGTAGCAGTCGCCTGGGATTGATGACAACTTGCTTCTGCTCATATTTGAAATGTTCTGAAATGGCTAAAAGGGAAGAGAAGAGGGTTACCAATGAATGAAGAGAGATTGTGGCATAGTGATAACATCACTTGGATTGGTAGTCTAAGGACTCAGGTTAATGCTCTTGGGTTAAATTCCCACCACAGGAGCTGGTGGAATTTACATTCAGTTAACCAATGTGGGATTGAAAGTTATTTTCAGTGATGGTGACCATGAAACTGGAGCCACCTACACATACTACGCACTAATGTCCTATAGGGAAGGAAGTCTGCTTGCTGTCTGGCAAAGACTGAACCTCGCATCCCAGAAACTGCAGTGAGATAATGACCAGACAATCTGCTTTGTAAAAACAAAATCTTGTGGATGTTGGAAAATTGAATCAAAAATAGAAAGTGCTGGAGAAACTCTGCAGGTCTGGCAGCATCTGTGTGGAGAGAAACAGAGTTAACGTTTCAAGTCAAATACAACTGTTCTCCAGAACAGACCTGTTTGGTATTTTGGTTGAAGAATAAATATTTGACCAGGACAATGGGCAAGGCTCTTTTTCAAATAGTAGCTATGAAGTCTTTACATCCCCTGAGAGTGTGGCTTTGTCTCACTTGAACAATGTCACCACTGACAATTTGGCTGTTCCTCAGAATTGCATTGGTAATGACAGACTGGATTATTGGATCCAGCCACTGGAGAGGGACTTGAACACACAAGAGTGATTACTACCCAGTAACTCACCATTGACACCTACTTAGGCCTGTCATTGGCCATTCTACCTTCAGTAATGCGCTAGGTCATCCAAAATTCTGCTATGTCCTAATGTGCACCAAGTCCCAAACAGTCATCACCTCTGTCTATGCTGAATGTCATTGGCTTCTGTTTAAGAACCAACTCAATTTTAAAATTTTCAGAGATATACAAGGTGTAGAGCTGGATGAACACAGCAGGCCAAGCAGCATCAGAGGAGCAGGAAAGCTGACGTTTCGGGCCTAGACTCTTCTTCAGAAAAAAAAAATTTTCAAATTTTCACCCTTGTTTTCAGATCTATTCATTCCCTCAGTGTTTTCTATCTCTGTGGCTTCCTCCAAACCTATGACTCTCTGAGATCTTTGTGCTCCTGCAGTTATAATCTTCTGAACATCTCAGATTTTAGGCGCTTAACCATTGGAGACCGTGCCTTCAGCTGATGTACCCTGCCTGAACTCCACTGCCTGTCTTTCCTTCAGGATAATGCAAGAAAATGGCAATATGGTAAACAATCAGCCATGTTCCAGAGTGGTAGAGCAGGTATACGGGGCTGATTGACTTACTCCTGAACCTAGGTTCTTATTTTAAGACAGACCTTAAAAACTAGAAATAAAAACATAGTTGCTGGAAAAGGTCAGAAGGTCTGGCAGCATCTGTGAAGAAAAAATCAGAGTTAACGTTTTGGGTCCAGTGACCCTTCCTCAGAACTAACTCTTTGACCTGTGTTTTGGGGAGGTGGTGGTGTAGTAATCCAGAAGTCCAGGCTAAAGTTCCGGGGACATGTGTTTGAATCCCACCACAGCCAATGGTGGAATTTAATTTGAATAAAATTCCAGATTGAAAAAGAGAAGTTAGTCTAATAGTGAGATAACAAGGTGTAGAGCTGGATGAACACTGCAAGCCAAGCAGCCTCAGAGGAGCAGGAAAGCTAACCTTTCGGGTCTGGACCCTTCTTCAGAAAACTAGTCTTAGTCTAATCGTGGCTGTGTAACCATTTTTAATTGTCGTAAAAAGCCATGGTGTCCTGTGCAGGGAAGGAAATCTGCCATCCATATCTGGTCTAACCTACATGTGACTCCAGACCCACAGCAATGTGGCTGACTCTTAACTGAGATGTGTCATTAATACTGGCCAAACCAATAACATTCAAGTTCCACAAACAAATTTATAAAAACATAATATCCTTCTACATTTTTCACTGTCAAATTTTACACTCCCATGATACATTTTTACTCAATTCCATGTGTTATTTAAACAGAAGGTGGATGTCATTTAGAGAGATAATTGGCAATGATCATGGGAAAGGTCTTAGCCCAGATAACCCAACATTTTGAGCGGAGGTAGGAAGGAATGAGGTTTGGTCAAGGCTGATTTCAGAAATTGGAAAAAGTCTGTACTCTGATTTACACGAGCAATCTAACTACTCACATTATATTTGTCCATGCGGTTGTTTCCCCTTGCTCCTGCCCGCTCCCATAGCTATGTGAAAGTAGTTTACAACCATTAATTCTTTCGAGACACAAGTGGCCATTTGTTATTCAAGTTCAGACACAAGAAAAGGAAACCTTATGTAAATCTATGCAAATTAATTCCACGACTGCGGGATCACAAGCTCCTCTTGTCTAAACTTTCCCACCGAGTCCTTTCATATGGAGAGAGCCGGAATAATGAGTTAGCTGTGGTCCACCTCTTGAAAAGACAACAAGGGCCCTTTACTGTGAACTCGCGCCTAAATTCCTTCCTTTTTAACACTTGCACTGCCATCTATACCTCCAAAGTTTGTTTAGTTATCCCAGTTACTCCCATCTCCTCCTGGAGATTACATCTGGAGTAGGTGCTGCATAGGACAATTTCAACAAAACTTACAGGTCACCTTTAACATGATAAGACTTCCTAGAGAACACCAAGCCATGCTTAAGGAGACATTAGGACAGGTGAGGAAGGTTGGCAGAAGCAGAGAGATTTCATAAAATCCCTACAATGTGGAAGCAGGCTATTGAGCCAATTGTGTCCACAGGGGTACTCTGAACAGCATCTCACACAATCCCAGTAACCCTGCATTTCCCACAGCTAGTCTGCTCAGTGTGCACAATTTAGCATAGCCAATCCAACTAACCTGCACATCTTTGGACCGTGGGAGGAAACCAGCATAGATGCAGGGAGAATATGCAAACTCCACACAGACAGTCACCCAAGACTGGAATTGAACCCAGGACCCTGGGCACCATTGCTAACAACTGAGCCACTGTGCCACCACAGGGAGGGAATTTCAGAAATTAGGGCCTCAGTAACTGTAGACCTGATCATACAGTGGCAAAGTATTAAAATCAGGAGGGCACAATCTATCAAAGATATATCTGAGCCAATGTAAGGCAAGAGGAGGTTACAGAAATAGCAAAGGCAAAGGTCATGGAAAGGTTTGGAGATGGGAGTTTTAACATTGAGGTGTTGCTGAATAGAGAGCTCCATGAAGAAATGGGAAAGCAGGAGGTGATGGGTGAATCACATGCAGTGCAAGTTAGGATGCAGAGGCATTAAAAGTTATGAAGGTGCTCGCAACATGTTTGAACATTCGAACATCTAACTGAGAAAGCAAGAGTATTGCCGATGGAATCAAGGCTGATATCTTCATAGGAGACAAAGCTGAATATTTAGAGGAGATGGTGGTACAATGGTAATGTTACTGGACCTAGAAGTCCTGAGGTTTGGGCTGATGGTTTGGGGACATGAGTCCAAATCCCATTATGGCAGCTAGTGGTGTTCCATTCAATTAATCTGGACTTGAAAGCAAGTCTGAGTGATTGACAGCTGTCATTGTTTTTAATGTTCTTTGAGGACGGAAACCTGCCATCTTTACTTGTTCTGGTGTACATATGACCACAGCAATGGGGTTAACTCTTAACTATCCTCTGAAATGGCCTAGCAATGCTCTCAGTCCAAGGATATTCAGAAACAAATGCTAGCCTTCCTGATGTCATCCACAGCTGAGGAGAAAATTAATTTAAAAATCAGCAAGTTACTTCTCAAAAACATGAAAAGGTAGCAGACAGCGTCCAGTGTTCCAAACTATGGATTGATTGATCAAATAAAGGGTGACTCTGTGAGCTTGTATGTTCCTTATAGAGAGAATTTGTAATTAAATAGCATTGTTTACAACCCCGAGAACTGCCTGAATGGTATACTGTCAAACCCCTTATTCTGAGGAAACATGTAAAAGTTCATAAGTCATTGTTGAAATTGTGTCGCCTTGTTTATGAAAGAAAATCCTGTTTACCTGAAACTACATTAATAACATTAACTGACATTAAGTGGGACCAGAATCCTGCCCAAGGAAGCAGAAGAACTTTCCTTCCAGTAGTAAAACAGGATCTCTTAGACCCATCAAAGCAAGGTGGGGGGGGGTAGCTTTTGATTTTAAAGCAAAAGACAGTGTTTCTGGCAGTGCATTACTCCCTCAACACTTCACTGGGAATGTCAGTGTGAGCTGTGTGCTTAGGTCATTGGAGTGGTGTGTGAACCATAACCTTCTGAGTGAGAAGGTGAAGCTATTACATAAATTTAGGCTGCTACATTCATTTCACACTGACTGAAGAGGAGGAGCTCAAGGATTAATTGTCTTTTTGCTTAAGATGTGAGCAATTTCAATAAGGGCTGCTCAACCTTTTGCCAATGGCAGGCTGTGAAACTTAAATTTGCAGCTACTCTTTGCACTTATATTTCTTATTTGTAGATTAGTGTGCATTTTGGAACCTTGGTGATTTGAGAGTTGTTTATCACAATGCCATTGCCTCATGAGTTTGAGGCAAGTTTGTCTGCTGATATCTTCAAGTGGATTGATGAGGAAAATAATGGGAGCAGGGATTTAAACTGCACAGATGGATTTGGAGGTGGCTTGGGACAAAGCAAACACTTGCTGTTTAGTATTTTGATTTGCCCATAAGCAAAGGAAACTGGTTTATCCAAAGACTGTAGTTAAGGAAAGTTAGAGATAGTAAGAACTGCAGATGCTGCAGTCAGAGATAACACAGTGTGGAGCTGGAGGAACACAGCAGGCCAGGCAGCATCGGAGGAGCAGGAAAGCTGATGTTTCGGGTCAGGACCCTTCTTCAGAAATGGGGGAGGGGGAAGGGAGCTCTAAATAAATAGAGAGAGTGGGTGGGGCTGGGGAAGGTAGGTGGGATGGTGATAGGTGAGTGCAGGTAGACAGTGGTGGGGATTGGTCAATGAGCTGGGAAGAGCGGATAGGTGGGAGAGAAGATGGATGGGCGGTGTCAGGTCAAGGAGGCGGGGATAAGAGGGAGGTTTGGACATGGGATGAGGCTGGGCGTGGGGAGGTTTTGAAACTGGTAAATTCCATATTTAGGCCATTGGGCTGCGGGGTCCCGAGGCGGAATATGAGGTGCTGCTCCTCCATTTTCTAGGTGGTGCCATTGTGACACTGGAGGAGGCCCAAGATGGACATGTCACCCAGGGAGTGGGAGGGGGAGTTAAAGTGGTTCGCAACTGGAAGGTGTTGTTATTTGTCACGTACAGAGCGCGGGCGCTCTACAAAGCGGTCTCCGAGCCTCCACTTGGTCTCACCAATATAGAGGAGGCCACATTGGGAACAGCGGATACAATAGACCACATTGACGGATGTGCAGGTTAACATCTGTTTAATGTGGTAGATTTTCTTGGGGCCTGGGGTGGAGGTGAGGGGGGAGGTGTAGGGGCAGGTGTAGCACTTCCTGCGGTTGCAGGGAAAGGTGCCTGGGTTGGTGGGGCTAGGGGGAGTGTGGAGTAGACGAGGGATTCGCGGAGAGAGTGGTCCCTACGGAAGGCAGATCAGGGTGGGGAGGGAAATATATCTTTGGTTGTGGGGTCAGATTGTAGGGTGGTGGAAGTGGCGGAGAATGATACGCTGGATGGGGAGGTTAGTGGGGGATATGTGAGGACAAGGGGGATTCTGTCTTTGTTTTTGTTGCGGGGAGGGGGTGTGAGGGCTGAGGTACGGGAAACGCAAGAGATGCAGTCGAGAGTATTTTCGACCACCGAAGGGGGGACGTTACGGTTCTTGAAATACGAGAACATCTGGGACGTTCGGGAGTGGAACGCCCCATCTTGGGAGCTGACGCAACGGAGGGGGAGGAATTGGGAGTAGGGGATCGCATTCTTGCAGGAAGGTGGGTGAGATGAGGTGTAGTCTATGTAGCTGTGTGAGTTGGTGGCCTTGAAATAGATGTCGGTTTTGAGGTGGTCACCAGAGATGGAGACAGAAAGGTCCAGGAAGGAGAGGGAGTTAAGGAAAGTTGACTGGTTAGATCTAGCCTGACTTAGATTTATATAGCATCCTTCACAGTCCCTGATCCTAGAGCCAATTCTCCCTGGGTTAACAGTGACTGCCCACTTCTAGCCAGTAATATCGACCATTTAAATCCCTCTTGGTAGACAGCTACAGGGTAGCTGTTGGGCAATGGGCAAGTGATATCTGAAATTAGGACATATTGGTCCTGAGTCACAATTCTGACAGTTTCATGGGTGATCTTGCCTATCAACTAACCCGTTAGACTGTATCAGGGTGTTACCCAAAGCCTACCAAAATTCCTGCCTTCTACAGCTGTGTAAGGAAGCTGGTATATACATTCATTTCTGGAATGTATGATAGTGAGTGTGTGTGTGTGTGTGTGTGTGTGTGTGTGACAGCATGTGTGTATGTGAAGATGTATGTGTGTGTAACAGCGAGTGTGTGTGAGACAATCTGAGTGTGTAACAGCGACTGCGTGTGTGTGACAGTGTGTGTGTGTGTGTGACTGTGTGTAACAGCGAGTGCATGTGTGTGAGAGACAGTGATCATGTATGTAACAGTTAGCATGTGTGTGTGAAAGAGAGAGAGTGACAGTGTGTTGTTTGTGACTTTGAGTGTGTGCGTAACTGTGTGTGTGAAAGTGAGTGTGCATATGATGAGTGTGCATATGAAAGTGAATGTGCACAGGTGAGGGTATGTTTGAGAGAGTGAGCGTGCATGTGATTACGTGTATGTGTGAGATAGAAAGTCTCTCTCTCTCTCTCTGTATATCTCAATCTGAGAGTGTGACAGGCTTTGTGTGACTGTGACAGAGAAGCTAATATTGCTCAGTATCTGCTGATATACACTTTGTCGTTCTCTTCCAAAGTGCTTCATTAGATACAAAGGGATTTGGCATATCCTGAGGGTGCAAAGGGTGCTATGAAAATGCAAGTTTGCCATTCTTTGACTGAACTTCACATGGGGAAAAGAAATTACCTTATTACCTGAAAAATTATCTTCCAGTCTTTGGATGGAACACTTTGCAGTCATATTCCTTTTTATTACACATGCCCAAAAGTTACTAAAACCAGAAGATGGTAGAGCAGAGTGGGAACTCTTCTGAATGTCTAAGACGGTGTCCAGTTGATTTCTGAATAGGTTCAGACAAGATTTCCTTTACTCTTTTCTACTCGTAAATAATTTCCAAACTATTTTAAGGAGATGCCAGACTCCAGCTCCAACAACCAGAAGCATCTTCTCTCTCTCCTTTAAATTTTGGAGAGGAATTGGAAGAATGAACTTGGGTGATGAAAGGGAGGGAGGGAGGGAGGGGTTTGGGGGGTGCCGTGGGTGAAGACAGTGGGAGAGTGGAGTTGGAGCTGGATTTTTGATGGAGAGCAACCCAGTCCATCTCCATTGTGTATCTGAGTTCCAATAAACTGATGATGACTGGCAGCACCAACCAGTGTATCTGACTGTGATGTTTATTTATTTTCTCACTTGCAATCACTCCCGAGGCAAAATGATCCATATTAGGCACAATCTGTTCGACACGTTTACATCAAAAGCAGCTCCGACTCCCTGTCCCAGTATCTAGACACAAAGAGCTATTCGGAGATCTGTAGGCTTCCTGCTGTCACAACCCCTTCTCCAACCATGCTGAGACAGCTCAGCTCTTGCAAAGTAGTTGTCTATTACACCATAACCAGGTTACTCCCTTTCTTTTTTGTTTTCAGCAGCTTAATTATTTCTTGAAGGCCAACAGCATAAAATTCCAAGTGCAAATTTTATCCGTTTAGCCAATTAGCTTGGTGAAAAATAAAGAGTGCTTCTCTTTCTGCAGCTGCCACCTCAGTTTGGCAACACAAACTTTCAGCCACCTTGACAATGTTCATAGAATCTCTGCAGTGCAGAATGAGGCCATTCAGTCCATCAAGTCTGCACCGACCTGCAGAAGAGCATCCCAAATGTGACAATAAAGCTAATTCAATTCACCCTGTAATCATGCATTTCCTGTGGATAATCCAACTAGCCCACACATCTTTGGTCTCTACAGGGCAACTTAGCATGGCCAATCCACCTACCCTGCATATCTTTGGACAGTGGGAGGAAACACACGCTGATATGGGGAGAATGTGCAAACTCCACACAGTCACCCAAGGCTGGAATTGAACCTAGGTCCCTGGCACTGTGAGGCAGCAGTGCTAACCACTGAACCACCATGCTATAAATGCAGCAAGTTTATCTCAATCAGACCAGTCTTTTCTCTACCCTAAAAATAACATTTAAACTCCTCTTCTGTCCTAAAGGTCACTGACTTCACACTTTGTAGAGGTACAAGGTTGAGTAGCAGCCTCCAGCACACCAAAGCAATGAACACTTCTTCAGAGCATGTCACTGCCCTAGTCAATCAAGGTGGAGTTCATGGGTGAGCTGATCCCACTCACCCAAGCAGCCTCCTGCATGTGCATGCTTCCCAGCAGGACACTCTTCCACATTGTGATCAGTTGAGTGGCATTGTAGCATTGAAGAGTTGGAATGCCATCAGATATGGTTTATAGAATCATAGAATCCCTCCAGTGTGGAAAGAGGTCATTCAGCCCACTGAGCTCATGGCTCAGTAGGATCCCTCTTGATCCTGAGTCAGAAGATTGTAAGCTCAAGTCCCAGTCTGTGATATTTGGGTACTAGGTGTAGACTGAGACTCCCAGTGCACTAATGAAGAAGTCATGGACTGTTGGAGGCGTTTTAATGGAAGACAGTTAATTGTAGAGATAATAATAGAGTAGGAGTGATATTCATAACAGCATTCAGGCCATTTCTAAATCACCGTGACCCTTAGCAGAACTTACACTCAATCTGTTTCTGAGTCTTTGTTCGTATCCAGTCTGTAGCTACAGGGGAGGTGAGAAGCTGGTGCTATCCTCTTTAGTTCTCTTACAACAGATGATAGTTGAGCCAAGTCAGCTTCTACAGATCGATAGCAATGGCCTCACTCCTGCAGCATTTTTTCAAAGAAGAGCAGGGAAGTTCTTCCCACTTCCCTGGTCAACATATATCCCTCAGCCAACATCACGAAAGCAAATTATCTTGCTGTTTTTGGCAGCTTGCTGTGCACAATTGGGCTGCAATGCAAGTCTTTCATTTTTTCATTCAAACTAAACTATTTACTGCAACATTTAGACCCGTGCTGGTATGGAGAAAACCCTGATTCCTGCACCTTAACTTTTCACAGGGACATGAGGGTGAGATCACATTGAGGAATCATGTGCCAATAACATTCTCACAGCCAACAGGTAACATTCTGGCTTTTGATTCAGAATGTTGAGGGTTTAACTTCCACTCCAGGAACTAAACTCAAAGTTGGCACTTCACTGCAGTGCTGAGGAACTGCTGCAATGTCAGAGGTACCACCATTTGCTGGGATTAAGAATATCCAAAGTCCCATCTGAATGTTTCAAAGGATGAAAAAGATCTCCTCCTAATGTTGGAATGGGAAAAAGTCCTCCCACTTTCCAGGCTAATGTTCTTCCCTTACCCAATAGTGCCAGCAAAACGTATTGCGCACCTAGGTAACGGTTGGTGGGATTCTGCTGTGACAAGGCAGCTCAATTACCTCTTGTGCAAAACTCTTAAGCAATCTTTATTTTCTCAGATACAAAGATAATTTGCAATTTTTTTGTATTACATGTCATGGCTGGGTCCTCACAGTTTGTTGCATGATATCTTTTCATGATGTGGAGGTGCCAGCATTGGACAGGAGTGGTCAAAGTCAGAAATCACACAACACCAGGTTATAGTCCAACAAGTTTATTTGAAATCACAAGCTTTTGTAGCACTGCTCTTTCATTAGGTGAAGCGCACAGGTATGAACTTCCAACCTCTTCACCTGACGAAGGAGAAGCACTCTGTAAGTTTGTGATTTCACAGAAACCTGTTGGACTATAACTTGGTGTCATGTGATATCTTTTCAGGCACAACATTCCAGATCTTAGTGTCATGGTGTATCATGGACATGCGTTCTAATCTCACTACAGTCATATCATAACTTGAATTTCAGTTCATACATCTTAAAAATTAGAATATATATTTTGACTTGGACAATTAAAAGTGGATGTAAAGTTGTTGAAGGCAGTGGTGCAGTGATAATGTCACTTACACTAACTAAATCCAGCTGATGCCTTGGAGAATTGGGTTCAAATGCCACAATAGTGGCTGTTGGAATTTAAATTTAATCCTTTAAAATCAGAAATTGTTATTGTTGCACTGGCCACGAAGGTAAAATTTAAATTGTTATTTAACTAGTGATTTTGTGATAGTTTAGTTTAAAAAAACACTCTGGAATTGGAACTGATCTCTGTAACAGTGGCTATGAAACCACTTTTGATTGTCATTAAAAGAAAAACATCTGGGTTTGAGCTTTACCCAGTCTGGCTTATCTGTGTTCCCAGATCCAGAGCAATATGCCTTCAAAAATGGCCTTGCATGCCATTCAGTTCAAGAATGATTAGTGATGAGCAATAGATTCTCGCCTTTCTATAGATGTTCATATCCCTGGATAGCATAAATGTGAAAAAAATTGATTCCAATGCCTTTTGTCTTTACTCACTCTGGATGTGGTGTGTTTTGCGTCTAGGGAGAATAGAACAGCTGAATATTATTTAAATGTGGAAAGACTGCTCAAAGCTGCAAATCAGAGGGATTTGAGGGGACACAGCAGGCCAGACAGCATCAGAAGAGCAGGAAAGCTGACATTTCGGGTCGGGACCCTTCCAATTTTTCTGAAGAAGGGTCCCAACCTGAAACATCAACTTTCCTGCTCCTCTGATGCTGCCTGGCCTGCTGTGTTCCTCCAGCTCCACACTGTGTTATCTCGGACTCCAGCATCGGCAGTTCTTATTATCTCAGTGGGATTTGAGGGTCTTTATGCAGGAATCGTAAAAACCTTGCATCCAAGTTCAGTGGGTAGTAGGGAAGGCAAATGGAATCTTGATTTCAAAGGGAATGATTAGAGAGGTCTTGCTAAAACTTTACAACACACAAGTCAGCTGACACCCAGGGAATACTGTAAACATGAGAGATAGTAGGAACTGCAGATGCTGGAGAATCCAAGACAACAAGGTGCAGGGCTGGATGAACACAGCAGGCCAAGCGGCATCATAGGAGCAGAAAGGCTGACGTTTCGGGCCTAGACCCTTCATCAGAAAAGGGGGAGGGGAAGGGGGTTCTGAAATAAATAGGGAGAGAGTGGGAGGCGGATAGAAGATGGATAGAGGAGAGGATAGGTGGAGAGGAAACAAACAGGTCGAAGAGGCGGGGATGGAGCCAGTAAAGGTGAGTGTAGGTGGGGAGTTAGGGAGGCGATAGGTCAGTCCAGGGAGGACGGACAGGTCAAGGGGGCGGGATGAGGTTAGTCGGTAGGAGATGGGGGTGCGGCTTGAGGTGGGAGGAGGGGATAGGTGGGAGGACGAACAGGTTAGGGAGGCGGGGACGAGCTGGACTGGTTTTGGGATGCGGTAGGGGGAGGGAAGATTTTGAAGCTTGTGAAATCCACATTGATACCATTGGGCTGCAGCAGGCTGCAGCAATACTGTAAACATTTTTGGTTCCCCTTTCTAAGAGCAGATATGGCAATGTTGGAGGCTGTTCAGAAAAGATTCACTAGTTTGATCCACAGTATGGAGAGATTTTCTTCTGAGGAAGGATTGAGTAGGTTGAGCTCAGAGTTTCCAAGAATGAGAGGAGACCTTACTGAAACGTAGAGTAACAGGTCGCACATTTAAGATAGAGATGAGAAGGAATTTCTTCTCTCAAAGGGTAATGAATCTGTGAAATTCTTTATCACAGAGGGCTGTCAAGGTTGGGCCATTAAGTATATTCAAGGCTGAGACATATTTTTAATCTATAAGGGGAATCAAGGCTTATGGGAAAAAGGTAGGAAAGTGGCGTTGAGGATTATAAGATCAGCCATGTTTTCATTGAATGGCAGAACAGACTTAATGGGTTGAATGGCCTACTTCTTCTATATCCTGTAGTCTTAAATGCACTCTGAAATGATATGTGCAATAGATGCTGGCTTTGCCAGTTCTACCTATGGATTAAGAGCTAATTATTTTTAAAAATTTCATTAAAAAATTCCAAGAAAATGTCAATTTTTTGGCCAGTTGCAATCCTGTATTTAATGATGTGATTTCTTTTTTTCTCTTTTTCTTTTTGTCTGCAGCTCTGGATCTTCTCCAGAGTTCCACCATCCTCTGAACATCGACCAGACAGCAGCACCTCCGAGGGATCATCAGTTGTGACCAACTATGGCACATTTCTTAAGTGAGGACTGGTGATCGGGAATGTTACAAAACAAGATATTAGCTCAATATGTAGAATGCTTGCCTCAATATATGAAGCCTGTAACCTTGAGATATAAATCCTATATTGTACTGTGTAAATGTTTTGAGACTCAATTGACACACTGAACACTTCTTGCACTTTGTCACGTTTGTGAGAAAAAGGAAAGTCATCCATTTCCTGTCAGTTTCTTCTGGCCTGAAGTTAAACTTGGGATTTGCCTAAGGATGAGTAATTGTCCTCAGAAAGCACTTGAGTTAAATTGTGAGAACTTAAGGGGACCTAACAGTGTTGTCTTAGCAGCAAAATAACACATGGGTTGCATGGAATAGAGCAGCCTAATCTCTAACTTACCATGAGAACCATCATCAGAGATTAATCAGTTCCATAGTTATACATATCTAACATTTCCCATACCAATGCTTACAGCAAAGTCAGAGGATGTTGCATTTAATAAAGACAGGTGCAATATTTAAGATCACCATTGGTCATTATGAACAATCCAACCTTTTACACCTAGTACCATTCTATGGATATCTACTTTAACCTACTGCAGTGCAATCCAACCTCTGTGACCTGCTTGATCCTGAAGTAGGTTTCGAATTGTCCCTAAAGCCCACCATTGAGGCTGCGTATTTCCACCTCTGAAATATCACACCTCAATCTCTACCTCACTTTGGTTGTCATCGAAACCCTTAGTTTTGCTTTTGCCAAGGCAGGACTCAAATCTTTTCAATAACTAGCCTCAGAAGCTCCACTCTGCATTAACTCTAACTCATCCAGGATCATAGCTCCTGCAAATTGTCAACCCATTGTCTAACTCACCTGTCATCCCTCTCTCACTGAGCTCTTGTTACTCTCTTTATCTCATCGTGGCCTTCTCAAAGTCAACAAATCTGCTCAAGCTGCATGTCAGCCCACCAACCAATCAGCCAATTGAAACATGCCAAGAATTAGCCACCAGCAGATCAGCTATCTTCAACCAGTGACTTTTCCAAGTTAACAGTTGAGCGGCATTGAGATTCCTTACTCGGTGCTTTCTGCAGAAATGTTTCAAATTGGCACACTGACTGTGTATAAACATATAAAATTCTAACAGGACTAGACAGGATGAATGCAGGAAGGATGTTCCCAATGACCATGGAATCTAGAACAAAGGGTCACAGACTAAGGATATGGGATAAACATTTTAGGACTGAGATGAGGAGAAATTTCTTCGCATGTAAGTCTGTGGAATTCTCTATCACAGAAAGCAGTTGAGGCCAAAATATTGAATATTTTCAAGAAGGAGTTAAGTATAGTTCTTAGTGCTGAAGGGATCAGAGGGTATGGGGAGAAAGTGGGAGCAGGGTAATGAGCTGAATGATTATCATGATCATATTGAAGGGTGGGACAGGCTTGAACGGTCAGTCTACTCCTGCTCCATGTTTTCTAGGTTTCTATTCATCATGAAATACTGGAAGTTACCTATCACATCACCAGTTGAGCATAGCTGATGTTTGGCTTAAATTGACGAGCGTTGATATTGGGATCCATTAAACACAGTTGAGGCTTGTATTCCATTGGGACAGTTAAAGTTTGGATTAACTATAGAAAATCCAGTGGAGTTTGACAATTTGAACATTAATGCATTTGGCCTAATTACGTAATCAACAAAAAAGAATCAGGACCTCTAACTCAGAAGGGAAGAATTAAAAGTTTGGACTTAAAATATTTACCTAGAGACTGGAACCAACAATGGACAATTCAAAAGGTTCAAGGTGGAAATCGATGTCTGGCAAAAGAGACATAGAAAGTCTGTTGCATTTTTAATCTCATCAAATAGCTCATGTCAGCCAGTCTTAAACAGTTCTGTTGTATATTTCATCCCCATCTTCATTCTGCATTAAGGAAACAAGGTGACACAAAGGGTGATAAAGTAATCCTTTCACCTCAAAGATCTACATTCAAAGTCAGATCACATATATCAGACAAGGGGTCTTTCAAATCTCTGCTGGCTGCATGAAATGAGGTATTTGGATTTGAGCTTCAGCTGAAAGTAAAATGCTTCCCAGCGATGAGCAACAACTGAAATCCTTATTCTCAACGACTGATGGAATGCATAGAACGGAATACAATCAAGAGCATTTTTCCAATTTGGCACAGGTCCTGTTTATTGGGACTGATCAGAGGGAGGCTTACTTTGCATCTAGCTGTGCTATTCTATCCCTAAGGAATGAAAATCATATGCTTGTTGTTCCAGTGGTGGATTGTAAACTTTTTCTACCATCTAAACAGGTGGGTGGGATTTTTGGTTTAATATTACATTGTTAGTTATTCACAGGATGTGGCAAGTCATTGGCCGTCCAGTTTTTTCTTGCTGATCCCTAGTTGCCATTGAGAAGGTGAATCACTGCACTCCATGTGCTGTGGGTTGACCCACAATGCTATTAGGGAGGAAATTCCAGGATTTTGACCCAGCGACAGTGAAGGAGTGGCAATATATTTCCAAATCAGGATGGTGAGTGGCTTGGAGGGGAACTTGCATATTAACCAAAGAACACTACCGTTGACATTGCAATACCCCTCAGTGCTGAACTGGGAAGCCAGCCTGAATAACTGATCAAGATTTTAAATTCAATGTGATGGGGGAATCCAGAGCTAGAGGTCAAAGTATAAGATAGTCACTAGTAAATTTGAAATGAATGCAGGAGAAACGTCTTTACCCAAGTGGAATTTTCGATGAGATGAAGTAGTTGAAGTAAATGGTACACTGACCTTTAAAAAAACTAGGTAAACACACGAGATAGAGAGGAATATTGTAGAAGGTGATGTTGATCAGGGAAGGTTGATTGGGTGCAGACAGAGTTTGTTGTGGAACATAGAACAAACTTTGACTCAATTGGGCCAAATAGCCTGTGCTGTTAACTCTCCATGGCTCTGACTCTGAAACAAGAAAGCTACCAATTGAAATGAATGATCACGTTTTGATGATCCCCCAAAAGCACAGCAGGAATTAAGTGTTAGAGATGTTACAGGATGTCTAGGGAGCAAGTCAAGGACAGGATTGATCTCTCTGTACAGGAACTCAATTGGAGAGAAAAACAACTAGTAAATAGCAGCTACCAATTTACTACTTATGTATCTGGAACTTCATTTTTTAATAAACTACATGAAAACGACAGCATTTGTCAGTGTGCTTATTTTTGATTGGAAATTTTATTTGAGCAACTGCCCAACTAGGATTTACTCATACTACACTCAGTTCTAAAAGCTGATCACATGGAGGTCAACTCTACAAACAGTCCATGAATTAGCAAAAAGTATTCACAGTTGCTAACACATTGTATACTAATCCATAATGGAGGTTGGAGCTGTTATTTTGAGAAGAACAGTGTAGAAGGAGCTTTACTCTGTACCTAACCCTGTGCTGTCCTTGTCCCAGAAGTGTTTGATGGAACAGTGCAAAGGGAATTTGTCTCTGCGTCTAACACCATGCTGTCCCTATCCTGGGAGTGTTTAATCAGGACAGTGTAGTGGGAGCTTTACACTGTATCTAACAGTGTGCTGTCCCTGTCCCGGTAATGTTCAATGAGGACAGTGTAGAGGAAGTATTACTCTGTGTCTAACAGTGTGCTGTCCCTGTCATGTGAGTGTTCGATGGAATGCTGCAGAGAAAGCCTCACTCTGCAGAAACCCTGTGCTTTCCCTGTCCTGGGAGTGTTTGATGAAGCCAATGTAGAGAGAGCTTCACTCTGTATCTAACCCGTGCTGTAGCTAATGCAGATGCCGATTGGAAAAGTTCTGTTCTTCTATCTTTGTTCACCTTGACATGTGCAAATATTTATCAATAATATAAATTTGTATGTTTTCTAAGGAACTTTTCAGAATAATGATTGATTTGATTTGATTTTAATTTTTATTGTCACATGTACTCAGGTACAAAAGTGCAGGAATACTGTGAAAAGTGTATTATGTCGCCACACAAGGTGCCATCTTACATACAAGTACTTAGATCCAGAATCTTAAGAACAAGGTAGAAAGAAAGAACAAAATTAAAAGTTAAACATTGCAGTAATTATAGTATCACATAAAACATACAAAATAGGGTTAAAAGTTACACATTGCAGACCTTCTCAGTTTTAAGTAGAAAATAAAAAAAAAAGCTGAGAGTTAAAACATTATAGTCTGTGAATGTGGCTTCCTGAATTCTTAAAGAGCAAATAAACAGTATGTGACAACAGAAAGGAACGTCCCAAACTCCAATATGAAATCAACAGCTAGATCCTGTCACTTGTTCCCTTGCACTTTGTTTTAATTCATCATTGCTCTAAAATAGTAGATGCTCCTGCTTAGAAGGGGAGAAAACGGCAGGCTCTATGCTCTCCTGATTCCAGCTTAAAGATATACACTGCTATCACAGTTACAGAGTCTATTCGCAGTGAATGCAATGACAAGATGTTGGATGATTGTCTCAGTTCCCAGGTGATCCTCAGTTTTACACCTGGAGGCCTGCAGGTCAGTGATTGAGGCTATGCAGGTGTCTTTGTCGTCTTGCTGTCACCAGTAAAGTGCAGTGTCAGGGTTTTTCAATGAGCTGCTCCCTCTGCAATGACCATGCCCCCATTTCCCATAAACAGACCTGATACCTGTATTTCAATGCTCTTCTTGCCTGGCTGCAGCCTTCAATATCCATAGATGTGTGCTTCTGCCCATCACCTAACCCAAGCTAAGTACTCACCAACCTATATTTCCCATCATTCACCAACTCCTCAACTTTAACATTCTCATCCTTGTTTTCAAATCCTTCCATACACTTACTCCTTGTTATCACTGGAACCACCCCCTTCCCTAAATCGCTCTGAACTTTCCATGTTCCTCCAGCTCTGGCATCTTGCTCTTTGATGCAGGCCATTGGGTCAATTAGCTGGATGGTTGGTTTATGATGCAGGCTGATGCCAATCATGTGGGTTCAATTCCTGCATCAGCCAATGTTACCATAAGGTGTTCTCCTTCTCAATCTCTCCCCTAGCCTGATATGTGGTGATCCTCAGGTTAAACTACCTCCAGTTGTCTCTTTCTAATGAGAGAGTAAGACTGTGGTGACTTTACCCATTGTTGGCCATGCCTTTTATTTTACTAAGCCCCTAAGCACTTGAATTCTGTCCCTGAATCTCACTCAAACTCTCTGTCTACTCTTAAGACACTTATTACTGCCTACATCTTTTGACAAAACTTTTAATTATCTGCCTAAATGTATATTTTTGTGATCAGCATTACTTTTGATTTTTGTAACTTTTCTGTGAAATATCCCAGGATGTGTTGTTATGTTAAAATGTGAGTTGACCATCAGAACTGAAAGTTGCAGCTCCACATCTTTGCACAATTTCAATAGTTAATGCTGATTGCTTTCTTATGTATTGTAAGCACTGCACCACAGGAGGACACCCCAAAATACAAGATACTTTAATAAAATACAATCTTTGATGTGTAGTCTCGCTTAAAATATTTAAAAAAGAGATTGCAGTACAGCAAGAATCAAGAAATCTGGTTACAATTCAATTTGATGATACAACATTTCTATCAAGGGTGTTCAGTTTTTGTAAAATGAGCTATCCCTCCAGCAACATTCCAAAAAACAGTGATGATATAATGGTCAGTGAAATAACTCCATAGATGCTGGTATCCCTTCACCAAGTCACCCTTTATTTACATGTGGAGAGTCGTCAACACTGACAAGTTCCCTCAGATTAAGCCCACAGACTGAACAGAACCTCTGACATTCCTGTTTATATCTTCCAGCCAGGACTCCCTGATTGGACCAGATTAATAGCCCCAATCATGGAACTCAAGGTTCTATGAGGTTCACCTGGCTGACCTTATTACAATCACTACAGCTGGGTTATTAGTTTTCTTTAAAATTCACTCACTGAAAGTGCGCATCACTAGCTATGCCAGCACTTACCACCCTGAAGGCAGTTAAGAGTTAATCACATTTCCAAAGACCTGAAGTCATAGGCAGAGCAGAACCAGGTGAGGATGACAGATTTCCCTTCGCTAAAGGACATGAGTGGACCAGAAAGGGGTTTTATATCAATTGACAGCACTTAAATGACTGCATTTAGGCTAATGTTTTAAGTCCAGGAATTTTATTAAATTCAAACTTCACTATCTATCACAGCAGAGCATGAGCCCAGAATTCTATCCTGATGGCATTACCATTAAGCCACAGTCTCCTCCACAATTAAATCAATGATAATTAAGGGATAAATATTGACAAGTACACATTAGAGACCATCTCCATGCTCCTTTGAGTAGTTCCATCCATCCAAGGGCCCAGGTTTAACATTTTACTTTTCAAGAATTTTAGTTAGGGCGGCACGGTGGCTCAGTGGTTAGCACTGCTGCCTCGCAGCACCAGGGTATTGGGTTCAATTCCACCCTCAGGCGACTGTCTGTGTGGAGTTTGCACATTCTCCCCCTGTCTGCGTGGGTTTCCTCTGGGTGCTCCGGTTTCCTCCCACAGTCCAAAGATGTGCAGGCTAAGTAGATTGGCCATGCTAAATTGCCCAAGGGTGTGTAGATTAGGTGGGTTAATAGGGGGATGGGTCTGGGTGGGATGATCCAAGGGTCAGTGTGGACTTGTTGGGCCGAAGGGCCTGTTTCCCCACTGTAGGGATTCTATGATCATGCCAACGTAGTCACATGTATAAAGGTCCCTCAGTAATGGGAATCTTCAAACTGGATTCTGTGTTCAAGTCTAAGAACTCACAACTTTCTGACTTGAAAGAAACAAACTCAGCTCTATCTGACAATAACTAACTGAACAGAGTTATAAGATTAAACAAAGTAGAAAATCCCTGAAGTTGCCCATCCAAACTGGCAGCATGGAGTGACAAGGATGAAGATAGAAGTTGGTGTTTCCAAGAAGTGGTTTCCTCTCTGCTTGAAGAGCAGAAGAAAGAATAATGCTGTCATCTTCAGCAGGCAGTAAACCATCCACTGTCAAAAGTATATTTTTACCGGTATAAGGCCAACAGATACGGTAAATGATTAAGAAGGCAAATAGCATGTTGGCCTCTATGGCAAAGGGATTGCAGTTCAGCAAGGGTAAAGAAACCTTGCTACAACTGTATGCAGTTTGATGAGAAATCGTCTATGTGCGGAACAACAGGAGATGGAAAGTTCACTTCAGTATTTACTGTGGAGAAAGACTTGGAAGCTAGGCAAAACAGTGAAATAAATATTAACGTCTTGAACACAGTCCACATTACAGAAGAGGAGGTGCTGGAAGTCTTAAAAAAGCAAAAAGGTAGATAAATCTCCTAGACGAGCTCAAGTTTATCCTAGGACATTGTAGGAAACTAGGGAAGAAATTTAAAAGGAATATGAGGGGCAACTTTTTCACCCAGAGGGTGGTTCATATGTGGAATGAACTGCCAGAGAAAGTGATAAATGCAGGTACAGTTACAACATTTAAGAGACATTTAGACAGGAACATGAATAGGAAAGGCTTAGGGGGATATGGGCAAAATGCAGGCAAATCAGACTTGTTTAGTTTGTGAATATTGGTCAGCATGGACAAGTTGGACTGAATGGTCTATAACTCTATGACTCTGTAGTGATGTGCTCATTTCTGAGGAAAATTATATTTGGCCTGGAGGTAGAACAGTATAGGTTCACTTGATGGGAGTGTACATCTAAACACTTTTTAAATGGTAGGTGGGTTTCTGCCTCTACAATGCTAACAGGCTGAGAGTTCCAAGATTCCCACCACATTCTGGATGATAGAATTTGTCTCACGTCCTCTGTAAACCTCCTTCTCCTTATCTTAAATTTATGACCCCTGTTCATTGATCCCTTCACCAAAGGCAAATGTTTCTTCCTGTCTATGCTTCTCATACCTTGATATATCTCAAACATGTCTCCTCACAATCTCCTCTGCTCTAAGGAAAACAACTCCAGTCTGTCAAGTCAGCCTTCTGAATAAACTCTCCAGCCCAGGCAACATCCTGGTAAATCTCCTAAGCATCTTCTTCTGTTGAGAGAGAAGATTGGCCATGACCATATCGAAGGAACCAATTGGTCTACACCTGCTCCATTTTTATATTTGCAACAGATGGAGAAAACCACTCTGGAACCCAGCAGCTGGTTTTGAATAAAGTGCTTATCTGTGTGAAATTGGGTTTTGTTAGAGTAGATAGAATTGACTTGACTCATTCTATGCTTTGCCCAATTTCCTTTCAATTGACTTCAGCATTGCTGACATTTTGTCGAAGCTTTTCATCCTTTACTCATCAGGACATTTCACAAGAATACAAATTCAAGGACAAAACCAACCAATCAGAGTCAACATAATAAAAACAAAATACTGCAGTTGGAGGACATCTGAAATAAAAACACAAAGTGCTAGAGAAACTCAGCAGGTCTGGCAGCATCTGTGGAGAGAAAAACAGAGTTAATGTTTCAAGTCCAATCACTCTTCTTCAGAATCAGAGTCAAACTGCCTGTTTGCCTGAAGACAGAGGGTGGTGGTTGATAGGAAATGTTCATCCTGGAGTTCAGTTACTAGTGGTGTACCTCAAGGATCTGTTTTGGAGCCACTGCTGTTTGTCATTTTTATAAATGACCTGGATGAGGGCGTAGAAGGATGGGTTAGTAAATTTGCGGATGACACCAAAGTCGGTGGAGTTGTGGATAGTGCAGAAGGACGTTGCAGGTTACAGAGGGACATAGATAAGCTGCAGAGCTGGGGTGACAGGTGGCAAATGGAGTTTAATGTGGAAAAGTGTGAGGTGATTCACTTTGGAAGGAGTAACAGGAATACAGAGTACTGGGCTAATGGTAAGATTCTTGGTAGTGTGGATGAGCAGAAAGATCTCGGTGTCCATGTGCATAGATCACTGAAAGTTGCCACCCAGGTTGATAGCGTTGTTAAGAAGGCGTACAGTATGTTAGGTTTTATTGGTAGAGGGATTGAGTTTCGGAGCCATGAGGCCACGTTGGAGCTGTACAAAACTCTGGTGCGGCCGCACGTGGAGTATTGCGTACAGTTCTGGTCACCGCATTATAGGAAGGATGTGGAAGCATTGGAAAGGGTGCAGAGGAGATTTACCAGGATGTTGCCTGGTATGGAGGGAAGGTCTTATGAGGAAAGGCTGAGGGTCTTGAGGCTGTTTTCGTTAGAGAGAAGAAGATTAAGAGGTGACTTGATAGAGACATACAAGATGATCAGAGGATTAGATAGGGTAGACAGTGGGAGCCTTTTTCCTTGGATGGTGATGGCTAGCACGAAGGGACATAGCTTTAAATTGAGGGGTGATAGATATAGGACAGATGTCAGAGGTAGGTTCTTTACTCAGAGAGTAGTAAGGGCGTGGAATGCCCTGCCTGCAAAAATAGTAGACTCGCCAACTTTAAGGGCATTTAAATGGTCATTGGATAAACATATGGATGATAATGGAATAGTTTAGGTTAGATGGGCTTCAGATTGGTTTCACAGGTCGGAGCAACATCGAGGGCCGAAGGGCCTGTACTGCGCTGTAATGTTCTATGTTCTATGTTCTCTGTTTAAAATTTAAACAAAGGCTAGTTGTTAACTGTTAATCATCCTTAACAGACGCATTCTCTGTGACAACATCTTGACAAATCAGAGTGCACTTGCCGACCATTTGTAGATTGCTTCATGAGGAAAGGCTAGACTGGCTGTGCCTGTATTCTCTGGAGTTTAGAAAAGTCTGAGGTGACTTAATCGAAACATTTAAGAACCTGAGGAGACTTGACCAGTTGGATGTGGAAAGGATGTTTCCTTTTATGGGAGAATCCAGAACTAGTTTAAAACCAAAGGGTCTCCCATTTAAGTCAAAGATGAGGAAATGTTTTCTATCCCAGAGGGCTGTGAGTCTTTGGAATTCCCTTCCTCAAAAGGCAGCGTTCACAGAAACTTTAAATATTTTTAACTCAGAAGTAGATAGAAACTTGATTACCAACAGGTTAAATCAGATCAACCATGATCTTGTTGAATGGCAGAACAGGCTTGAAGGGCCGAGTGGCCTACTCTTGTTCCTATCCAATTAGCACATAAAGTATAAATGTTGGTTTCTCCTTGCATTAATATTCTTGCAAATTGTCTTGATGAGTAAAAGATGACAAAATGTGCCTTTTACCAGCAATACTCAATTTCTGTGCTACCAAATGAAAAGCTTTTGATTTCATTGCTGCTAAGTTAAAAATCCTGGAATTCCCTCCCCAAAAGGACTATGCAAACTGTCTGGTACAGATGTTTCCACTTGTTTTGAATGGTGCCCAACCAACCTCTCAAGGAGAGCTCATCAGGAGACTGTGGGTTCAAATCCCATTTCTGACAGTTAAGCATATAATCAAGGTTGAGCCATCAGGGCAGAACTGAAGAAGTGCAACATTGTTAGACATGTTGCCTTTCGATTGAGGTGACAGACAGTTCTGTTTCACTGTTGTAACTAAACTCCAGATGTACCTTAATTGGCTGAAGTACAGTTTAGGATGTCCTGAAGTTGTGAGAGGTGCAATGAAAATGCAAGTCTTTTTTGCTTTAAAACCCAATAGGTTCATAAATGTCCATTAGGAAAGGAAAGCTGTGTCCTTGTCTGGCCTGGCCTACATGTGACTCCAGTCCTACACCATTGTAGCAGACTCAGAACCACCCTGGGAAGTGTCCTTAGTCAGGGTGAGTAGAGATGGGCACTAAGTGTCTGCCTTCCCAGCAATGCACACTCACTGGAAATGAATAATCGAACAGACATTGTGTTGGGGTGAGGAAGGACAAAATGGGGCCTTCTGCTGTGATGCCCCTCAAGGTCCAATGGTATGTGATGACGCTCATAGTCTGGGCTGACATAGGAGGGTCAGGAGGGAGTGGGGCTATTAACAGGGAGCTGAGGAGAGGAGGAAGAGGAGGGGATAGGTGATGGGAGGAATGCTGCACGTGTTTGGGGTGGGGAATGGTCGGGAAATGTTAGTTCTCAGGAAAATGTACAGCAAAAGAAAATTCTGCAGATAAAAATTCTCAGGTTGTGCCTGAACTATAATGCCAGCTGCTCACAGACATCCACGGATGGCCCAGCTAAAAGCTGTGTGTGTGTGTGTGTGTCTGTGTGTGTGTATGTGTGTGTGTGTGTTTGCGTGTGTATGTGTGTGTGTGTGTGTTTGCGTGTGTGTGTGTGTGTGTGTATTCCACACAGTATGTGAGAAATATTGAGCTGGGATATTAAATTAGCTCAATAAAGAGTTTAAACAAGACTGGACTAAGTTTCAGCTTGTTATGCTAACAGAGGGGGGAATGGGGAACTTGCTATTCAGGAGGTTGATGCAGGGGTCTAAAGGTGCATGGAGTTCACAGGGGCCTCTTCTTTGTCATGTTAATATTCCAGAATATAAAAAACACACAGACTTCTTTCAATGGACCATGAAATACAAACGATTTCTTAGGGAATGTCCATTAAAAAGTTAGAGATATGCAACAAGAGGGAGCAGAGAAAAAGAAACTGAATTAAAAGGAGGAACTGTGGCTCAAGTTTTGCGTTGAGAAAAATAACTTCACTTGATGAGGGAAAGAATATGCTTTTCGTGCTTTTGGCGAGGCAGTGTTTGGAGGTGCATATTAAAGACATGCTGCACTGTGTATACAACTTACACAAAGGATGCTATTATAATCACTGGAACTAATGCTGCGCCTTGAGAATTTAAGGATCTCCAGACAGTAAAGCATTTAATTTTGCATCAAGAACAAAGAGAAGATGGATGGACGATGGGCATGTGCACACAAAGAGCCTCCAGAATCTATTTTACATCAAGTACAATTCATAAATTAGCATCCATGAGCTGCATGAACTAGGTCTTCCACTACAGTCGCACCCCCTACTGAGTCAGTTTTGTTTCAGCTCCCAATTTTTCTTTTGAAAGGAAGGGTTTGTTGTGTTATGAAGGTTCCGCTGTGCACTGAGTCTATATTAATATCAATTATTAAACTCTAAAATGTTTTAAAAAAAGAACTGTGCCAGATGGTAATGGATGAGCAAGCCTCTAAGTTCTGTCAATACAAATAGTTTGGATAGGTCTGATAAAGAGGGAATAAGAATCTGAAGTTGGAAGTGGATTTTTAAAAATTTTTAAACTGAAAATTACAAAATGTAAATAAACGTAAAAGTGAAAATTCTGGTGTTACAGTTCAATTAGCCTGCTTGATTGGCACACCCATCCACCATCTTCTACATCCACTCCCTCCACTACCAACAATCAGTAACAGCAGGGTGTACTATCTACAAGATGCACTGCAGGAATTCTCCAAGGATCCAGTGACAGCACCTTCTGAACCTACAGCCATAATCTACAACCTACAACATGACAATAAAAGTTATTCTATTCCATTCTATTCTATTCTATTCTATTCCATCACACGGAAGGACAAGAGTTGCAGGTGACTGGGGAAATCCACTCGCTTCAAGTTCCCCTCCAAGCCTCACATCTTCCTGACTTGGAATTATATCACCATTCTATCACCGTCATTGGGTCAAAATCCGGGAACTTCCTAAACAGTGCTGTCGGTGTAGTTACCACCGACCCTAAACACTGCATTAGTTCAAGAGGCATCTTACCACCACTTGGTCAAGACCAGTTAAGGATGGGCAATAAATACTGGCACACCCAGCGACACACACATCCTATGAACAAATAAAGAAAATTATAGTATTTTTTCAAATAAATTCTCAAGATGTCAGTGCTACTGACAAAGTCCTTAGTGCCCAACCCTAGGTGCCCTGAGAAAGTAATAGTGAACCATCTTGACTTGCTACTTCAGAAGACAGTTAAGAGACAGCCCCAATTCTGTGGTGGAGTCATGTGTAGGGTATGCCAGATAAATGTGACAGATTTCCTTTCCTAAAGAACATTAGTAAACCAGATAGGTTTTTACAACAGTGGTTACTGATCGCTATTAGACTAGTTTTTTTTTAAAATTCCAGATTCTAATGAATGCAAACTTCACTGGTCATGGTGAGACAAGACACCATATCTCCAGACATTCACCTGAAGTTCTGGATTACCAGTTCGGGGCATTATCACTACACCAGCTTCTTGACAAGGGGGTGGACAGGAGTTCATAATCTGGTTAGCCATGATTTTATCAAATGGCAAAGCAGACTCAAAGGATCGCATGGCCAACTTCAGTTCATAACTTTGTATATACAGGGCCAAACTGGGTAAGGATGGCAAATTTCTTCCCCTAATGCACATTAGTGAATCATTGTGTCGGAGTTGGGATGACATGTTGCAGCTGTACAGGATATTGGTTCAGCCACTTTTTGGAATACCCGCATTCAGTTCTGGTCTCCGTGCTATAGGAAGGATGTTCTGAAGCTTGAAAGGGTTCAGAAAAGATTTACAAGGATGTTGTCAGGGTTGGAGGCTTTGAGTTAATAGGCTAAGGCTATTTTCCCGGGAGCGTAGGGGGCTGAGGGATGACCTTAAAGAAGCTTATAAAATCATGAGGGGCATGGATAGGGTGAATAGCCAAGTATTTTCTCCAGGGTAGGGGATTCCAAAACTAGAGGGCATAGGTTTAAGGTGAGAGGGGAAAGATGTAAAAGGGACCTAAGGGACAACCTTTTCACGCAGAGAGTGGTGCGTGTATGGAATGAGCTGCCAGAAGAAATACGGAATGAGCTGCCAGAGGAAGTGGTAGAGGCTGGTACAATAAGAACATTTAAAAGGCATCTGGATGGGTATATAAATGGGAAGGGTTTAGAGGGATATGGGCCAAATGGTGGCAAATGGAACTAGATTAATTTAGGATATCAAGTCGGCATGGATGAGTTGGACCAAAGGGTCAGATTCCTTGCTGTACAGCTCTATGACTCTATTTGGATACTTAAACACAACCCAATGGCTTTGTGGTCAATTGTCATAGAATCATAGAATCATAGAATCCCTACAGTGTGGAAACAGGCCCTTTGGCCCAACAACTCCACACCGAACCATCCCCCTATAACCCATCTAAGCTCCACATCCCTGAACACTATGGGCAATTTAGCATGGCCAAATTTTACTGGAATGACTTATTAATAGTCGGGTATTTAACACTGAATTCAAATTCTCAAATTATCATGGTGGGATTTGAGCTGATGTGCTCTGGGTCTATGCAGAAATAAAGCAGAAAACAGACTACACCACCATCCCCAAGTCAGCTGAGTATTCCACAATGTATGGCAACAGGAGCCACCGATAGATGTGTGACGAACCATTCTGGAAACAGTAGCAAGCTCCCTCTAGTTGGCACTGTAATCTGCTTCTAAAAATAGAGAAGAGCTTTTAAACGCAGAAAGCAATGCAGCATTTCCAAGGTTTCAAAGTAGGCCTTAGGCTCTTAACTCCCACCAAACCCCAAGAGTTGAATGTTCACTTTGGAGCATCTCTCCTCGAAATTCTGTAATCCTGGAAAAGCTGTGAGGAAAAACCCTCTGTTCAGAATTGCCTGTCACCTTCCAGCCTCCTTGCTGTCTCTTTTAGTTGCAATCTATGTGTGTCTTTTCTAAAGTCCAATCAATATCGCCTGTGGTGACCACTCCCCTCTTGTTCCTTTGCACAGGCCAATCCTTCTGACTCAAAGGCACTGAGTTGAAAGTGAGAGACATTGCACTGCCTCCTAGTCTGACTCATGCTTTCTTAAGGTCTCTTAAAAAAAGCTTCTTCACTCTTTCAGTCTTCTGTATAATAGGAAGATGGAAATTTCCAGACAAAAATAAAAGACTGAGATTCATCTAATTTGTCTTTTTCTACCTTTGTAGGAGCAACACCACAATCTTCTGGGAAGGGTCACTTGACCTGAAACATTAACTCTGATTTCTCATCACAGATGCTGCCAGACCTGCTGAGATTTTCCAGCAATTTCTGTTTTTGTTTCTGATTTACAGCATCCGCATTTCTTTCAGCTTTTACCACACACATCTAAATATAGCAACAAATCACTATCAATACGTTTACAACTGATCCAGGCATGACTCAAGGAAAAGTATCAGTGACAGTGAAATTTGCAAACTATACCTCAAAATCACAACATGTTCTGTCAATCTTTCAAGCTGCCTGTACTCAAAAATCAAACCCTCAAATCTGGCCCTATGTTAGTCTAACAGTTTGAATTCAGTTTTGGGTTAATTTAAAACATTGAATTCAACATTGCTAAAAGGAAACAAGAGGCTGAGACCTTTCTTCGGAACTAACACTCAAGAAGGGGACACCATTTTGGATACTTTCTAATCTACCCGTTCAGTGATGTTCAGTGAAGAGATGGGACTTGAATCCAGGCCTCCTGACCCAGAGGTAGGGACACTATCATTGTGATGCTTGAGGACAGTTAATTGTCAATCTGAGACCATTCTGGAAATTAAAAACCAGTGTCAGTAAAAGGCGAACATGATTTGTACGAAAAGCCCAGTGGTTCATTGAGAAAGGTGGTGGTAATGTCACTGAACTGAGTCTAGAAGGTCCAGCCAAAGTCAGCAGTAGGGGCCATCTAGAATAGAGAACTGTTCTAGTAATGACTATGAAACCATTGTTATTGAAAACTCACCTGGTTCACTAACGTCCTTAAGGGAAGGAAATCTGCTGTCCTCACCTGGTCTGGCCCATAGCAATGTGGTTAACTCATAAATTCTCGCTGGGCAATTAGGAATGGACAATAAATGCTGGCCTAGCCAGTGACACCCACAACCTGCAAATTAATTTTTAAAAACTAATGTTTCTAAGGGGCGAAAACTTTCTGCCCTTGTCCTATGTGGACCTCCATGTGACTTCAGTCCCACACTAACATGTTTGACTCTTAAATGCCCTCTGAAGTGGCAAAACAAGACACTCAGGGAAAGTGGGTATGGACAATAAGTGCCAGGCTTGTCCCCACCCCAGGCATGAACCCTTTTGTACCAAAAAGATAGAGATGAAGATGGAGCGGGGGGCGCATCTAGCAGAAAGAAAATGCAGTAGGATGAAAGATATTGAAAAGGAAAGCATATGAAAGAAATATTGAGGTGTAGGGGGAGGGACAGAGAGGAGTGGAGCAAACTAGACTTTGAGGGAGAGGAAAGGGAGAATGTAACGGAGAGGGAGTGAGGCACAGAGGGATGTTAGAAGAGACAGAGAAGAGAAAGGAAGGGGCCTGTCAAATATTATTTCATTTACTGGTTGTTCAGTCACCTACATTTCTCTGGAAACATCTAAGAAGCAGCCCAGGGATTTGACACTCGTTTGCATAGGCAGAAAAAGAGAGAGAGAGAGCATGAATGTGTTTGAAGAAGCAAGCAATTACAGATAGGCTTCCCAGTGGCGAGGGCACTGATTCCTTTTCATGTTGACGGGATGTAAGGACTACATTCTAACACTTTCCTATAGGGCTGTACTTGTCACTAAAATTTCAGATGAGCTGTGCTTTCTCCCCACTTGTGTTTGTGTGTGCATTTTTTTTTTCTTTCTCTGTAAATGGCCTAAACATCTGAGGAATGGGCTGAATGAAACTAATCTACATACATTTGTACAAAACTGCAGGATCAGGCAAAAATCCTGATGAGAACTTGCTCTGCAGCCCTTTCTGTTGAAAGTGTCACATTATATCATGGGGAACTCTGCTGCTTTTGCTTTTAGCCACCTTTGTTTTATTCATCTGGGTTTCTTCAAATATCACCTTCAGCTTTCATTCTCTCTCCATCATCACACTTCTTTTCAAATCCCTTCATGACCTTAGCCTTCACTCAAAAACCTCCTCCAGCCCCACAACCCTCCACACCTCTCCCTATCCCTGTCACTTCCTCCAGACCCACAAGGCTGCATTCCTCAATTCTGATCTTGTGCATTTTCCAATATTATTGGATCCACTATTGGCTTTATCTGCCTGGGCTGTTAGCTCTTGAATTTCCCCAGAAGGGGAAACAAGTTTTCCACATCTACCCTGTAAAGTCCCTAAAAATCTTTGAAGTTTATATTGATGTATTGATATTATGGTGTAATATATTTAGATTCTGTGATTCATGAAAAGGACTCCTAAATTC
>NC_063360.1:35647640-35654613 GCF_021869965.1 Rhincodon typus | reverse complement strand
CCAAGCCTAACTAGTCTCTCTTCATTGCTGAAATGCTCCATTCCTGGAAACATCCGGATGAATCTCCTCTGCATCCCCTCTTTCCTTCTTTAAGATGCTCCTTATAATCTATCTCCTTGACTAAGCTTATGGCCCCTGTCCTAATATATCTTTATGTAGGTTGGTTGATAAGAGTTTGCTTGATAACACTCATGTCAAGATCCTTGGACATTTATCATGTTGAAACTGCTATATAAATCAAGAATATGTAACTGTTTTAAAGTGCTTTGAAGCTCAGTCCTGAGGGTGTGAAAAGATTTACACATGTTGGATTCTGAGGAAGGATCACTCAAGCCAAAACGTAAACTCTGATTTCTCTTCACAGATGCTGCCAGACCTGCTGAGCTTTTCCAGCAATTTCTGTTTTTGTTTCTGATTTACAGCATCCACAGTTCTTTCTGTTTTTAAACGTGTCGATTTTTTTTCTCTCCAAATATATCCATTTAAAACGTATCAACATTTTGCCACTTGTTTGGCACGTGTGCATTGTAGGAATCTTGACAACAGTCAGCCTAAGTTCTCACACAGTCTCCCTGAATTCACCTCCTTCTTCCTCTCATAAGTCTATTAGGCCATAAGACATAGGGCAGAAGTAGGCCATTCAGCCCATCAAGTCTGCTTTGCCATTCAATGAGATCATCCTCAACTTCATTTTCCTGTTTTTTCCCCATAATGCTTGACACCCTCACTGATTAAAAATCTATATCAGTCTTGAATCTACTTAGTAACCCAGCATCACCAGCCCTCTACAGTAAAGAATTCCACAAAATTGCTACCCTCTGAGAGAGGAAATTCCTCCTCATCTCTGTATTAAATGTGTGATCCCTTATACTGAGATGATGCCCTCTGGTCTTAGACTCTCCCAGAAGGGGAAACAAGTTTTCCACATCTACCCTGTAAAGTCCCTAAAAATCTTTGAAGTTTATATTGATGTATTGATATTATGATGTAATATATTTAGATTCTGTGATTCATGAAAAGGACTCCTAAATTCCACTGTTCTCATAGAATTATACAGTACATAATCCTATACACCTCAGTCATATTCCCCTCTCAGCTTTCTCTGCTCTTAAAGAAAACAATCCAAGCCTAACTAATCTCTCTTCATTGCTGAAATGCTCCATTCCTGGTAACATCCTGATGAATCTCCTCTGCATCCCCTACAGACCAATCACATCCTTTCTATACTGTGGTAATCAGAACTGCACACAGTACTCTAGCTGTGGCCTAACCAAAATTCTGTACAGCTCAAATATAACCTCCCTGCTCCTATAATCTATGCCACAACTGATAAAGGCAAATGTCCCACATGCCTTCTTAACCACCTTCTTAACCTGTCCTGCCACCTTCAGGGATCTGTGGACAAGCTCCCCAAGATCCCTGTGTTCCCCTGAGCTTCCTAGTGTGCTGCCATTCACTGAGTACTCCCTTGTCTTTTTACTTCTTTCAAAGTGCATCACCTCACATTTTTCAGAATTAAATTCCATCTGCCACTGATCTGCCCATCTGACCAATCCATTCATATCCCTCTGTACAACCTGAGACCAATGTATTACCTGTGAAATTCAGCACCATATTGACAATTGGTTTAACCTTGTTCTCAAGAGAATCTTGCAATGGGAAAATTTCTGGGAGGGCAGATCATGGCACAATCGAAATTGAAGTAGAAGAATAGTTTCAGGAAGGAAATGCTGTTGTCGATAAACTACATTATTTCTACAGTTTCTCAAAGGCAATAACTGTCTCTAATAGTGAGAATTTTGCAAAGCATCCCCAATGCAATCTTACACAGGTGCAAAAAACTAGTAAGGGGATCATAAAGAATAGTTGGGCGGTCAAAATGTTCACAGTTGCATTTCTTTCCATAAGATTTAAGACGATGTGCATTTCATGTTTCCACGTTTTAATCTAAACACTGATTTTAAAAATTTTGACTATTTATAAGTGGCACCATCCCTTTAAACTTTAGCCAAAAATAAATCAGACAGTGCGACTTTAAATGCTCCTCGAAGTTTTCCTTTTATGGCAATTTGAAAGATTATACACCTAATAGTTGCAGTTACTGGGGCAGTGCTGTTCCCTGCAAGTTAATTATATGCGTGCAACATTGAGATTAAGTTTGTCAAAAGTTAGAAAAAGTTTCATTTAAGTTTCATCCGGATCTTAATAAGCAGGCTGGAGTTTGAATGAAGTATGCGCATGCGTGGTTAGCGCAAGGGATTCTGAATGTTGTAGTTCTGCATGTGACGTCTCACGCAGGACGTCACGGGGCGGGTCACGTGAAGAACTACAATTCCCAGAATCCCTGCGATAAGCAGCCGCGCAGCTCCAGCGCTCTTGATGCCGTTGCCCGCCCACCTTGCTGATTGGTCAATATATAAAATTGCACCACCCCCTCAAACTCCCGGATGGTCTATCTGTCCCAGACGGCAGCCAATGAAACAGGCGTACACACGGACAGGTCAGATTCACGTCAATCATTCGGATTCATCCGTGCGATTGGGCGTTGTAGCTGTCAATCATTGCTCAAGTTAAATTGAGTTTAAAGGCAACCGACGGCGTTGAGGTGGATGAGAGGAGAAGGAATAATTCAGTTTTGAAGTGAGATTGAGCGGGCAGAGAGATGGTAAGGCGGGAGTTCCTGAGGCCCTGATGGCTACTTTGACCCTTGCTACCTTCAATAGTGTATAACGGTGACATGATTCAATTATCGTTGCTGCAACTAAAAATAGGTTTTTTGGGGGGAGGGGTAGTGTGGAGCCCAACCCCCCCCCCCCCCCCAGGGGTGGGGGTCCGCTGCAAATGTCAGCCCTGGGCCTTGATCTAGAACTGGATTATTGTACCAGCTGTAATTGCAAGCTTCTACTGTTCACTTGCAGCAATGCTGTTGAAAGGGGTAGTGGGTGGTGGAGATGTTCAGCATTTGACAGGTCACAGTGTGCCACAATCTCTCTGGTTTGACGCTATTCCATGCAGTGGCCTTCAGTTGAGTATTGATAGGCTATTCGACAATGGGGGGCAGTGGCTGAGTCCACATCCTTGCATTGCCCACTGTTCATAACCTTCCATCCAGGTGATCATCACCCTGCTAGTTCTTAATTTACAAAGTGGAAATGATGCATGTCTTGATAGAAAGTATTTGCATTTCTGTAGTACCTTTCAGAAGGGCTGTTGCTATACAGTGGAAGTGTACCTACCTCTGAGCCTGGAGACTTAGTTTCAAGTCCCAGCTGCTCCCAAGGTCTATGTGATAATACCTGCAAACAGGTTGGTTAAGAAAATTATCCAGCATCTTTCAGGACATCCCGGAAAGTTTTAAAACCAATGTTTTGAAATGTAGTCACTGTTGTAATGAAATACATCATGATAGCTAACTGATGCACACTACTAATGAACTGAAGCAGCCTGTGTGCAAATGCAGAAAGACCTGGATGATAAGCGGCAAGTAATATTCACACCACACAAGTGCCAGGCAATGACCATTTAAAAATGGTGAGAATCTATCCACCACCTCTTGAAGTTCAATAGTATTGCCATTGCTGAATCCTCCACGATCAGCATCATGGGGGATACAGTTGACCAGAAACTGAACTGAACTAGCCATATAAACACTGGTGACTAACTCCCCCTCCACCTCTCCAAAGCATCAGAGGTAGTAAAAACTGCAAATGTAGGAGTCAGAGATGACACAGCATGGAGCTGGAGGAACACAGTAGGCTAGGCAGCATCAGAGGAGTAGGAAAGTTGACATTTCAGGTTGGGACCCTTCTTCAGAAATGGTTCTGATGAAGGGTCCTGACCTGAAACGTCGACTTTCCTGTTCCTTTGCTGCCTGGCCTGCTGTGTTCCTCCAGCTCCACACTGTGTTGTCTCTCCAAAGCGCGTTAACCATCTACAAGGTTCAAGTCAGGGATGTGACTTTTTTTTCCCATTTGCTTTGACAAGTGCAGCTTCAACAACACTCAAACTCAAAATCATTGCAGACACAGCAGCCCACTTGATTGGCACCACAGCCATTTCAGTGAAGTCTTGCCATTTGCCTGTCTGTTTTGTGATTTTGCTTAAGTACACGTAATATACTGTATGTTTTTGTCCCATTCAAATCCATTCTTTGCTCTTTTGCAGCTTCTAATAAAATAAATGAAAAGCAATCTTTTTTCCTGGAGCAGAAAGTATGCATTGTGCAGGTGTTGCCAATCTACCATGTAGTGAAAATCCACAGTTTACAAAGTTTTTGAGGAGTGTAATCACTAGAGTATGCAGAACCTTTCTGTACCTTAAATGTTCACTCCCTCCACCACTAATGCTTAGAAGCAGCAATGTGTACCATCTACAAGATGCACTGCAGCAATGCACCAAGACACTTTCAACTCTTTCAAGGACAAGGATGGTAGGTCATGGGAGCATCACCACCGACAAGTTCCTCTCCAAGCCTCGCATCATTCTGATTTGCAAATATATCAAGATTCTTTCACTGTCGTTGGGTCAAAATCCTGGACCTCCCTCCTTAATAGCATTGTGGGTCCACCTACAGCACGTAGACTACAGCGGTTAAAGAAGACAGCTCACCACCAGCTTCTGAAGGGCGATTCAGGATGGGAGTCAAATGCTGGCTTAGTGACTGGTGAAGGGAACAGCTTAGAATCTTGAAGGATGGAGACCTAACATCCAGTCCTCAAAGTCTAGAACTATGTCTATTGTTGTCGGTGTAATTTGTGACTAGTTGCTATTACGCAGTAACCTATATCTTTAATTAGGCCCGGCAGTAGTTTTCCTCTCCCCAGTTAGATCAAGGAGGCTTCGTAGTTTCCTGCATATTGTAAGAGAATGGTGACAATAACCTTCATCATAAGCAGCAGCTCACACAGTGCAAGGAGATGAACACATCCTCCAGGATGAAGGATAAATGTTGGTACACATTGAGGAGAACTGCCCTTCTGCATCCACCATAGAAGGTAGCCTGAACCTTGGGAAAAGGCAGCACCTTTGACATTGCGGTGTTCCTCTGGTGCTGCACAAGAGTGTCATCCTGGGTTTTTTTTTGCTTGAATCTTTGCACTGGGTCTCAAATCCTGAGACTCAGTGTAGAATCTTGCATTGAGCTATGACCAACACCTATTTTAAAATGTGGTCGATTCTGGAAGGAAGAGAAGCTGAGAAGTAAGACGTTCCTCAGTTTTGAGTTTCTGGGAGAGTACAAGTCGATGCAGGAGACAGATGTGTTGCAGTGAGTGTTGATCTTAACATGGCGAGGAAGAACATAGAGATTGTGATATGAAGAGAGAGGTTTACAGGAACAATTAATAAAATACAAATGAGAAAATGGTGGTGAGGTTAACAGGTGCGACTGAATGGAAATTCTGCTGCTCTTTGCATTGTGTATTATTGATGAATGTTATATTGTTTTTTTCCTCAGGGTGTTATCGGGGTTCAGCTGGTTGTGAGCCTGCTGATGGCGACCCTAATGCAGAGATTAGCACCTCATTACTCCATAGGTCGCTGGTTGCTCTGTAATGGGAGGTAAGATATCTAATCTAGTTAAATTATTTCTTGCCCATTTTTAAAATCTCCTGTCCTGAAGCTGCTGGCTGTCTCTAGGATACAGGTCACATGGGTACTGACAGTTCTCTGAAACCTCAGTGAAACTGCCAATCTACGCGAGTTGTGGGAACTGAGTGCCAATTGGTCACTGTGCTACAGTCTGACCCACTCCTACATCGTTGATTGGCATCCCATGCATATTCATTCCATTCACCCCCATCACTCAGTAGCAGTAGTGTGTACCATCTACATGATACACTGCAGCAACTCACCAAGTTTCCTTAGGCAGCACCTTCCAAACCCACGATTTCTATCATCTAGAAGGACCGGGACAGTTGACACATGGAAACACCATCACATGCCTTCCGAACTTGGAAATGTATCGCAGTTTCTTCAGTATCGCTGGGTGAAAATCCTGGAACTCACTTCCTACAACAGCACGAGGATTCCCCAACAACTCAAGGACTGCAGAAATTCAAGAAGGCAGCACACCAGCACCTTCACCAGGGCAGTTAGGTGTGGACAATAAATGCTGGCCAACCAACACCATCCACATCCCATGAACAAATAAATTTGAAAAATCTAAACGTGTAAACATAGTGTGGGAGTGGGACAGAACGACCACTATAATTGACCAAGAAGCTGCCATTAAATTCCAAACAGTACACTAATGTCCCTTTATTGTTGCATCCTCACTCAGGCTGGTCAATATGTCACTGCAGCTCCACACACAACATTCTTAAACTCCAGTCCCTCTGGAGCATGGTATTGAATTAGGGGCATCGCACTTTAGGAACAATTGACTGGATTGCTTTTTAAAAGATTTGGTACAGACTCAATGGGCTGAATGGCCTCTTCCTCTACTATTCTAGGGATTTTATGACCTTTTGCTGCCTTTTGAAGTGGCACCTTAGTTACCTTCTCAAGGGCGATCATGTGAAAGGCAATAAATGCTGACCTTATCAGTAATGACCCTTCTTGGTAATTAAACAGTGGGTCTGACTAGTCTCAGCCTTTTTCTTTAGAGGGATCTCACTTTGCATTGGTGCCTGTGTCCATACAGATACTGACAGAGACAATGAAACTGATCTCTTCCTGGAAAATGTTGACTGTTTTGATTTATAAATGAATTTACCCAGTAGGGATGTGAGAGATCTGGTGACTATCTGGTCTATTTTCTCGGCAGCCTTTTCCGATATAAACACCCGTCAGATGAAGAACTCCGAGCCTTGGCTGGAAAACAGAAACCCAAACTGAAGAGAGACAGGTTGGTCAAGCGTTCTAACGTCTGCCTTTCAGTGGAACTAGTTCCCGCGTGACTTTTTTTTTCATAGAATCCCTACAATGTGCCCAACAAGTCCACACTGACCCTTGGAGCATCCCACCCAGACCC
>NC_063360.1:35645083-35647140 GCF_021869965.1 Rhincodon typus | reverse complement strand
GGATTGGAAGCAGTTATTTCAGGGCAAAACTATCTCTGGCATGTGGGAGGCTTTTAAAGACCAATTGGCTAAAAGGCAGGACATGCGTGTCCCTGCAAAGCTAAAGGATAGGAATGGCAGGATTCAGGAAACATGGATTACAAGGGAAATTGTAAGGTTAGTCAAAAGTAAAAGGGAAGCATATCACAAGTCTAGGCAGATACAAACTGATGAAGCCTGAGGAGTACAGAGAAATTAGGAAGGAACTTAATTGTGCAATTCGGAAAGCAAAAAGGGGCCATGAAATGTCTTTAGCAAACAGGGTCAAGGAGAATCTCAAGACTTTTTATGCATATGTTAGGAGATAAAGGGTAACAAGGGAAAGAATAGGCCCACTCAAAGACAAAGGAGGGAAGTTATACGTAGAGCCACAAGAAGTGGGGGAGATCCTGAATGAGTACTTTGTATTGGTTTTCACCAAGGAGAAGAACATGACTAATGTTGAGGTCAGGGATGAGTGTGTGAATACTCTAGAGAATGTCAACGTATTGAAAGAGGAAGTTTTGGGAATCCTAAATTGCATTAAGATCAATAAGTCCCCAGGACCAGATGGGATCTACCCCAGGTTACTCAGAGAGGCAAGGGAGGAAATAGTTGGGTCATTGGCAGATATCTTCACATCCTCATTGACCATAGGCGAAGTTCCAGAGGACTGTTCCCTTGTTTAAGAAAGGATGCAGGGATAATCCAGGAAACTATAGGCCAGTGAGCTTGACGTCTGTGATGGGGAAGCTCTTGGAGAAGATACTGAGGGACAAGATATATGCGCATTTGAGGGAAAATAGACTAGTTAGTGACAGGCAGCATGGTTTTGTGTGGGGAAGGTCATGTCTCACCAACCTGATTGAATTTTTTGAAGAGGTAACGAGGATGATTGATGAGGGAAGGACTGTGGATGTAACTTATATGGACTTTAGTGAGGCATTTGATAAATTCCCACAGGGTAGGTTGATACAAAAACTAAAATCACAAGGGATTCAGGGTGGCCTGGCTGGATGGATAGAAAACTGGGTTGGTCATAGAAGACAAAGGGTAGCGGTGGAAGGATGTTTTTCAGAACGGAGACAGATAACTAGTGGTGTTCCACAGGGGTCAGCCTTAGGTCCTTTGTTGTTTGTAGTATATATAAATGATCCAGAGGAAAACGTGGGTGGTCTGATAAGCAAGTTTACTGATGACACAAAGATGGGTGGAGTTGCTGATAGTGCCAACAATTGTGAAAGTACATAATAGGATATAGATAGATTGGCGACTTGGGCACAGAACTGGCAGATGGAGTTTAATCCAGACAAATGCAAGGTGATACATTTTGGAGGTTCAAATTTAGTTGTGAATTATATTGTAAATGGCAGAACCCTGAAGAACACTAACATACAAATAGATCTTGGCGTGCAGGTCCACAGTTCCCTGAAAGTGGCAACACAGGTAGCCAAGGTGATTAAGATGGCATATGGCATGCTTGCCTTCATCGCCCGGGGCAGGGAGTACAAGAGTTGGCAAAACATGTTGTAGCTATATAAAACCCTTGTTAGGCTGCATTTGGAGTATTGTGTGCAGTTTTGGTCGCCACATTACTAGAGGGATGTTGGGGATGATGTGGAAGCTTTGGAGAGAGTGCAGAGGAGGTTCACCAGGATGTTGCCCTATCTCGAGGGCATTGGCTATGAGAAAAGGTTAAAAAGACTAGGATTGTTTTCACTGGAAAGACAGCAGCTGAGAGGAGACCTGATAGAGGTCTACAAAATAATGAGAGGCAGAGATAGGGTGGATAGTCAGAGGCTTTTTCCCAGGGTTGAAGGTTCAATTACAAGGGGGCACAGGTTCAAGGTCAGAGGGGGAAAGTTTAAGGGAGATGTACGAGGGAAGTTTTTCAAGCAGAGAGTCTGGAATGCACTACCAGAAGAGGTGGTGCAAGAGGTTGAAGACATGTAGGAGGCACCTAGATGGATACATGACCAGGGAGGGATACAGATCGAAAAATAGCAGGTTTTTTTTAGATTAATTAGGGCTCAGCATTG
>NC_063360.1:35622140-35644683 GCF_021869965.1 Rhincodon typus | reverse complement strand
ATAAATAAACCTGTCTCTGAGTCAGGCCCACTCTTTCCCAAAGTTCGAAACGTTGGTTTTCCAGGTCTACTTTGGACTCCTGTTTCACTTGCAAAACAGAAGATTTTGCCCTTCTGTGCATAGCAAGATCCCTCAAGGGTTGTGAAAATGCCCAGATAATCTGCTTTTACATGTTGATTGAGAGATAAACATTGGCCAGCATACTAGAACCAGCCTCCCATGTTCTTCTTTGAAATGGAGCCAAGGAATCTTCTGCACTCACCTGATTGAGATGGCACATGGGGCCTCAGATTAACATCTCAACTAGAAGATAACACAACTATCACCTCTCAGTTCATCAATAATCTTCTCTTCCTACTCTGTCTATCCTTTGCCCCTTCACCCGGGGTTTCTCATGTTCCTCAAGAGGAGTCATCTTAACAGCAGAGAGATTTTTTTTTGTCATTCCGCCTCTGCTTCTTATGCCCAAGAAATAACCGTTAGCATCAGAACATCACATGCTAAAAAACATTTTCTTTAAAATTGTTTCACATGTTTATGAATCACCGTATCACACACCACCAGCCCCCTAGGAATCAAAGTTCTCCTTTATAGGTTCTGCTTTACTGGTTATCTGATAAGAAGCAACCTCTGTGAGTCTATTTATGGGCAATGGTATTGGTTCTTGGAAATGAATAACAGTTCTTATGAGACTCATATGCAGAGAAAGTAGCAAGGTCCATTCTCACTGTAGGGTGTTACCCACTGCAACAACTGAAACCAAACAGTCAGATTTTCAGCATTCATCCCCTGTTTAGAAAAATGAGGGGATATCTCATAGAAACCTGTAACACACTAACAGAACCAGACAGGGTAAACACAGGAAGGGTGTTCCCAATGACTGAGGAATCCAGAACCAAGGGTCATAGTGTAAGCGACACAGGGTCCTCCATTTTGGACTGAGATGAGGAGAAATGTCTTCACCAAGAGAATAGTGAGCCTGTGGAATTCGCTACCACAGAAAGCAATTGAGGCAAATACATTAAATGTTTTCAAGAAGGAGTTAGATACAGCTCTTAGAGCTAAAGGTCATAGGAAGAAAGCAGGAACAGGGGTCTGTGTTGGAAGGTCAGCCATGATCATATTGAAAGGCAGAGCAGACTCGAAGGGCTGAATGGCCGACTTCTATTTTCTAGGTTTGTTCTCACTTTCAAATTAATTTCTGCATTCTCTTAACATCAGAAACAAGACTCCAGTTCTAGGTCATCTCAGCCACTAAGCAGGTCTGTGAATTAATCCATGGGACATGACTGGCTGTGCATTTATTGCTCAGGGTGCAGTTAAGAGTCAACCAACTATGGGGGTCTGGAATGATATGTGGACCGGGTGTTGACAGCCTGTGTAGTTGTAAACCAGATGGACTCTGACAATTGACAATGGTTTCATGGTCATCAATAAATGATGTGAACCCAGTCCATAGAACATTACCTGGGTCACTGGTTCAGTAACAATACCACTAGACCATCACCTTCCCTGTTGACATTCATCCATGTCAAATTCTTAACTTTCACAACACAGGACAGGAGAGGAAACTGGGGACTTGAAGATAATCAAGCATCAGGGAGAAACATGAGCCACAACTGGAATTAAATTCTGGCCAGGAAGGCCAAAACTTGACATTCCAATCCCACTATCAACTGAGGCCTAAAGTGGTCTGTGAGTGACCTCGTAACATTTTCATTCTTCCTGTCCTGCAATTACTGCAGCTCCAGCTGAAGTGAGACAGAGATTGAATAACCAGTGCATGTGGGGTCACAATTTGTTGGTCAGTGGAAGAGGGTTGGTGGGTGTTGTGGCCAACGATTTGCACTAAGTTGTACAAGACCCAGGGACAAGAGCTAGGGAGATTGAAATAACTCCACAGAGGCCAGAATCCTGTCACCAAGTCACCCCTTATTTATATGTGGAAGGTCCTTGACACTGATCCAGCTCCCTCAGAGCCAGCTCTCAGAGTGAACAGAACCCTCGACACTCCTGTTTATATCTGTCAGCCAGGGCTCCCTGATTGGACCAGGTTATAGAGTCATTGAGTCATACAGCACAGAAACAGACCCCTCAGTCCCACCAGTCCATGCTGACCTGTAGTGATTGGAAGCAAGTGATTGCTATTGCCATGAGATCATTGATTGGGGTTAACCTGGGCCAATTAGGGAGCCCTGGCTGTCCAATATAAACAGGGGGTTCATAATCTCCTCCCTTCAGCAACTGATTTCAAGCTGGCTGGACACAGTCAGTGAACTGTGCACATGTAAATAAAGGGTGACTTGGTGATGGGATACTGGCCTCTATGCAGTTATTTTATGACAATAATCCCAAACTAAACTAGTCCCACTTGTCTGTGCTTGGCCCATATTCCTCCAAACATTTCTTATACATGTAGTTATCTAAATGTCTTTCAAACGTTGTAACTCTACCTGCATCCGCCACTTCCTCTGGAAGTTCATTCCACACACTAACCACTCTCTGTGTGAAAAAATTGCACCTCGTGTCTTCTTGAAATCTTTCTCCTCTCACCTTAAAAATATGCCCCAGCCTTGAAATCCCCCACCCTAGGGAAAGACACATGACATTCACCTTATCTATAGCCCTCATGATTTTTATAAACCTCTAAAAGGTTATCCCTCAACCTCCTACGCTCCAGGGAAATAAGTCCCAGCCTCTCCTTATTACTCAAACCTTCCATTCCCAGCAACATCCTGGTAATTCTCTTCTGAATCCTATCCAGCTTAATAATATCCCTCTTATAACAGAGCGACCAGAATTGGACACAGTGTTCCAAAAGAGGCCTCACCAACATCTTGCACAACCTCAACATGATGTCCAAACTCCTCTACTCAAAGGTCTGAGCAATGAAGGTAAGCGTGCTAAGCACCTTCTTAATTTTAAAGGTTAACAGCCCCAGTCAGGGAGCTCATATTCTATGATGTCCACTTCGTTACATCTCTACGGAGGTGACTGAGAGTCACCCACCAAACTCCTTGTATCTCCTTCCCTGTGAACCCCAACCCCCCAAAAGCCACCACCATCCCCTCCAAACAACATTGACCTTTTCTGGTGATGTCCCTTCATTGGGTGGGTAGAGGTTAGGAGTGGGACTGGGCAGGAGAAGTGGTGGGGTGTGTGGGGTGAGTGGTGTTGTCCCAGGTCTTCTGGCAGAAAGACACAGGCAGCCAAGGAGTTGTCTCATTGCTAGATATTCTTACATCGTTAGACTGCACTAATGTACTGTTAAGAAATAATTAATTTGTATTTATATAGCACCTTTCTCAACTCTAGGATGTCCCAAAGCACATCAATTGAGTACTTCTTGAAATAGAGTCACTTGTAATGAAGGAAACATAGCAGCCAATTTGTGCACAGCCAAATCCCACAAACAGCCATATGATAATGTCAGGATAATCGTATTTTTAGAATCATAGAATCCCTACAGTGTGGAAGCAGGCCATTTGGCCCAATAAGTCCACTCCACCCTTCTGAAGAGCATCCCACCCAGACCCATCCCCCGATCCTTTCCCTGTAATGCTGCATTTCTCATAGACACTTCTGGACACCATGGGACAATTTAGCATGGTCAATCCACCTAACCTGCATATCTTTGGACTATGGGAGCAAAGCCACACAGACACTGGGAGAACATACAAACTCCACACAGACAGTTGCCCAAGGGTGGAATCGAACCCGGGTCCCTGGCGCTGTGAGGCAACAGTGTTAACTACTGAGCCATCGTGCCATCCCTCATTTTATGCTGGTGACTGAGGGATATGAATTGCCAGAATTCACTATCTTCTTTGAAAGATTGAATCTTTGATGTCCCCCAAGACAGCAGAAGAGGCCTTAGTTTAACACTTCGCCTGACTGTGCAGCACTCCATGAGCGGTGACAATGGAAATCTCAGCCACGGACAATGGCTTACAACTTTACAGTTGTCGCTGGAGTGTAACCTGAATCTTCTGAGGCAACCCACCGAACCACAACTAACACCTTATTCTAAATCAGAACACTTCTTCGGAGCTGTCTCCATGGTACTGTTGCTAGCTGTATTCTGAGGCTGAAATCAAGGCACAGAATAAAGGGAGTTGCTTCTTTCAAGAAACCTATAATCCCTGTCCTAAAAAAACACAAAATACACCAAATAAGGCCACTCTAATGATCATAGGGGTTTGACACGAAACAGATGTCAGATCAAGATGGTTTATATATATGTATGTATGCCTGCGTGTGCACACACGTGTATGCTCAGTCAGTCACGATGCCAATAATAGAATCATAGACACTTATGGCACAGATGAAGACAACTTGGGCCATCCTGCCCATACCAGCCCTTTGAAAGAAAGGTACAATGATTCCAATTTCCCTCCTTTATCCCCCTAGCCCTGTACTATTTTTTTTCTTTTCAAATAATTATCTAATGCCATTTTGAAAGTTATTACGGACCCTACTTCCACTTTCAGGCAGCACATTCCACATCAAAACAACCCAGCACTTATTAAAAAAATTATCTCCCCACAGCTCTCTCAGTTGCTTCCTTCCTTTATCTCTCCCTTTCGCCGTCCCCTACCAATCGATCTGCCACCCACCCAAACAGGTCTGCACCTTTTACAACTAAAAACTTCCCTAGTTTCTGTTACCTTAAGCTTGGAATGGTTCAAGTGTTCGCTCTCAGTTAAAAACTAAAGAGGCTTCTGAGGTTGCAACTTTGGTCAAGGAGAGGAAATATCGGCCTGGGCTCCAGTTTGAATTCTTTGTTGGGAGAGTGAGGGCAATTGTGGATGTTGGAGTGAGCAAGGGATCCACTCTCGTTTTGTTCAAAGTCAACGACATACATCCAGGACAGGTGAGATTTGAACTCAGTACCTTCTGCCCCAGAGGTAGGGACATTGCCAATGCTCCCCAAGACCTTCATTCTTCATTTTTAAGCTACTCCTGATAGCTCACTAAGGCAATTCCAGAGGTAGGGACACTACCAATGCTCCACAAGACCCTCACCCTTCACTTCTAAGCGATTCCCCATAACTCACTGAAGCACTCCATCAACAAGAAGGGTCAACATGGGATACCAGAAATTGGCCTGTAACAAGGCTCCATTCTGAGTCAGCAAGCTGAGAAGCAAAGGGCAAAAAAAACTGGAACGAAGCGATGAAGATCAAATCAAACCACCCCAGTAGATACTATTACAATGCTATTTAAGCAACTGTTTGCATTGAGTGCAACTTCGACTGATGGGTTAGTCCTGAGAGGCCAAATACTATTGTATTAATCAGCCTCGTTAGCAGTTCCCTAAAGATTCTCAATTTTGTAAACTCTGTATGACACAGCAAAATGTTTTGTTTTACTGAAAAAAAAATTATTGGACATGATGAGAGGCTTTATACTTTGTCTGTCATCAGGAGATTCTGATGGTTTGTGCATGCTTAGGCCCTTAAACAACAGAGAGAGAAAGTACTTGCATGTATAAACCATTGTTCACATCCTCAACACTTACAGTCAATCAAGTATTGCTGTGATATAGGCAGATGGTTCATGCACAACAAGCTCCTGCAAACAGCTTTGACATAAAGGACAGTCTAATTCGTTGAATATTGGAAGTATAAAGTATAAATACTTGAATAGCCTCCTTTGCTGTAGTTGCATTTTTCACAACACAGGATATTGGCCAAGTCACCAGGGAGCGCTCAGCTGTTTTTCTTCAAAGCAGTGAGGGGTCTTCGTTGAACATCTTATCCAATAGTCACAAAAGCAGAAATCGCTGGGAAAGCTCAGCAGGTCTGTGGAGAGAAAGCAGGGCTAACATTTTAGATCTAGTGACACCCCCAACCTTTCTTTACTCAGTAGTCAGGCTGACCATAGAGCATTCACTACACTTATAGACTGCTCAAGATCTTTTTTAAATTCATTTACAGGATGAGGGTGTCACTGGCCAGGCAGCATTTATTACCCATCCCTACCACAATGCTGTGGGTCTGGAGTCACATGTAGGCCAGACCAGGTAAGGGTGACAGTTTCCTTCCCTAAAGGACATTAGCAAATCAGATGGGCTTTTATGACAATCAACAATGGGTTCATGGTCATCATTAAATTCTTAATTCCAGATGTTTTATTGAATTCAATTCCATCATCTGCCATGGTGGGATTTGAACCTGTGTCCCCAGGACATTATCTGAGTCTCTGGATTAACAGTCTAGTGATAATACCACAAGGCCATTGCCTCTCCAAATATACTTGAAGGGATTTGAACTCATAACCTTCAAACTTAAAGGGAGCAGCACTACTTGCTGAGCCACAGCTGGGAACTTGCTGGCATCTGCTACTAAAGGCCACCTGTGCTTCATTAGAAAAGCTGCCTCTTCTTTCATGTCTCAGCCTCCTCAAGTCTTTACGAAGCTTCAATCCAGGCCATCTTGAATACTAAACCTGTATTTTAGGATAGCTTTCTTAAATTCCTGGATGGGAATTATAGAGTCATAGAGGTTTACCGCATGGAAACAGACTCTTTGGCCCAACTAGCCCATGCTGCCTAGTTTTCAAAATTAAACTGGTCCCATTTGCCTGTATTTGGTCCATATCCACCCCCACCCCCCCATACCTATCCCATCCATGTACCTGTGTAAATGTTTCTTAAATGGCAAAATTGTACTCACTTCCATCACTACCTCTGACAGCCTGTTCCCGACACTCACCACCTTCAGTGTGAAAAAATTGCCCCTCTGAACCCTTTTGTATCTCTTCCCTCTCACCTTAAGCCTATGCCCTCTAGTGGAGTGGAAAACAAGCAAGACTCCTGATAATTAGGGATTCTCTTTGACTTCCAAACCTATCTCTGTCACAAATTTCCTTGTCTATGTTTATGGGATTAGTATCTTTACGGTCATTCTTTCTCTAAAAATTAGTTCTCTGAGTACCTGTTCTTTTTCCTGCGTCATCTTCTTCCCTCGTGGATTCACATTGCGGTTCTGATGAAGACTCAATATCCTATCCCTTGGTGTCACTCTAACTTATGTGTTTCTAGAACTGTTACACTCCCCTAAATCTTTCACATTTTCCTCATTTCTCCTATAACCGGCAATCAGAACCCCAGTTTAATATCAGCAAGGTACTGGGATCCAAAGAACTGACAGTGACCTGAGGAAAACCTTTTTCTAAATGCAGTGAGTGTTTAGTAGCTTGCCTGAGAGTGTGGTGGAGGCAGGTTCAATTGTGGCTTTTAAAAAGGAACTGAATAACTATCTGATAAGTTGCATATTTACAAAAATAAACAGGGGAGTGGGACTAGTTGAGTTGCTCCTGCAAAGAGCTAGCATGGATTCAATGGGCTAAATAGCCTCTTCCTGCTTTGTAATTCTTTTATGATTCTCCAATTCCTGATTCACCTCTTTTCAACATTGGTAATATCTGTGCTATTGATGGTGCCCTGATTTATCAGCAGAAAATCTCTCAAAAGGACGTGCATGGGATTGGTTACAAATTCTATTGAAGTACAACACTCAGCCTAAATTAGCAGGGACATTCTGTCCAGAAGATCTGATGTTTTCATGGATGCTAAATAGTCGTGGATGTGAGAATCAGGGCCATTGATTGACCTCTCACTTCCCAGCTCAAAATCTATCTCAGGGTCCAACCAACATAGGGTGTGAGCAAGGCGTGGGCATCTCTCTGTTTGTGTAAGTGGGAAGGGGTAAAGGGGGGGTGGGGACATTTTCTCTGTTCTTGAAGGACTACAACTGAACAATGAACTCTGAGTCAATCATTTGACCATTGATGTCTTTGGTATGTCTTTACATGCGGACTGCAGTGGTTCAAGAAGGCAGATCACTGCCATCTTCTCAAGGGCAACTAGGGGCAGGCAATAAAATGCTGGGCCAGCCAGCAATGCCCATGTCATATGAGTAAATTAATTAAAAAGGCATGTACATGTGCTTTTTTTGAACGTAGGTCTTGAGTTGGGACACCATTCAAAGAGCTTAGAGGATGTAAATCTATATTTTTCTATTGAAACCATTCAAAAGGATTACGCAGTCAAATCCAACCATTGACCCACTCAGTGCAGCCTGAGGTCGTAAATGAGAAATTCAGAATAGGTGCATTACAACTTCAGTTCCTAGTCTCTGCCATAATCTCCAACGGTGGTCAGTTGGCTATAAGCATGTTTAGGAAAGGAATGATCTCTTTTGCCCACTCTCACTGACTAAGCTTACAAATGATAACTGGGCAAGGCACCAAAGGAAAGGGAGAGGTAACTGGCTCATTTATCGGTCAACGGTTGTGAGAGGGGGATGGAAAATGGTAGGGAAGGATATTAAAACGTCAAAGAGAAATAACCCAGAAAATACAAAAAGAAAAGGATCAGGAGCAGTTAGCTGTTGCTTTCAGCCTCTTAGCATTCAACATGTGTCAATGCTTAAATTAGAAATGCAAATTATACCTGAGTTGGGGTTTCAATTGAAACTAGTTTGAGGAGCCAAAATTCTAACAGATATTAAGTCAAAGCGTTTGACAATTTCTGTGATCGGATGTCTGCTTCAAAAAGGAGAATTTTCCACGTAAAATCTAAGTTCCCTCTTTGCAGACTGGCCCAGCCATTTCTACATATCACATTATTGATCATTTTTCATATTGCTTTGTCTCACACAAAAGGCTGGTAGGAATCTGAAACCCTCTCCCCAAAAGATCATTGATACTAGATGGGACAAGTGATGCTTTGAAGACAGATCATTAGATTTCTTGAGTTCTGAATAAGGTCACTGGACTCAAAAAGTGAACTCTGTTTCTCTTTTCACAGATGCTACCAGAACCTGCTGAGTTTCTCCAAGATTTTTTGTTTTGGTTTGCTACATTTCCATTGAGTAAGTGTATCAAGAGATACAGAGAAAAGCTTGGAATATTGAGTCAGGGTGAAGCCAAATATGATCTCATTGGAGCAAGCTTAATGAGATAAATGATGACCTTCTCTTCTCAATGTTCCCGAATTTAAGTCAAGACAGAAATTTGGAAAAAAAAGTCATAATTCACACAGTTGCAGTGAGTAACATGTTCCCTGAGGTCAACAAATTTATAAAGAGAGATTTCTATTGTTGTAAATTTTCAAAACTCCAGAACATCCCAAAGGCTTTTTCAGCCAAGAAAGTACATTTGCATTGCAGTCACTGGTGTAATGTAGGGAACGTGGCAACCAAATTGTGTGCAGCAAACAGCAATGTGATAATGACCAGGAATTCTGTTTTTCTGAAGTTGATTGATGGATTAATCAACAACACTCTGGAAACTTGACACCATCCTGGACAAAGCAGCCCACTTAGTCACAGAGTCATAGAGATATACAGCACGGAAGCAGACCCTTTGGTCCAACTCATCCATGCCGACCAGACATCCTAAACTGATCTAGTCCCATTTGCCAGCATTTGACCCATATCCCTCTAAACCCTTTCTATTCATGTACCCATGCAGTTGTTTCTTGAATGTCGTAACTGTACCAGCCTCCACCACTTCCTCTGGCAGCTCATTCCATACATTCACCACCCTCTGCATCAAAAATTTGCCCCTTATGTCCCTTTTAAATCTTACCCCTCTAACCTTAAACCTATGCCCGTCTGGTTTTGGATGCCCCTACCCTGGGGAAAAGACCTTGACTATTCACCCTATCCATGCCCCTCATGATTTTATAAACTTTTATAAGGTCACCCCTCAGCCTCTGAGATCCAGGGAAAATAGCCCTAGCCTATTCAGCCTCTCCCTATAGATCAAATGCTCCAGCCCTGGCAATATCCTTGCAAATTTTTCTGAACCCTTTCAAGATTCACAACATCCTTCCTACATCAGGGAGATCAGATTTGCACACAGTATTCCAAAAGTGGCCTAACCAATGTCCTGTACAGCTGCAACATGACTTCCCAACTCCTATACTCAATGCACTGACCAATAAAGGCAACTGTACCAAAAGCCTTCTTCACCACCCTGTCTAACTGTGACTCCACTTTCAAGGAACTGTAAACTTGCACCCCAAGGTCTCCTTGTTCAGCAGCTCTCCACAGCGTCCTACCTACCATTGTGTATAAGTCCTGCCCTGATTTGCCTTTCCAAAATGCAGCACCTCACATTTATCTAAATTAAACTCAATCTACCACTCATTTGCCTATCTGAACAAAGCCCCTTTGTACTCTGAGGTAACCTTCTTCACTGGCCACTACACCACCAACTTTGGTATCATCTGCAAACTTACTAGCCATTCCTCCTATATCCACATACAAATCATTTACATAAATGACAAAAAGTGATGGACCCAGCACTGATCTGTACAACACACCACTGGTCATAGGCCTCAAGTCTGAAAATCAACCCTCCACCACCACCTTCTGTCTCTTTGAGCCAATTTTGTGTCCAATTGGCTAACTTCATTGGCACCACATCCAAACATCCATTCCATCCACCACTGACACTCAGTAGCAGCAGTGTATACCATTTACAAGATGCACTGCAGAAATTCACTAAGGCGTTTTAGTCCAAACCCATAACCGCTTCCATCAAGAATAGAATAAAATAGAAATTTATTGTCACGTGGACTTTTATGTGAAAAATACATTGAAAACTTTTGTAAGTCACCACACATGGTGCCTATATTAATGACAGAAGTCATACATAAATATAAGTAAAATTAAGCCAAGGTTCATTAGAACGACAAGGGTAGCAGGTACTGGGAACACCACCACTTGCAAGTTCCCCCCCACAACACTTGCTATCCTGACTTGGGAATATATTGGCATTCCTTCAGTGTTGCTGGGTCAAAATCCTGGAATTCCCTCCCTAATAACATTGTGGATTTACCTATGGCACATAGACTGCAGCGGTTCAAGAAGGCAGCTCACCACCGCCTTCTCAAGGGCAACTAGGGATGGGCAATAGAGGTGCCTATATCCCATGGATGATTTAAAACATGATATTGGTGGGAATCTGGAGAGAACATTGCACTGAAAATATCTGCACCAACTAAATGACTGATACTGAACCCAGCTGACAATTATCCCTTTACCGTTAGGTGCTGTACCATCTCCGAATGCAGTTGCTACTTCAGTGACAAATTAGGGACAGTTTTGCTTTTAAAGGCCTAGTTTGGACTACCCTTGGCTCAATTGGCAGTGTTTTAATTCCTATCTTGGAAGGCCATAGGTTCAAGACTTGCTTCAGAGACACGAACACAAAATCCAGACTGATGTTCCCCAGCACAGTACAGCAAGAGGGCTCCAGTAGCAGAATTGTGATCTGTTGAAGGAGCATTTAAACTGTGTCTCCTTTCAGGTGAGAATAAAAGATTCTGAGGGACTATTTCAACAAAGAATCAGTGTGTCCTCCTCATCATCCTGTCCAACACTCAACTTGCAACCAACGTCACTAGAAACAGATTATATGGTCATTAACTCATTACAGTTTTATTTAAAGAGTTACTTTGTAGAGTATGGGAGTCACTGGCAAAGCCAGCATTTGCTTTCCATCACTAATTGCCTTTGAACTAGGTCATTTCAGAGAACATTTAACCACATTGCTATGAGCCTGGAGTCCCATGTAGGCCAGACAAGTCAAGGACAACAGATTCCCTTCCCTAAAGGGCATATGTGAACCAGTTGGGTTTTTAACGACAATCAAAGATAGTTTCAAGGTCACCATTCACTGAGACTAGTTCATAGATACATTAATAATTGAGTTTAAATTCCACAAGCTGCTAAGTTGGGATTTGAACCACGGCAAATAAGCCAGGCCCAGGATGACTAGTTCAACGAGATTAGCACCACACTACCATCTCCCCTTATACAGGACGTTGTTGAGTGTAAATTGAGTGCAGCATTGCCTACGTTATAAGAGTGAGCACACGTCATGGGACGCTGGGAATGTCAATGGGAGGTGCTATACCAATGCAGTTCATTTTTTTTTTGCAAAATCAGCTTTGACATTCTGTGCAGTTGTGGATTGGCTGTGCAATGGCACTTAGCTCTGACAGAGTTAACCTTCAAGGCCCAAGTTCTGATCATCAGAACTATCCAACCCCCATCTCTTGTTTTTTAACTTCTCCTTTCAATACTGCTTTTGCAGCTATTGCGGTGCAGTGATAACTAACAGAAATAGTATTCCTGTCTCAATGCGGTGAACCCCAGTCCATCTCTTTTGAGGAAAAGGCTTATCGCCTGAGACAGATGGTTCCACCCATGCAAACCCTGACTCGGATATTTCTGCAGAATGCAAGCGAGAGAGTGACCCATGATGAATTCCAAGCAAAGCATTAACTCACGCTTACATGGCCAGCTAATCTATCTTGAGCCTTTGCAGTAACCTCCTAATTTTAGAAAACACATGCAAACACATTTATCACTAACTGGGCTCCTTGCATTTACATACATGTGCACACAGGTTCACAGAAGTTCTCAAGATTTCATTCTCAAGCCTTCTTTTCTCCTCAATGCTTGAACTTGGCTAAAGCCAATACTCATTCTAGACTCAAATGCTGTTCTCACAATAGAGAAAGCTCTTTGAAACTCCTTTAAATAAGAACAAGCTTGTTACGTAGTCCCCTTCCTACCTCTCTAACATAGATACACTTCTCTAAATTCACTCTCAGAATATGAGCATTGCCAGTAAGCAATACTGCCCAGCATTTGTAGGCCATACGTCCAATTCTGCTTCAAAATTATACATTATTCATAAAATCTGTCAAGGTATGTTCTAAAAATGAAAAATTACAGAAGATGCAATAGAAATCAACCGTATAGAATTATTATGGTGCAGGAAGAGGCCATTTAGATTATTATGTCTTTACTAGCTCTTCAAATGAGCATAATGACTTAGTACCATTCTCGTGCCTTTTCCCTGTAACCTTGCATGCTTTTTCTATTTAAATAATCATCCAATACCCTAGTGACTGCTTCAGTTGCTTTCAACACATTTCCAGGCAGGAGATTCCAGACCCAAAGAAACCATATGAAAAACAGTTTTCTCAGTTCACATTTGTTTGTTTTGAAAATCACCTTAAATCTATGCTCTCTCTTTCTTGATCCTTTTAGAGCAGCAACAGTTTCTCCACATCTATCCTATCGAGCTCCCTCGTGATTTCACAAACCTCTTTCAGATCTCCTCTTAGCCTTCTTCTCTCAAAGGAGAACAGTCCCAGCCTCTCCAATCTGTCCTCATAATTGAAGTTTCTCATTCCTGGAACTATTCTCTTCTCCACTCTCTCCAATGTGTTCACATCCTTCCAGTAATGTGGCACCCAGAGCTGTATATAATGGTCCAGCTGAAGTCTATCAAGTATCTTATCCAAGTTCTACATCATCTTCTTGCTCTTGTACTCTACATCTTTATAAATAAAACCCAGGATACTGCATGTTTTATTCACTTCTCTCTCCACCTGTCTCACCACCTTCAATGATCTATGTACATACTCACCCTGATGTCTCTGTTCTGACACCCCTGTTAGAATTGCATCCCTTTTGTTACATTCTGTGTCCATGTTCTTCCAACCAAAATGCACGGTTGACACTTCATTGATCATAATCTGACACTATCTACCCATTCCGTCAACCTACCTACATCCTCTTGTGGTTCTGTATTGTCCTCCTCATATTACAATGCTTCCAGGTTTCGTATCATCCACAATCTTTGCAACTGTCTCCATACTGCATTCTCCACATTGAAGTGCCTCAATAAAATTTTATTAGCCCATCCATCTTTGCCTCAATACAGCTGGGTATCCTTCCAGAGCTTTTCAGAGAGCAATTAAGAGTCAACCTTGTTGTTTTGGGACTGTAGTCACATTTAGGTCAGACCAGCTAAGGACAGCTGAGATTATGAGGTGGCATTTTACAAATAACAACTTTAACTTTCAGTTTTTAAAACTGAAGTCAAATTTTCCAAACTGTTATTATGGGAGTGTGGGTTCACATCCTGTGAACAACTCAACCATTAAAATAACGACCAGAGTGTTGTATTCATGTATGCAAGCAGAATTCATCAACAAAGTTTTGATGTTTACATCTCTAAATCTTCTTTTCCTGTTTCCCACAAGAATCAATGCCCCACCTTTCGCTAACCCGCTCCCTCACTGATCTTCACTTCCAATAACATGTCAGAATTGGCATCACTAACTAGACATTTAAGATTAATGGCAAAGAGAGAGTCGTCAAAATCACAATACGCAGTACACAATACTCCACCTGGAAAGTTGGAAGCTGATTTTGTAAGCATTTTTAAAAAGGGAATTAGATAGTGATTTGAGCAGAAGGAACTTACAGGGTTAGGGACAAGAAGAAATGACTTGGGACTAAACACAACTGCTTTCAACAAAGAACAACACAGGCAATGTGGGCAAAATGGCCTCCATGTGTTCCAATGAGCTGTAAGTCAACGACTGTTTCCTGATAGAACACATCTTTTCATTAATTCTCTCTGAGTGGGATCCCGCACAGCAAGTCTCAGCCCTACACTTTGTCTTCCCAAACAAAGAGGGTTTTGAAACATTTTGACACTGTGTTAATAATCTTGAGTCATAATCCTTTTTGCTAGAACTCCTCTCTGAGAAGGCAAAATTAGTTTATACTGTGCATCTGAGATTCAAATGTGCAAAAAAAAGTCATGAATTTAAAATGTACTGGTGTTAACTGCCTTCAGAAAACATCTGTGTGAGGAAGTGAGACCAAACGCCAATGTGTCTAGAGACAGATTGGAGTTTCAGAGAGTGATCATGAGCAGGATGCTCTCAATACTTGTTGATTGCTTATACATGAGAAATAGGAGCAAAGAAAGCAGAGCCTTGCTTTTTTAAAGCACATTCCAAAGTACTTCTGAAATGTTGTCACTGCTGTAATGTCTGAAGTGTGGTGGACAATTTGCACACAACAAGATCCCATTAAAGGCAATTTGATAACGGGACATGAACCTCAATGAGCACAGGTCCAACCTATTCACCCTTTCTATCATAAATCAACTTCTTTATCTCAGGAAGCAGCCAAGTGTATCTTCTCTGACTTGCCTCCAATGCAAGTATATGCCTCCTCATAAGGTGGCCAAATCTGCGCAAGAACAGAGGAAGCAGGAGCAGGAGTAGACTGCATGGGCTGTTGAACCTACTCAATGTAATCACTGCTCATCTTGGCCTTCAATTTTACTCTTCTGCCACTCTCACATCCTCAATTCATTGCACACAGTTCTCTGGTGTGATCTCGCCAATGCCCCATGTAGATCTGTGCAAGGCTTCCCAACTGTTACAATCCATTCCCTTTCAATAAGGGCTAACAACAGGCTAACATTCTATTCACTTACCCCATTAATTGCCATGGTTGGCACGATAATCTGATTTAATGGATGTTAAATACAGGCCCAGGGCACCAGGGAGAACTCCTTTGCCCCTCTTCAAAATATGTGATTGGATCCTTGTCATCTACCTGAAAAGACAGGCTGGTATCAGTGTGATGCGTTACCCAAGTAACAACATTTCCACCAACACAGCAATCCCTCAATAGCTCATCAGATTATTCAGTTCTCTGGATTTGGGTTGAACCCATGACTTTTGGACTCAGAGGTGAGAGCTAACTGAGCCACAGTGGACTCCAACAGTGCACTGTTGTAGTGGCTGCCTTATGGGACTAGTAATATAGTCTACACTAATAATCAGGGGAGGATGTAATTACTGCATGGCTGAATTGAGAATATCGTATCAGTTTATACATTAATGACCATGAAACTGTTAAATAATAGTTAAACCAAACTAGTTCACCAAAATACTTGAGGGGAGCAAATGTGCCAATTTTTCCTGGTCAGGCCTACAAGTGACCTCTGACCTACACACCAGCATGGTTGACTCTCAATGTGCTGTTGGAATGGCTACAGTGATTGAAGAACCTGGTTCACCAGCACCTTCTGAGGACTACCCCAAATATGCAATAGGTGCCTGTACCATCCAGTTCCTGAGAATGAATGATAAAAATCAAGACGTTAATTCCACTGGGAATTCTGTAATTTGCGTCTCAAGACCTTCTTACTTGAGATATGAGTTCAAACCTGAGGTAGGACCAGAGCAGAACGCGCCATATAAATTCAAGAGGTTTGCTTTCAGTTGAGGAGCTTTGGGAAAGCTTTTTATTCCTTCCAGGATGTGGACATATATTGCTCATCTCTAATTGCTAAGAATCAACAACATCACTTTGGGTCTGGAGTCACATGTAGGCCAGATCAGGTAAGGCTGGTAGGTTTTTCTTCCCTAAAAGGGCATGAAAATAAAACAGAATAGCAATTTATTGTCACTTGTATTAATGAAAATTCAGTGAGATGTGTGTAAGTCGTCACAATTTGGCACCATTTTAATTACGGAAATTATTAAAAGAAATAATTGGGACAAGTTTATCTTTTGTTCCCTCCACAGCTCCTGGGTTTATGGAGTGGTTACAGAACGCCGCTGCCGAAACTGCCCCAGAGGCCGCCAGAGCCAGGATTTTCGGATCGGACCCCCCATTCTGCCACCACCGAAACCAACACCAAAGCCACCGCATCACTGCCATAGCAAGGAGGCACAGACCGGATTCATCAAGCCACCAACAATGAAGCTGTTGCTCAAGCCATCGCCACCCGAAGCTGCCATAGCAATGCGGAGCAAACCAGAACCACTGTACCACCACCGCTATAGCCACCGCTGAAACCAGGGGGAACCGACCAGACCCACCAACAGTGAAGCCTTCAATAAAGCCGCTGCCGCAATGCTCATGAGGAATGGACATCGGATCTGCTGCAGCAGGCCCTCACAAGCGCCATCCTCCATCGCAGTCGCAGACGGGGACATCCAGCAATTCCAGACCATTCGCTGTAGATGTGGGATCGGTTTTATCGATTTCACCATCTGCTGTTACTCTACAACTTTATGAAGCCTCCCCACCCACTTTGTGGAGTTTCGACCCACTCAGTTTCTCATTCTTTCATTCCTCGTTCCCTGACCTGTGAACCAGATAGATTTTTCCCGACAGCGAGGACGTGGTCATCATTAGGCCAGCTCTTTATTTCGAATTTTTTTTTATTGAATTCAAATGTCACCATCTGCCGTGATGAGAATCAAACACTTCGCTCCAGGGCACTGGTCTGATATTGTGGACTGCAAGTTCGGTAACATTATCACTGCATCACCACCTTCCCACACAGATCTCAGAAGCCAGCCTTCAGAACAGCCATGCAAACACAGCCTTATTACATGTGTAGGTGAAGGATGAGGGATGTTGTTTATATGGAGGGAATGAATTTGGTTTCCTTACAACAGACAAGGTTAAGAGGATATTTAATAGGTGCACTTGAAATTGTGAACAGTTTTGACAAGAGTAAATAGCAAAAAGAGAGTTTCCACTGTAGAAAACCAAAGGAACAGATTTATTTCTGAGGTAGTGAGCTGTTATGATCTGGAATGCACTGTCTGAAATGGCAGTGGAAGCTAAAATAACTCCACAGAGGCCAATATCCCATCAGCAAGTCACCCCTTATTTACACGTGCACAGTACTTGACACTGTCCCAGCTCCCTCAGAGCCAGCTCTCAGAGTGAACAGAACCTCTGACACTCCTGTTTATATCTGTCAGCCACGGCTCCCTGATTGGGACCAGATTAACAGCTCCCATCAGGGAATTCATATTCTAAAAGGTCCACCTGGCTGACCCTGTTATTATCACTAGAGAAGCAGATTCAACAGCCACCATCCAAAGCAAGATGAGTGTGTACAATTGAAAAGGACACTATGGTGACAATGCAGGAGCAAGTGGAAATAATTGGACAGATCTTTAATAAAGCCAGCACAGATTTGATCGCCTCAATGGCTTTTCCAATGTTATATTTATTGATTTAATTGTTCCTGTTGGGAAAGTTTTCATGCATATAAAATATGAACAGATGTATTATAGGAGCAGGAGTAGGCCACTCAGCCTCTCGAGCCTGTTGCACCACATAATAAGATCTTGGTCAATTTGATTATTCCCAACTGTACATAGTTGAAAGAATGGAGAAGTGGGATTAATCCACTGGCCACATGAGCAACGCAATGAGGGTGATTCTCACCACAGACAGAACACCTGGAGAGGGAGATTAACAGTCCAGACATTCTTACAGCTACAAAACAACCAAGGGAAGATACAAAGAAAAAACAAAAACTTCTATTTGTGTAGCAACCTTTACAATCCCAGAATGCTGTAAAGTGCTTTACAGACAATAAAGTACTTTTGAAATGTAATTTGCTGTTGTAATATGGGGAATTTACAAATGTTTGCAATAAATGTTGCATTTGCCAACAAGCGCCACGTATCATGAATATGTTTGTAAAAGAACACAGTAACCTATTTACACACAGGAATCTCCCAGTAACACCAGTGTGATAATGAGTACAGAATCTGTTTTTAGCAATACTGATTGGGGGGCAAATATTGGCCAGGATCCAAGGGAGAACTGTCACAGTCCTTCTTTGAAATAGTGCCACTAAAAATCTGCATCCAAGTGAAAGTAGGCATTTAATATCTTAGCTGGAAGACAGTGAATCACTCTTTCAGTCTTCTTTTGGGACTAATAGGTGTGTCATTCTGTCCTCACATCCTTGGATCAGAGGTGGGACACACAATGTTCAGACTCAGAGGCAAGGCTTTTACCCAATCAGTTAGAACCAATGCACACTTACCACAAATGGAACTGCCATGAGATAACTTGAATTTGTGATCAAGAAGGGAGTCAGGTTCTGAGGGGGACATGCAGGAGAATGGAGCTGAGGCTACAATCAGATCAGCCATGATTTTAGTGAATGTTGGTGTGAGAGGCTGAATGGCCTACTCCTGCTCCTATCTCCTATGTTATAATGACCTCATGACACTTTCCACAAAGCTTCCAAGATCTAGTTGGCATCATTTCATTTCTGATGGCACTGACCAATAATACCTCTCAGGCTTTGATCTGTGGCAGAAAATTGCGATGATAGGGTGCAGATGTCCTTATCTCCTCAGTCAATGACAGTGAATCCTTGAGAATCCCTTCTAATATATTCATATGTTGGACTGAGATGAGGAGAAATTTCTTCATTCTGAGAGTTATGAATCTTTAGAACTCCCTACTCAATGTGGATGCTAAGTTATTGAGTATATCCAAGACTGAAATTGATATGAGTTTTGAGTACAAAGGGAATTGGGAGATATATGGGATAGGACAGTTGAGGGAGGAGATCAGTGATGTTCTTACTGAATCGAAAAGTGGCTAATTGAGTGTTTTTTATTCATTCATGGGATGTGGGCAACACTGGCTGGATCAATATTTACAATCATTTGCTAGTTGTCCTGTTGCACCAGAAGGTGGTGGTGAGTAGCCTTCTTAAACTACTGCAGTCCATGTGGCTGAAAGACTTACTACTGCTACTCATTAGTATGTTCAGACACAAAAAGCCTCCAGTCATGATCATGAGGGCCAAAGGGCTTGTACTGCGCTGTAATGTTCTATGTTCTATGTTCTATGTTCTATGTTCTATGATGGCCTTATAAGGGAGATGTTGAAGCTGATCCATCTGAGCCAGCTACACCCATGGATGAGTATTGCCTCTGACTTCTACAACTCTAATGAAGCTTTTCAGCTGCCCTCAACTCAATTCTATTTCAAGGGAGGCAAAATATGAAAGGTGGTGGAGCAAGTGAGATGGTAGACCCAAAGACATCACACTCAGAAGCTGTTGTAAATAATTTTGCACTATACTAATGTCCTTTTTTATTATTTCCAACCTCAGCAGAACCAACTAGTCCAGGTACTTAGTGTAAACACAAAAGGCTGAAAGAACACCCATTAGATTTCCATCACCCATGAGTTAACAGTACTGCTTTACATAGTTATTGACAGAATGTCTGCTGACAGCATTCAGTAATCTCACTGACCTCTTCTGGTAAACAGATAATGCCTTCGTTCTGTCATCTCATAATCTAACCCCAGCTTGTTCTTCTCCCTCCATTTCACTTACATCTCTGAAGATGCTAACTCTCAGTGTTTTTCCATGACTCTCTTTCAAGGCCACGGCTTGGAACAATTTGAACCATCTGTAAAAGCACTGTTGCCCTACAAAAGTAATTAAGGATAGCATTAGATGAAAAGAGGAATTGTTTAAGCTTGCTACAAAACGGGTTGGACCGAAGGGCCCCAACCTGAAACGTCAACTTTCCTGCTCCTCTGATGCTGCCTGGCCTGCTGTGTTCCTCCAGCTCCACACTGTGTTATCTCTGACTGCAGCATCGGCAGCTTTTGCTTTCTCCTATGGACCAAAAGGTTTGTCCCACGCTGTATGAGTCCATAATTGTTTTGTTCAGTCTTCATGGAAGGAGACACAAATAACTTCCCAAGCAAGCAAAGGAAGAGCTAGTGAAATAACTCCACAGAGGCCAGTATCCTGTCACCAAGTCCTCCTTTATTTACATATGGAGAGTCATAGAATCCCTACAGTATGGAAACAGGCCATTTGGCCCAACAAGTCACACCGACTTGTTGAAGAGTCTCCCACCCAGACTCACCCTCCCTATCCTATCCCTGTAACCCTGCATTTCCCATGGCTAATCCACCTAACCTACACATCCCTGGACAATTCAGCATGGCCAATCCACCTGACCTGCATATGTTTGGACCGTGGGCGGAAACCCACACAGACACGGGGAGAATGTGAAATCTCCACACAGACAGTCACCTGACAATGGAATCTAACCCTGGTCCCTGGTGCTCTGAGGCAGCAGTACTAACCACTGTGCCCCAGTGCTGCCCACTTGACACTGATCTAGCTTCCTCAAAGTGAACAGAATCTCTGACACTCCTGTTTATATCTGTCAGCCAGGGGTCCCTGATTGAACCAGATTAACAGCCCCAATCAGGGAGCTCATATTCTATGACATCCTCCTGGCTGACCTTGTTACAATCAAAACAACAAGCTCTATTGGGAAGGAAGAACTGAAGGAAATTAGTATTGGTAAAGAATACTGCTGGATAAGTCAATGAGACTGAAAGATGATAAATCTCCAGGGCCTGATAGTGGATGCATTTGTTGTCATCTTCCAAAATTCTGTAAATGCCGGCTCAATGCCATAGAACCCACTGTTTGAAAAAAGAGGAGGGAGAGACAAACCTGGGAATTACATTCTAACTTAATATCAGTAGCAGGGAAAATGCTTGAGTCTATTCATAAGGATATTTGGAAAATATCAACTTGATTTGACAATGCAACGTAGATTTATGGAAGGAAAGTCATGTTTGACAAACCTATTCAAATTTGTTTTTAAGAATGTGACCAGCAGAATCAATAAGAGAGAACCAATGGGTGTTGTATATTTGGATTTCAGAAAGCTTTTGAATAAGGTCCACACAAGAGTTTCTTATGCAAAATTAAAGCACATGGTCTTGGTGGTAATATACTGGCATGGATGGAGAATCGGTTAGCAGACGAAAACAGAGAATAGGAAAAATAATGCAATGAAAACAGAAATTACTGAAAAGTCTTAGCAGGTCTGGCAGCATCAAGGTGAGTGATTTAGACAAGTTGATGAATGAGCAAATACATGGAAAATACAGTACAATATGGATAAGTGTGTGCTTACCCACTTTGTAAGCAAAAACAAAGTAGCAGAGCATTACTTAAATGGTGATAGATCAGGGAATGTCGACTTACAAAGGGACCAGATGTCCTTGTACGCTAGTCAGTGAAAACAAGCAGTTAGGAAGGCAAGAAAATTTGCATACAGGAGCAAGGAGCTGTACAAGGCCTTGGTGAGATGACATCTGGAGTAATGTGTGCTGTTTTGGTCTCCTTATCAAAGAAAACTCCTACTAGCCATAGAGGGAGTGCATCAAAGGTTCACTGGCTGATTGCTGTGATGGCAGTTTTGTTGTATGAGGAGAGATTAGGTCAACTAGACCTGTAGACTAGATTGGAGTTTAAAAGAAATTCTGACAGGGCTGGATACAATGGATGCAGGGATAATGTTTCCCCTGACGGGGGATTTTAGAACTGAGGGTTATAATCTGTTTAGGACTGAGATGAGGAGAAATATCTTCACTTAGAGGGCGGTGACCACATGAAGTGGCAGAGGCCACATACTGAGTATATTTAAGAAAGCAATGGATAAATTTCTAGGTCCTCAAAACATTAAGTATGGAACAAGAGTAGAAAGATAGAGTTGAGATAGAGGATCAGCCATGATCACATTGAATGGGAGATCATCCAGTAACAGGGGTTCACAGCCTAAGGATATGGGGTAGGCCATTTAGGACTGAGATGAGGAGAAATGTCTTCACCAAGACAGCGGGGAGCCTATGGAATTATCTGCTGCAGAAAGGACTTGAAGCCAAAACATTGAATGTTTTCAAGAAGGGGTTAGATATAATTCCAATTCCTCCTAATATGATGGAGTCCTTCCTAACTTCAGCCTGAAAGGCCTGACTCCAGTTTTAAGGTTGTGCTCCACCCCTCCCCATGTCTCTTCTGAATTCTTTCCACACTCCCC
>NC_063360.1:35544270-35621640 GCF_021869965.1 Rhincodon typus | reverse complement strand
ACATTCTCCAGTTCTTGTCTAATTTGGGTGTAATTGGCTCTTGCCCAATTAAGCACCCTCGCCCGAGGGCCACTTGTCTCCTTTTCCACGACTACTCGAAACCTTACAGAGTTATGGTCACTACGCCTGAAATGCTCTCCTACTGAAACATCAATCACCTGTTCTGGCTCATTCCCTAGGACCAAGTCTAGTTTGGCCTCCTCTCTGGTTGGATTGTCAACATACTGTCTCAAAAAGCCCTCCTGGACACAACTAACAAATTGCTCTCCATCCGAGCCCCTGGCTCTAAGGGTTTCCCAGTCAATAACAGGAAAGTTGAAGTCACCCACTACAACTACCCTGCTCTTTTCACACTTTTCCAGTACCTGACTACATATCTGCTCCTCTATCTCCTGTGGGCTGTTGGGAGGTCTATAGAAAACTCCCAGCATTGGGATCTCACCCTTCCTACTCCTGAGTTCCACTGATAATGCCTCAATGCAAGATCCTTCCAAAGTGTCTTCCCCAAACACAGCTATGATGTGATCCCTAATCAGCAATGCAACTCCCCCACCCCTTTTGTTTCCCTTTCTGTCCCATCTAAAACAGCAATATCCTGGAATGTTAAGCTGCCAGTCCTGTCCCTCCTTTAACCATGTCTCTGTAATGGCAATAACATTATAATTCCAGGCAGTAATCCATGCTCTTCATTCATCTGATTTACCTGCTATTCTTCATGCATTGAAGTAAATGCACTCCAGTCCTCCAGTCCCTCCGAGTCCCGTGACTTCCCTCTGCCTGCCCTTACTCTTGTTGTGCATATCTCTGCCACACTTTTGTCCCCAGTCTCTGCACTTACTGGCCTGTTGTTCCAGTTCCCACCCCCCTGCCACACTAGTTTAAGCCCTCCCAAAGAGCTGTAGCAACCCTCTCGCCCAGGATATTGGTGCCCCTCCTGTTCAGGTGCAACCCATCCTTCCTGTACACGTCCCACCTTCTCCAGAAGACATCCTAATGATCCATATATCTAAGGCCCTCCTTCCTACACCAGCTCTGTAGCCATGTGTTCAACTGTACTCTCTCTGTTCCTAGCCTCATTAGCCTGTGACACAGGCAGTAATCCTGAGATTACTACCCTGGTAATGCTACGTTTTAGCACCCTACCTAACTCCGTGAATTGTCCTCGCAGGACTTCTTCCTTCTTCGTACCTATGTCATTTGTGCCAATGTGGACAATGACTTCTGGCTCTTTTCCCTCCTACTTCAGGATATCCTGTACCCGCTCAGAGACATGAAGGACCCTGGCCTCTGGGAAGCAACACACCATCCTAGAGTCTCGTTCACAGCCACAGAAATGCCTGTCTGTGCCCCTGACTATTGAATCACCTACTACTATCGCTCACCTGGACTTTGCCCCATCCTGCTCTACAGCAGAACCAGTTGTGGTGCCACAGGTCTGGCTACTACTTGTACCATTTCCTGAGAGGCTATGCCCCCTGCCCCCCCAACAGCATCCAAAGCGCTATACCGCTTTGAAAGGGGAATAGCCACAGGAGACTCCTGAACTACCTGCCTGCTTCTCCTGGTGGTCACCCAACTATCTGCCTGGACCTGTGGTGTGACTACCTCCCTAAAGCTAGAATCTATCACTCTGTCTGCCCCCTGTATGCGCCGCAATGTGTCCAGCTGCTTCTCTGACCGAACCAAACGGGGGCCCGTGAGGAGCTGCAGCTGGTCACACTTCCTGCAGATGTAGTTGTCAGGGGCACTAGGCTGTCCCCCGATTTCCCACATCTGACAGGAGGAGCATACCACCACCCTAACTGCCATCTCCACCCTTTTTCACTTAAAACAAAATAAAATTCTTAACCTTGCCTCAACACGATGCAGTGCTTTACTTTTTGCTTAGAGGAGGTGGAAGTGGGGGGGGAACATTTCAACTCCCCCTCCCACTCCTTGGATGACATGTCCATCCTGGGCCTCCTGCAGTGCCACAACGATGCCACCTGAAGGTTGCAGGAACAGCACCTCATATTTCGCTTGGGAACCCTGCAGCCCAATGGTATCAATGTGGACGTCACAAACTTCAAAATCTCCCCTCCCCCGACCACATCCCAAAACCAGCCCAGCTTGTCCCCACCTCCCTAACCTGTCCTTCCTCCCACCCATCCACTCCTCCCACCTCAACCCCCACCCCCATCTCCTACTTACCAGCTTCATCCCCGCCCCCTTGACCTGTCCATCTTCCCTTGACTGACTTCCCCATCCTAACTCCCCACCTAGACTCACCTTTACTGGCTCCATCCCTGCCTCCCTGTCCTGTCCGCCCCCTTTCCACCTATCTACTCCTTTATCCATCTTCCATCCGCCTCCCCACCTCTCTCTATTTATTTCAGAGTCCCCTTCCCCTCCCCCATTTCTGAAGAAGGGTCCAGACCCAAAAGATCATCTTTCCTGCTCCTCTGATTCCGCTTGGCCTGCTGTGTTCATCCAGCTCTACACCTTGTTAACTCCTTGAGACCAGTTCCTCTGAGATATTCAGGCTGATCATGGAGACTGCAGTGCTGTCTCCCAGAATTCCTCTCAGTGACATCTCTGCCGCTTTCCGATTCTCAAGTCCAAAATCCAGGTTGACCCAACCAATGCAGTACCAAGGGTCGATGCGGTGTCAGTAGTGCCAGCTTTCATAAGATATTGAACTGAGATCCTCTCTGTCCTCTCATGTAGACATCCAGCAGTGTTACTTTGAAGAAGAGCCAGCAAGCTACCCCTGAAATCCAGGCCAATATTTATCCATCAATTAAACACATTAAAAAAAATCAGTAAAACATATTTGTTGGCCACTACCATTTGATTTGATTTGATCTATTGCAGTCACATGTACCTAAGTGCAGTGAAAAGCTTTGTTTGCAATCATAGATCATAGCAAGCAAGGACATACAGATCATAGGGTGCTTAGACAGAGTGAGACATACAGGTCGCAACTACACAGGAGATATGCGAAGCAAGATCAACATTAGCAAGATCAGCATTATTTGAAATTAGAGAGGTCTATTCATCAATCTAATAATGGCTAGGAAGAAGTTGTTCTTGAACCTGTGTGTTCAAGCTTCTGTATGTTCTGCCTGATGGAAGAGTTTGTAAGACAGCATCACCAGGGTTGAAGGGATCTTTGATGATTTTTTTCCGAAAGTTTGCTGTACATCAAATGGATTAACTTGTTTCTTGTATTACAACAGTGACCACAATTCAAATGTGTTTCATTGGTTTCAAAGTGCTTTGGGATGCTGTTAAAGGGAATATATAAATGCAAGGTTTTATTTTTTTCAATTGCTTTTACAAAAGCTTCGCTTTAATACAGGGAGCATATGGGAATGGGTCTTGATCTGGACTGGAAGCCCGGACTCACTTATTATCCCAGGAGTTCTGAGGGCAATTGTAAAATCTCTGGTGCTCAGCTGAACTGAGCGATGCCGACTCAATGCAGAACCTGGGACTTTTCACAAGAACACAAGAAACAGGAATAAGAATAGGCCATTCAGCCCATTGACCTGGACAGCCATTCAGTATAATTGTGGCTGACCTTGACTATCAATTGCACTTTCCTACCCATTCTCAACATACCCCCCATCCCCTGGGATATCAAATATCTGACTGTCCCACCCATAAATATACTCAATGATGCCATAATAACCAGGCAGGTCCACAACTTGATTGAAATAATGTCTCCTCACCTTAGTCCTAAATGATGGAGCCCTTATCCTGAGGCTGTGCTTCTGAGTTTTAGATTTCATAACCAGCAGAAGCAAACTCCGAGTGTCTACCCTACGAAGCTCCTTCAGAATCTTGTACAGTTCAATGAGAGATTGATTGTCATTTTTCTACAATCTGCAACACATCACTTATATTGTTCAGCATTAACAAATAACATTCGTTTAATTTATTTGCAGTAGGAGTGTCAATAGAGGAAGTGAAGGGGCATATTGTATTCACTTGTGAAATTCCAAACTTTAACTGGAAATTTTTTTTTTATGCAGTAACTTGTGATCTTGTATTTACTGCCTGAAAGAGATGGGGAAGCAGATTCAAAAGTGACTTAAAAAAGGGAATTGGGAAAGGAAAAATAATTTCAGGGATATGGGAAAAGAGAGCTCATAGAAGAAGATACTCATAGAATTCTTACAGTGCAGAAGGAAGCCATTTGGCCCATTGAATATGCACTGACCTTTCAAACAGCATCCCATCCTGTTCCCTAACCCCACATTTCCCATGGCTAATCCACCTAACCTGCACATCCCTGAACACTACAGGGCAATTTAGCATGGCCAGTTCACCTAGCTTGTACATCTTTGGACTGCAGGAGGAAATCGGAGCCCCTGGGGAAACCCACATAGACATGGAAAGAATGTGCAAACTCCACACAGCCAGTCACCAAAGGCTGGAATCAAACCTGGGCCTCTGGTGCTGTGAGGCAGTAGTGCTCACCACTGAGATCAGAGCAGCCATGATCCCATTGAATGGTGGAGCAGACTCAATGGGCTGAATGGTATCCTTCTGCATTGTGTGATTGTGTTTTTGAAGCTTCAAAGACAATTTGATTTTGTCTTTATTGAAGGCACCGGCAGTATTGAGTTCCCAATCCTTCACTCCCAGAGGGAACCTATGAAAAAATGGGATTGCAGATTGGAGTGTTGGGATCACTGCTTTGTAGCTCTATCTCTGCCTCACCCTTTGAGTGCAACCATTCTGTTCAGCCCATGGAATAACAGAATCAGGAGGGTGTTGTACCAGAACTTGTTATGAAGGACAATTTTTAAATAAAAGCTTGTGATTCTTTCCATTTCCCCTTCTCCCCTATCTTGTCGGCTTCTCCTTTCTTCACTTATCCACCTTCTCCTCTCCTGCCTCTGATTCATCCTGAGGCTTAGTCCCATTTTCACTGCAGTGTGGCGCTCAATTGGACATTTTTCACATGTGAGCCGAGACATTAATGGCAAGTGGGCTATTTGGCATTAGGGGGCAGCATAACCAAACTAGGCTGTGCCCTCACATCAGAGTACACATTCACATTCCAGCAACAGTAGGAGGCCACTAGATACAGACCAGGAGTGAGAACTCATCTTGCCATTCCCCTTTCTAACTGTGGAAACTGTTGAGATCAGATGGAGCCTTCCATCCTCCCACCCTGTGTTGTTTCAGTCCCACAGATGATAAATCATTTTAACCGCACTGTTCTAATATGGGGTTTGTCTATTCAGATAAACCCATGTCAGACGTCAAGGTTATATGCACGAGCATCTTGCGTTCGGGACCTCAGCCCTAAGCTGCTCCAGTTCCAACCTCACAGCAGAGTCACACTCACATGATTACTGGAGTCATAGGTACACCTCACCGTATATCAGAGGGTCATCTAAGCACTCATTAAGCCCTACTTCTACATAAACAATTTAAAAACATTCCCTTTGACAATTCACATGAAACCCCATCTTCAGTAAGATTCTTTATCCAAAGTTAGAACAAAGGGAAGAGCCATAGGCTTGCACCCCATCTTGATGGCACTTGAAGATGCTTGTTATCCTGAAAGTCAACAATACAAGGTAACGTCACTCTTTATATGAAATATCCCATTCAAAACAGGAAATGGCTGAGTGTATGTCTAATTCTCCAGTCCTGATAAAGAAGGTTCTGTCCTGTGTGCCAGTGATGAGTCACAGTTTAATGCTGAAATGGCCTACTGTTCTGATAATATTGGGTTCTAGGAATTCTGTCAATGCTCAATAACTCTCCTCAGACAAGGAGTCTGTGCAGGGTGAGTGATCCTGTTCATAACAAATCCATCTACCCCAATCTTCCTCTGAGAAAGAACTTCTCATGCATAAAGGTCACTGACGTCCCAAAGTGAATGACAACTACTTTTTGAAGTGTTGTCGCTTGGTGGAAAGCAAGAAGCAGTTTGCACAGCAAGCTCCCACACAGAGCAATGAGGTAACAACCAGATCATCTGAGGTTGGTTGAGGGACAAACATTGGTTGCAGGATGCTGACAAGAACAAACTCCCTATCTCTTCCTCAAATAGTGGCTGTGGGATCTGACACATTCCCTTGAGTTTCGGTTTATTGTCACATCCGAAAGGCAGCACCTCCGACACTGCAGCATTCCCTTTTGCAATTAAGGTCCTGAAGTGGTGATTGAACCCACAACCATCCGGCCTTAGACGTAGGAGTGACACCACTGAGCCATGACTGACATCTGGGCTGGTCAACTTTGCTCAAATTACCTTTCTTCCCTTCTGACCAAAAGAGTGACATTGTTGATACTTACTGTTTGCTTCCTTATTTTCCTCCGTTTCTCCCCTGAAGCAGATATTCCATATCCCATGCTGTGGAACATGTCCTTCATTCTTATTGCAAAGCATCAGCACTGGCCTGCTATTTGACTGTAGGAGGCTTTTCCATGAGTATAATTTTATCCTCATTGGATCTGAGTAAAGATGGGTGCCTCATCTAATGTGATTCACTGGAGAACAAATTCCAGTCAGGATACATGGATTGTGCCGCATCTAATTTGCTACTCCAACGCAGTTTTGGGTTAACACTGTCAATGGTGATCATTTGAGATGGAAAAGAGCAACAAAATAATGAACTAATGAATTTTCTATTCTATAGGTTTTGGTGTGTGGGCTGTGTATCTCTCCACTGAACCATCAGAACTTGGAGCTCAGCATTAATGAAATCAGTGTGTGTAGCTATTAAAAGATACAAGTTCAGGGGGGTCAGTGCGTGCGACAAAAACAAATTTGCATTCATATAGCCCCCTTTCATGGCTTCAGAATGTTCCAAAGGACTTTACAGTCAAGGAAATGCTCTTCATAGAATCCCCACAGTGTGGGAGCAGGCCATTCAGCCCATCAGGTCCACACCAATCCTCAAAAGAGTATCCCACCCAGACTCATCCTCCTTACCCTACAGTTCCCATGCCCAATCCAGCTAGTCTGCACATCTTTGGACTGTGGGAGGAAACCCACACAGACACAGGGAAAGCATACAAACTCCAGTCAGGCAGTGACCAGAGGGTGGAATTGAACCCTGGTCCCTAGTGCTGTGAGGCAGCAATGCTAATTACTGAGCCCATGCTGCCCATGTCATAGCCAATCTTGTAATCTTGTGTGGGAGGCAATTTCCTCATAGCCAGATCCTACAAATACCCAGGAGGCTCATGTTCAAGTCCCATCTTTTCTAGAGGTGTGTAATAACATCTCTGATCAGGTTGATTAGTTCAATTTTGGGCTCATGTTGTGCAGTGGTAGTGTCCCTATCTCTGGGCCAGGATACCCAGGTTCAAGTCCCACGTGCTCCAAAAGTTAACACAACAGGTTGATTAAAAAAATCTAGCCAGAACAGCAGAGAGCTTTCGAAATCCTCTTTGGAAATAACACTGCGGGATATTTCATGTTCACCTGAGAGGGGCAGGCAAGGGCCTTAGTTCAGCATTTCATCCTTTGATAGTGTCCTCAGTGCTGCAATGGATGATGGCATGAGAATAGGGCCTGAGCAAACAATTGTAAGGTGCATTAACTGTGGGGAGTTAATGAATATGAATGTTAAAGGGCATTGGGGTCCCTAACTTTGAATTAAAATTTTGGCTGGAAAATTGGCAAGGTAGGTTGGACTGAGCATTTTACACCCTGCTCGCTTTAACTCACTATTGCATTTTCAAGTCCAATTGCCCTCAAGGTGATTTTGCAAGGGCTGAGTGGCAGACGAGATGCCTCCTGTATATGATTTGATGAGTGTAAGTGTAAGATGACCAGAGTGAGAAAGAAAATTGAGAAGAGGCGACAACTGGAACGGAGCCTGGGTCAGATACCCAGTGCGCAAAACACAAACGCTTTTTACATTTTCACGACAAAGCAAAAATACGATGAGGAAGGTCATAAGTTCCTAGGCTCATGGGGGTACCAGTGAGAGATCTAAAAACAGCTTAACGCTTCCGTTGTTGTGTGGAGCATTGCAGTGTGTCACCATGTCGGGGGAGGGGAAGGTAGGGGTGTGGCAGGAGATGAATTGACACTTCCTCCTCTCTGGAGATGTCTGGAGGATTTTTGAGAGAGATTGCAACATTTCAAATCTCCCTGCCTCACCCTTTCTAAACTCACACTGGGTACAACATCTTTTCCTGCCTTGCCTTTTTGCGCTTTGACCCCCTCAGCCAAAGCTTAAAGATGCACAGTCATTCTGTCTGGCCCCCTCAGCACAGACACAAAGCCAGGCAGCTTTTCCTGGTTGTCAGAAGGCACTGATCGAGCAGGCGAACATGTTGCTGGATGCTACTCATGCTAAGTCAATTTCATACCCACGACCATGTGCCAAAGCCTTCATGGCTAACCATGTGTCAAAGTCAAAGGGCAGTTGTCCTCAGTCAACTCCAGGGAGTCAGCATTTCAGTCAGTGCATCCCAGCAAAGTCAGTCAAATGTAGTGTCACAGACAACACAGTGTGGAGCTGGAGGAACACAGCAGGTCAGGCAGAGGAGCAGCAAAGTTGCCATTTTGGGTCGGCACCCTTCTTCAGAGATGGGGAAGGGGGAAGGGAGCTGGGAAATAGAGAGAGTACGGGTGGGGCTGGGGAAGGTAGGTGGGATAGTGATAGGTGAGTGCAGGTAGGGAGAGGTGGGGATTGGTCAATGAGATGGGTGGGACGGATAAGTGGGAGAGAAGATGGACAGATTGTGTCAGGTCAAGGAGGCAGGAGGGAGAATGGGTGGGTCTGGGGAAAGGTAGGTGAGATGGTGATAGGTTGGATGCAGGTAGGGGGTAATGGGGATTGGTCGGCGGAGAGGGTAGGGCTTATAGGTGGGGAACAAGATGGACGGGTTGTGTCAGGTCAAGGAGGTGGGGATGAGAGGGAGGGTCGGAAATAGGTTGAGGCCAGGGCTGGTGTTGGATATCAGTCCAGGAGCTTGGAAAGAGCCAGTCAGCAGCTTGGGTGTCTGGGGTCAGGGTTCTGGGGAAATAGGCCACAGTCAGTCTCCCACCTCCAGTGCAATCAGTCCGGTGAGTTGTGGTTACCTGCTTGGGTAGCTCCGCAGGGATCTGCCAGAAATATGGTCAGTCATCAGGTGGGATGTCCAAGTTGGTCATGGGAGTGTGGGTCATCTCAATGAAAGTCAAAGGGGAGGAGAGGTTATCAGGACCACTGCTGTGGTAGGGAAGTTGGGAAGTCAATTCTGAGAAAAAAGGCAACATGTTGAAGGGAAAAATAATCGTTTAGGGAGGTGGTAGGGTACCGGTATTTTCCCTGTGCTATTAATATAGAGACCCAGTAATGTTCTGGGGACCAGGGTTTAAATCCCACCATGGCAGATGGTGAAATTTAAATATAATAATAATATACATTCAGAAGTCTAATGGTGACTCTGAAACACTGTTGATTGCTGTAAAAACCCATCTGATTCACTATTGCCTTTTATGGAAGGAATTTACCATCCTTACCTGGTCTGGCCTGTGTGTGACGAGGCCCACAGCACGTGGTTGACTCTCAAATGGCCCAGCAAGCCATTCAGTGACATCTGCTAAAATATTCCGAAAGAAGAATGAAACTGGACAAACCTTCTGGCATTCATCATGGCACTAGAAATGACAAAGGCAAACCCAGCCCTGGCGACCCTGCAAAATCATCCTTACCATCATCTGGGGTTTAGTACCAATACTGGGAGAGCTGTTTCACAGACTAATCAAGCAACAGTCCGACATCATCGCACTCATGGAATCATACCTTACAGACAATGTCCCAGACACCACCATCACCATCCCTGGATATGCCCTGTCCCACTGGCAGGACTGTCCCAGCAGAAGTGGTGACACTGTAGTATATAGCCAGGAAAGAGTCCAAACATTGACTCTGGAGTCTGTCATGGCTTCAGGTTAAACACGGGCAAGGAAACTTCCTGCTGATTACCATGTACTGTCCTCCCTCAGCTGATGAAGCAATACTCCTCCATGTTGAACAATATTTGGAGGAAGCACTGAGAGTGGCAAGGGCACAAAATGTACTCTGGGTGGGGGATTTCAATGTTCACTTCCAAGAGTGGCTCAGCAGCAGTACTACTGATCAAGCTGGTCAAGTCCTAAAGGCAGGTGGTGAAGGAACTAACAAGAGAAAAAAAACATAATTGACCTCATCCTTGACAATTTTCCTGCCTCAGATGCATCTATCCTTGACAGTATTGGTAACAGTGACCTCTGCACAGTCCTTGTGGAAACAAAGTCCCACCTTCACATTGAGAATACCCTCCATCGTGTTGTGTGGCACTGTCACTGTGCTAAATGGGACAGACTTTAAACAGATCTAGCATCTATGAGATATTGTGGGCCATCAACAGCAGCAGAATTGTACAATCTGTAACCTTGTGGCCCGGCATATCCCCCACTCAACCATTACCACCAAGCCAGAGGATCAACCCTGGTTCAATGGAGAGTGCAGGAGGGCATGCCAGGAGCGGTACCAGGCATACCTAAAAATGAGGTGTCAATCTGGTGAAGCTACCAAACAGGACTACTTGCACACCAAGCAGCATAAGCATCAAATGATAGACATATCTAAGCGATCCCACAATCAACAGATCAGCTCTAAGCCCTGCAATCCTGCCACATCCAATCATGAAAGGTGGTGGACAATTAAACAACTCACTAGAGGAGGAGGCTCCACAAATATTCCCATCCTCAATGGTGGAAGATGCCAACGCATCGGTGCAAAAAATAAGGCTGAAGCATTTGCAGAATCTTCAGCCAGATGTGCCAAGTAGATGATCTATCTCAAACTCCTTTAGAAGTCCCCAGCATCTTAGAAGCCAGTCTTCAGCCAATTCAATTCACTCAATGTGATATTAAGAAATCTTTGGAGGCACTGTATGTAGTGAAGGCTATGGGTCCTGCCAACAATCTGGAAATAGTACTGAAGACGTGTGCCTCAATACTTGCTGCACTGCCAACTGAGCTATTCCAGTACAGTTACAACACTGGCACCTGCCAGACAATGCGGAAAATTGCCCAGGAATGTCCTGTACATAAACAGCAGGACAAATCCAACCCGGCCAATTACCACCCCTTCAGCCCACTTTTGATCATCAGTAAAATGATGGAAGATATCATTAATAGTGCTGTCAAGCTGCACCTGTGCTCTGATCTGTTTCTGCACCTTTCCTGACTCAGCATCATTAGGCTATTTGACTGCGTCATGCTATCACTTGATCTTCACACACAGGCACTCTATAGAAGGATTTTGTAACTGGGATTGGGAACTCTTTCCGTGTATTTTTGTTTTGAAATCCCACAATTCACAATCATCAAGCAGACTTGATAATTTGAAAGACCTACTTCTGCTCCTACATCTTAAGATCTGAATTGAAATAGAAAATACCAGAAGGGTATTTTAGCTGCTAAATAATAGAGAAAAGACTATGTAATGTCTTGAGTAGGGATCTTTCATTCTCTACTGCAAGTCCTTTCTGAGCTGTTTCCCTCATTCTCCCTCTGACGTTCAAACTCTTCTTTGTTGATGAAAGCATTCACTCAATCCATCCATCCATCCATCAAGCTCTGGTGACTGTCCCTCCCCTACACATCTCTCCCTCCTATTACTCTCTGTTAAACCCCCAACCAAGCCCACCACCACCATCAGCAATAGGTTTCATGTTGTTATAGCTACAATGGCCACAATTCCTCTTCACCTTCTCTACCATATCCACCTACCATCAAAAGCCAACACAAAACCTGACTCTTCGACCTTTCATTTGACCACACACTTTCTCACTCATTGTCTATTCAACGACTATCTCCCACCTTTCCAAAAACGTCCAATTCTGAAATCATGTTCACCAATGATTGACCACCTCTTTCCTATCTGTCACTTCCCCTCAACTCTTCTAAAGAAGCAATGTTTCTTTTTGTATTGTCTTTTTGTTATGTAATGTTTTTCAATTGTTGAAGACATTAGGGCAAAATAAACCATTGTCAAAACTGAAAATCAGACTGAGGATCTCTTCCACAATATCTTTCAGATGTTATAGAGACGTACAGCATGGAAACAGACCCTTCAGACCAACTCATCCATGCCGATCAGATATCCTAAATTAATCTAGGCCCATTTCCATCATTTAGCCTATACTTCTCTAAATCCTTCCTATTCAAGTACCCATCCAGATGCCTTTTGAAAGATGTAATCGTGCCAGCTTCCATTACCTCCTCTGGCATAATTACATATGCACATTACCCTCTGCATGAGAAAGTTGCCTCTTAGGTCCCTTCTAAAACTTTCCCCTCTCACCTTAAACCTATTACGTTGAAAGAGTTTTGTGACTTCTCTGACCCTGCTAGCTTTATTCTTTAGCCCCAATCTAAATCCAGAGCAAGGCTAAGACAAGCTAACGCAACACAGAGCAAGCAATGAACCTGTTCTGCAGTAACTCAGTTCCAACACAAATTGTGTCATGATTCACTGGGACAGTGCTCTAGAAACCAATTCCCAGAATCATTACAAATGTGAAAAGATGCAATCATACTATCAAAACGCCCCAACAGATCTGAAAACCAAAAGAACTGTGGATGCTTTAAATCAGAAATAAAAACAGAAATTGCTGGAAAAGCTCTGCAGGTCTAGCAGCATCTGTGAAGAGAAATCAGAGTTAACGCTTTGGATTTGGTGACCCTTCCTCTGAGCTTTTCCAGCAAATTCAGTTCTGGTGTCCCCAGAACTGACTGATAAACTCAGGTTAAAAGGAATAATATACCAGATTTCTGTACTTAACAAGGAAATAACTATTGACTGCAAACACATTGTCTTTGACCAATGGCAATTAGGAAATATGAATTGAACATAGAACATAGAACATAGAACATTACAGCGCAGTACAGGCCCTTCGGCCCTCGATGTTGCGCCGACCTGTGAAACCAATCTGAAGCCCATCTAACCTAAACTATTCCATTATCATCCATATGTTTATCCAATGACCATTTAAATGCCCTTAAAGTGGGCGAGTCTACTATTTTTGCAGGCAGGGCATTCCACGCCCTTACTACTCTCTGAGTAAAGAACCTACCTCTGACATCTGTCCTATATCTATCACCCCTCAATTTAAAGCTATGTCCCCTCGTGCTAGCCATCACCATCCGAGGAAAAAGGCTCCCACTGTCCACCCTATCTAATCCTCTGATCATCTTGTATGTCTCTATCAAGTCACCTCTTAACCTTCTTCTCTCTAACGAAAACAGCCTCAAGACCCTCAGCCTTTCCTCATAAGACCTTCCCTCCATACCAGGCAACATCCTGATAAATCTCCTCTGCACCCTTTCCAATGCTTCCACATCCTTCCTATAATGCGGTGACCAGAACTGTACGCAATACTCCAAGTGCGGCCGCACCAGAGTTTTGTACAGCTGCAACATGACTTCATGGCTCCGAAACTCAATCCCTCTACCAATAAAACCTAACATACTGTATGCCTTCTTAACAACGCTATCAACCTGGGTGGCAACTTTCAGTGATCTATGCACATGGACACCGAGATCTTTCTGCTCATCCACACTACCAAGAATTTTACCATTAGCCCAGTACTCTGTATTCCTGTTACTCCTTCCAAAGTGAATCACCTCACACTTTTCCGCATTAAACTCCATTTGCCACCTCTCAGCCCAGCTCTGCAGCTTATCTATGTCCCTCTGTAACCTGCAACATCCTTCCGCACTATCCACAACTCCACCAACTTTGGTGTCATCCGCAAATTTACTAACCCATCCCTCTACGCCCTCATCCAGGTCATTTATAAAAATGACAAACAGCAGTGGCTCCAAAACAGATCCTTGAGGTACACCACTAGTAACTGAACTCCAGGATGAACATTTCCCATCAACCACCACCCTCTGTCTTCTTGCAGCTAGCCAATTTCTGATCCAAACCGCTAAATCACCCTCAGTCCCATGCCTCTGTATTTTCTGCAATAGCCTACCATGGGGAACCTTATCAAACGCTTTACTGAAATCCATATACACCACATCAACCGCTTTACCCTCATCCACCTGTTTGGTCACCTTCTCGAAGAACTCAATAAGGTTTGTGAGGCACGACCTGCCCTTCACAAAACCGTGTTGACTATCCCTAATCAAATTATTCCTTTCTAGATGATTATAAATCCTATCTCTTATAATCCTTTCCAACACTTTACCCACAACCGAAGGAAGGCTCACTGGTCTATAATTACCAGGGTTGTCTCTACTCCCCTTCTTGAACAAGGGGACAACATTTGCTAGTCTCCAGTCTTCTGGCACTATTCCTGAAGACAATGACGACATAAAGATCAAAGCCAAAGGCTCTGCAATCTCCTCTCTAGCTTCCCAGAGAATCCTAGGATAAATCCCATCCGGCCCAGGGGACTTATCTATTTTCACACCTTCCAGAATTGCTAACACCTCCTCCTTATAAACCTCAATCCCGTCTAGTCTAATAGACTGTATCTCAGTATTCTCCTCGACTACATTGTCTTTTTCCTGTGTGAATACTGACGAAAAATATTCATTTAGCGCCTCTCCTATCTCTTCGGACTCCACGCACAACTTCCCACTACTGTCCTTGACCGGCCCCAATCTTACTCTAGTCATTCTTTTATTCCTGACATACCTATAGAAAGTTTTAGGGTTTTCCTTGATCCTACCTGCTAAAGACTTCCCATGTCCCCTCCTGGCTCTTCTTAGCTCTCTCTTTAGGTCCTTCCTGGCTAACTTGTAACTCTCAAGCGCCCTAACTGAGCCTTCATGCCTCATCTCTACATAAGCCTCCTTCTTCCTCTTGACAAGAGATTCAACTTCTTTAGTAAACCACGGTTCCCTCGCTCGACCACTTCCTCCCTGCCTGATAGGTACATACTTCTCAAGGACACGCAGTAGCTGTTCCTTGAACAAGCTCCACATTTCAATTGTGCCCAGCTCCTGCAGTTTCCTTCTCCATCCTATGCATCCTAAATCTTGCCTCATCGCCTCATAATTGCCTTTCCCCCAGCTATAACTCTTGCCCTGCGTTATATACCGATCCTTTTCTATCGCTAAAGTAAACGTAACCGAATTGTGGTCACTATCACCAAAGTGCTCACCTACCTCCAAATCTAACACCTGGCCTGGTTCATTACCCAGTACCAAATCCAATGTGGCCTCGCTTCTTGTTGGCCTATCTACATACTGTGTCAGGAAACCCTCCTGCAGACATTGGACAAAAACTGACCCATCTGAAGTACTCGAACTATAGCGTTTCCAGTCAATATTTGGAAAGTTAAAGTCCCCCATAACAACTACCCTGTTACTTTCGCTCCTATCCAGAATCATCTTTGCAATCTTTTCCTCTACATCTCTGGAACTTTTCGGAGGCCTATAGAAAACTCCCAACAGGGTGACCTCTCCTTTCCTGGTTCTAACCTCAGCCCATACTACCTCAGTAGACGAGTTGTCATCAAACGTCCTTTCTGCCACCGTAATACTGTCCTTGACTAACAATGCCACACCTCCCCATCTTTTACCACCTTCCCTGATCTTACTGAAACATCTAAACCCCGGAACCTGCAACAACCATTCCTGTCCCTGCTCTATCCATGTCTCCGAAATGGCCACAACATCGAAGTCCCAGGTACCAACCCATGCTGCAATTGTTACTTTATATCATGACAACTTAAATTCTACACCTTCTTAAATGTCTACTTCAGAAGCAAACAGACACACAGAGACAGATAAAGCACATAATGGAAAGGTAGGAAAAGGCTCATCAGGAAAACATTGTTCACTGGCAGTGGCTGGACTATGGTATTCAATGAATGCATCCTTTCTTTTAATTCCTTTTAAGTTTTTTTGCTGTTGATGCGGTGTTGTTTGCATACCAATGTCTTTGTTTACTCAGTAGTTGAAAATTCTTCGTTTCTCTGTTTTATTAGAATTACAATGAATTAGAATTAGAATTAACCTTAATTGTCACATATACTCAATGAGTACAGTGAAAATTTTATACTTTGCCACTTACAGTGTCATTTTAGGTACAAAGGTGCCTAGGTACAGATTCTTTAGTTACAATATCTTAGAAAATAGAGAAAGAAAATGTTCAGCATTGCAGAAACAAAAGTTCAAACAACAATCGTCCAATCTAGACCAAGCTGACCTCTAGCCTCCAGTCCGCACTGTGTCCTAGCTCCAGACTGTGCTGGGCTCAACCTTGAGGATCATGACCCTGGGAGTTTCCTCCTTCAAGAGAGAATTGCAGAGAAATGTGAATGGAAGACAACAGGTTGTCACTGGAGATCTTCCGGTACCTCCACACAAGAAAGCCAGATAGAGAAATTTTTTAATGCTTTCAATTTCCACGCTGGATGATTCTCTGCTGCACTGCTTCCACATGGTCAGCTGGTCAGAAGCCATTTCAGAACATTGTCACCAAGCACCCATCCCTTACGTCAGAACCTATTGACTGTACTGTCTGTGTTTGCACCCACTGTTAAAGGAAAATTTAGCATTGTATATACACTAGAAATGTGCTACAATAAACGTAACTTTCTTTTTCACAGTTTCTTTGGTTTAAAGCAGTATCATCCTTTCTTAGCCCAAATTCCAAAATGGAAAGATATGAAGATATAATATTTACATGCCTCCACCTCTAGGAGAGATAAAATTTCATTTCAAAAATGTGCTTCATTGTAAGGTATATGACACACAGACTTAGACCGTATGAAATTGGAACAGGAGTAGACCATTCAGCCCCTCGAGCCTGCTCCACCATTCAATGGGATCATGGCTGATTGGACATTCCCCACACTTATTTCCTGCCTTTTCCCATAACCCTTGATTCCCTGACTGATCAGGAATCTAACCAACTCAGCCTTAGTTATACACAAGAACTCTGCTTCCACAACTCTCTGTGGCAATGAGTCCCAAAGACTTGCAAACCTTAGACAAAAGTCTCATCTCAGTCTTTGGTGTCCTTTATTCTGAGGCTATCCTAGACTTTCCCACATGGGAATATTTTATTATCTCTCAAATCCTGATTTCATTAGCTTACATTTTGGACATGACATCTGAAATCATATTGTCCTTATCAGCAACGTGAACACTCTTTATATTGAAATGGTTGAACCGATAGACTTCAATTGAACAGTCTTGCATTTTAAGCTTTTCAATGCAGTTGAAAGGAAGCGCAATCAGTATGGATTATTTGTTTCATTGTAACTTCGTTGGAAACTGACTTCAAATTGTTCAAGGGCCGACAGTAATCTCCAAATTCCCTTTTCCACAGTCAGTATTGGTTTAGTTTCTTGGAAATGTACCCCACTGGCTATTGTACTCCTGACTCATCATCTTGCAATGAGACCGTACCTACCTCCAAGTCACTGGCATTGATTGCCATTTTAAAAAAGTTTAGTAAAGTCAGGTGCAGCCAACACTGATTCATTTAATAAGATTGCCTTCAGTTTATCAATAGCTTCCCTGCATTCTGCTGACTATACCAATTTTGTCTGTTTTCATTACAAATTTATTAAAGATACTGCTATTGTGCTGAAGTTAGGCACAAGTTTCCTGTAAAAACCATACATTCCTAAAAAAAACTCATGACCTCATATTTAGTTTTAGTAAAGGGGATTCCATCAAAGCTTTTAATTTTACTGTTCTTGGCAATAAATGCTCTTGTCTTATGTCCTTGGTGAGTTACTCTGGCTTTTAAGAATTCACTTTTGGCTAGATTTATTTCTAAGCTGGCTAACTGTAATTGTTTAAATTGTTTCTCTGTAATTCCTTCATATGGTTTTCCCTTGTGTTACTTCATATTACAACATTGTCTAAATGAAATGCACAGTTTGGTTCTTCAGCTATGACATGATTTATAAGTCTTTGGATTGTAACTGGGGCATTTCTAAATCCAAATTGCACAAGTCAACATTGATATAACCCGTTTGGTGCAACAAAGGTAGATATTTACTTAGTCCTTGATGTTAATGGCATTTACCAGTACTCCTTTGATAGATAAATTTTAAAAAGTAAAGTGGCATGGTCAACCCTATTAATATGATGTCCTAACTGAGGAATTATATGGAGGAATCTGTTTTTGTAACAGTATTTACTTTCCTGTAGCCAATGAAAAATTTAATAAGTCCATTTGGCTTAGGAACTAACAGCACCAGTGAACTCCAGCGGCTTTGGCTATCTTCAATCAAGTGATTGTCCAACATGAACTGAGTCTATATTTCCAATGGAGGTTGTTTCTTTGGGCTCAACAGATAAAGTTGTTGCTTTATCAGCACTGAGTCTCCTATCTTCATGTCATGTCTAGCTAACATGGTACATCTTTAAAGATTTCCTTATACTTCCTCAGTAACGTTACTAGATCTTTCTGTTGTCCTTCCTCTACACACTATTTCTGCATTGGTTAGTTGTTTTATGGAAAGTTTGCTTAGTGAACCGTATACCTCTCTTTCTACATCACTCATTATTTGTATCATCTTCCACTACTGTTACCACTTCCTCCGTATCCTCTTCCCTGCAATGGTATGGTTCAATGTGTCGATGTAACATCCCTATTCATTGTCCTATGATCAGGAGTATCTATCAGCTTTACCAATCCCCCTAACCACCTTCTCAGACCACTGAATTTCACTTTCAGAACTTCAACCTGCAAAGGCGATAATAACTATACTTTTTCTGTGGTATGAAATGTTATAGCTGTGATATGTTTTTACTGCCTATTCTTTAACAGTGAAGTTTTTAAATGCTCTACTACTACTTTACACGTTTCCTGTATCTCTTGAGAAACATCAACACATAATCCAACACTGAGGATTCATCTTTCTCCTTTAAGGAAATTTCTTTAATTGATTTTAATGGACCTCTTATCTCATGGCCATAAATTAATTCAATTGAACTAAATTCAATAGATTCATTTGGAGAATCTCTGGTAGCAAGGGCACCAATTCTTTATCTTATTCCATTCTGCATTTTGTGCCATTATACTTTAATCGTGATTTTAAGAGACTGATGGTATCTCTCCAAAGTTAGCTATGTTTACAAATGAAATACAGTTGACATCAGTTGTTTGAACAGAAATCTCTGAAAAATTTTAGGTATAAAGTTAGAACCTTGATTAGATTGTATTGCAATTGGTAGGACACAGCAAGCAAAAAAATTAAATTAATTTTTCCTCTATTACCTAAGCTGTAATTTTCCTTTGAGGAGCAGGCTTAAAAACAAGGTTAATTTGTCATATCCATAACTGTAAAGCCAAATAGATGTTCTGTTTTTGTTCTGGGTAATAGTCCTGGGTAATCTACTTACACTCAAATGAATGTTTCATCGAAAGCTGATATGGGTATCCTTATGAAATCTGGGTCAGGTGCAATGACTGTTTCTGGAAGTCTGAATTTTCCATATTCCAAGATGTCTTGCTATAGGAACTTCATGTTCTACTTGCAATATCTCCCTACAATATCTGAATGGTAGCATTACATGATGAACAACCATCTATTCTTCATCCACAGGTCTCTGAAGTCAGAATTCACACGACACCAAGTTATAATCCAATAGGTTTATTTGAAATCACAAATTTTCAGAGCACTGCTCCTTTGCCAGGTGAGACTGACGAAGGAGCGGCGCTCCGAAAGCTTGTGATTTCAAATAAACCTGTTGGACTATAACCTCGTGTCGTGTGACTTCTGACTTTGTCCACCCCAGTCCAACACCGGCACCTCCACATCAGGCCTCTGAAGGTATGAGTACTTCCATATCAAAACTCCATTGATCAATGCAGGGTTAACAGAAAGATTCTTGGCAGTGTGGAGGAGCAGAGGGATCTTGGGGTTCATGTCCACAGTTCCCTGAAAGCTGCCACCCAGGTGGATAGAGTTGTTAAGAAGGCGTATGGTGTGTTAGCTTTCATTAATAGAGGGATTGAGTTCAAGAGCCGTGAAGTTGTGCTCCAGCTATACAAAAGCCTGGTTTGGCCACACCTGGAGTATTTTGTCCAGTTCTGGTTGCCTCATTACAGGAAAGATGTGGAAGCGTTGGGAAAAGGTGCAGAGGAGATTTACCAGGATGTTGCCTGGATTGGAGGGAAGGTCTTAAGAGGAAAGGTTGAAAAAGCTAGAGCTTTTCTCTTTAGAATGATGAAGGATGAGAGGTGAGTTGATAGAAATGTACAGAATGACCAGAGGTATAGATAGAGTGGACAGCCAGAGACTATTTCCTAGGGTGGAGGTAGCTATTACGAGGGGGCATAGTCTTAAAGTCAGTGGAGATAGATATAGGGGAGACGTCAGAGGTAGGTTCTTTACTCAGAGAGTGGTCAGGGCGTGGAATGCATTGCCGGAGAGGATAGTGGAGTTGGCCTCAGTAGGGGCATTTAAACGCCAATTAGATTGGCATATGGATGATGGTATAAGGTAGGGGTGGAGCTTAGATAGACTTTAGGATTAGGGTAAAAGTTTGGCACAACATTGTGTGCCGAAGGGCCAGTACTGTGCTGTGCTGTTCTATGTTCTAATGCAGTAGCACTCCAGAATTCCTTCAATCTCAGCTTCAGTGTGAGTTGCCTGTTTTAACTTACGTAACCCTGAATCTACTTTTGGAGTCTCCGTTAATGAAGACATGCCAAATATTTCCTTTGAACTGTCCTCAGCATTAAGGAAAACTTTGGCTGTGCTAACATCGGCTTGAGATATGACTTTGATCTCTGGTGATGGACATGGTTTAGCTGTTGCTCTGGTCACCAAACATGATAGAAAAATACCTGGAAACATGATCTTGTAACTTTTCCATCTCCTTAACATCCCTCAGGCTTTCTGTGATTAAGGACAAAGCAATAACCTTCAATCCAGCCAAATCATTACCCAGGAATAAATCTACTTCAAACATGGGCAATATCTTAACTTCTTCTACCATCACAGGTTCCAATAACAAGTTACAATCTAAATGCACTTTGTACAATGGAACTGTGATATACTCTCCACCTATCCCATTTACCAACCTCATTGCTTTCATTGTATTTTCTGAAGGGAAAATGTTCCCTTCACCAGCAAAAGAATTTGAGTAGCTCCTGTGACTCTTTATATAGTTAAGGGTTTAGATGCATCATTGCAGAAAAAAAGTGGTATCTTTTGACAAAACTCTTTTGGTCTCTCAACTACCCTATTCTTCACTCCTGTACTCATAGTATGTTTTACCCACAGTTCACTGGTTGAAGCTAAAGCTGCAAGTTAATCTGTGTTAATTTCCTTTTGGACTCATTTTTGTGAACTCCAATAAGTTCCACTGGCTTCCCTTCAACTTCTGAATGGTGTCCCACTTTATTACAATGGAAACACTTATACTTCTAATTTTCTCCTCAGTACATTCCTTTCTGATCTGAAGAGGAGACCAAAGGGCATTGCCAGCTATCCATACCTGGCTGCTTGCCTTCCTTCCACTCTCCCAGTTTTCTATCCCTTTTGAATTTATAAGCATGACGGAAGAAAGGTTTAGTTTTATGGATCAGCTCATAATTGTCAGCCAATATAGCTACCTGTCTAGCAGCTGCAGTCCTTTGGTCCTCAGCATGGATTCTTATTACACAAGGTAGTGAGTTTTTAAATTCTTCCAAGTGAATAATCTCTCTGACAACTTCATACATGGTTTCAACTCTTAATGCTCACAGCGACTGTCAAAATTACTTTGCTTAACTCTTTCAAATTCAGGGTAGGTTTTCCAAGCTTTTCTTTAAATTCCAAGCCGCTTTTCTGTAAATTCCAAGCCGTTTTTCTGTATGCTTCAGGGACTAACTTCAGTCCCAATACAGATCCTTTTTACACTAGAAATTCCTTAGAAACGTCCTCTGACAGTGAAGCATAAATTTCCTGTGCTTTGCCTGTCAACTTGCTCAGCATGGGCAGTTTTCATATTCCAGTTTCTAGTTTTCCTTTGCCCAATTAATTTGTTTTGCTATTTTCTGAAATGACATGAAAGATGTCTTCCCATTCTTTTCCTATAATTTAGTAGTGCCTGTACAAATGTAAACATTTCCTTTCTGGACTTCAGATTATTATCGGAATTCTCACCATAAGTGCCTAGACCAGCATCCAGTGGCTCTTTTTTTAAACTATGTTACTCTAACCTTGAATTCTTTTGTTTTTTCCCTTTCTCTTGCATCTCTAATTCCAGATTTTAGTTTTTTATCTTGTGCCTATTTCTTAAATCCCAATCTTTTCAGTTTCATTCCCATTCCCTGGTTTTTAATATCCTGCTGTGTCTTCAACTTTTAAGTTTATTTTTCCATTTCAAGCTGCTTTAACTATAACTCAATATTAGCTGATTCCAATGTATCATTACTTGCAGTATCTCAACTCTCCTGCATTTCAATTAAAAACAAATACTGTGCAAGAAAGTACAAGCTCAAGAGGGTTCAGAAGAAATTTACCAGGATGTTGCCATATATGGAAGGTTTGAGTTATGAAGAAAGGCTGGATAGCCTGGGACTTTTTTCACTGGAGCATAGTGGGTTGAGAGGTGACCTTATATAGGTTTATAAAATCATGAGGGGTATAGATAGGATTAATGGTGGGTGTCTTTTCCCTAGGGTGGAGATTTCAAGACTAGGAGGCACATTCTTAAGGTGCGAGGAGAGAGATTTAAAAAGACATGAGGGGCAAATTTTTTACACAGAGCGTAATTCACATGTGGAATAAACTTCCAGAGGAAGTGATGGATGTGGGCACAGTTACACCATTTAAAAGACATTTGGATAAGTACATGAATAGGAAAGGTTTGGAGGGATATGGGCCAGGAGCAGGCAGGTGGGACTAGTTTAGTTTGGGATTATGTTTGGCATGGACTGGTTGGATCGAAGGGTCTGTTCCCTTGCTGTATGACTCTAAGTACTTTAACTAACTCTTTCTTCTTAGCCCTGGTGGGCAATTCCCCTACTAGCTTACTTAGCAATTCAATGAAATTGGCCTTTTGCAATCTCTTGTAGATTTCTTCTACCTGCAGGAATGCTTTGGCAGTTTCTAATGCTGTCTTATTTATTGATAGTAGAAAATCTGCTGCTTTTTTTAAAATCTTCATCACTTGCCAACTCCACATCCAATTATGCATTATCTTGTTTCTAGAAATCCAGCCACAAGCCCTCAAATTTTGTTACAACTCACTCAGAAAAGTGCACAGGAAATTGAGCCCCTCTATTCCCAAGTCATCATGCAGCTGAAAATAATTAGTAAAACTATCCAAAGTCCCGAGCTGACCTGACCAATAAACTCAGGTTGAAAAAAAAACACTCACCAGGTTTCTGCCCTTAACAAGGAAATAATTGCTTATTATGAACAAATTTTCTTTTACCAGTGGCAATTAGGAAATATGAATTGCTAACTTATAACTACAACTTAAACTTTATGCCTTCTTAAATATCCCACTTGAGGAATGACCAGACACACAAAGACTCCTCACTTTGAAACCAGTCTTACAGCCAAGGGAAAATTTTTCCCAGATTCTACAATGTAAATCCAATTAAATATGTTACATGGTTCAATGAAATTACCTCAAATTTCTTTAAACCAGAGGGAGTTTAGGCCAATCTCACCATCCCTAGAATCAGTCTATTGAACCTCCATTACATTCCCTCCCAGTAAGTATATTCTTCCTTTTGTAAGGAAACTAAACTGTATACAAAGCTGTTATTAATCTCAACCACAGCTGAACCATGGTAGAGAAACCTTTCAGCCTATTCTGAAATTCAATTGGAAACATTAATACTGATTTCTTAATAAGGATCTCTCAATTTCACAACGATAACAGTCAAAAAAGGTTGTAAAACTATGTAACTGCTCTTGAGCATAACATGCTGTTGGGGGCTCAATGCATTTTAATTCAATTGTATTCCGAAAGATCCAGTCATGGCCAATATACATCAGGAAATCCTGTTGCCTGGTCAAAGTTTCCTGTGTCAAATTTCTCCCCATCCTACCCATTTGACTTTTGGTGCCTCTTCAGAATGCCTTTCATTTTCTCGGCCTTGCTTCAGAGATCACGCTCTCTTTTTGCTTGATCTCCATGTCATGTGAAGATTGCATTTTTTACATGGGATAGTTGTTGCCATATTCTCCTCGACTCCATGTCCTCCCATTTCTCCAAATTTAGAATTCATCGAACTGTCACCTACTATAATTAATTCTTGCCCAGAAATGTAGACATCCTCACTTCCCTCAGACTCCCCTTTCTCCTATAACCCATAAGATTTACAAACACCAAGTTTGGTGTAACCTACCTGGGACTTTCTCATCTTTTTTAAACTCTTCTCAGCTCGATGTTGTAAGCCTAACTTCTTATGTCTGTACTTCAGTTGTTTAATGTGAGGTGATGGGACTGATTGGATTTTTTTCTTGGACTCAGTAGGCTAAATGGTCCCTTTCTGTGCCATAATGGCTCCTGCTGGGTGTCAACTAGATTTAACTTTGTAAATTGAAAGGGATGTACAGGAGAGGTAGTGGTGTAGAGGTAATTTCACTGGATTAGTAATTCAGAACCCCAGGCTAATGTTCTGGGGACAGGATTTTGATTCCCAATATGGCAGGTAGTGAAGTTTGAATTCAATTTAAAAAAAACTGAAATTAAAGAAACAACCATACCAATTGTTGTAAATATCCGTCTGGTTCACTATTCTCCCTTAGGCAAGGAAATCTGCATGTGGTGATGTTAATGAGTGATGATCCGTACAAATCTTGCCTGCATCTACATATGACTCCAGGCCTGCAACAATATGGTTGTTGGTTCAGTTCTCAGGGCAATAGGGAATGGGCAATAAATGTTTGCCTAGCCAGTGGCATTTGCAACTTGTGAACAAATTTTTTAAAAAAAAGGTGAATTACGAACCAAAATAAAGCTTTCTTTGACCGAAAGCTTATTGACTTATTCACAATTCTCCTTATAGTCCGCAGTGCCACCTGTCCTGCCTTTATAGATACATGTATATACCCAGACTATTAATTAATTAAAATCCATAACCTCTTTACCTTTTAACCTTAAATATATGACATTAACAGCATAACCTGTTTGTTAAATTCATTGGACATTAACATTGTGAAGTATCCTGAGACACTTCATTATATTAAAGGCACTATGCAAATGTAAATTATTGCACATCATGTACATAATTTACATATTTTTGAAAAAATTAAAACTTCATAACTGTGGGTGTTAGTAATTATGCAATGATATCACCATGCCAACCGAGAATGTCATTTTACCATCTGCTTTTCCCTTATATATCTAGAACCCTTCGCTTACACATCTCACATTGGCATGGCTGCCCAACTTCAGTTTTCCCGTTTCCTCCTACCTTTTCTGGATAAGCACAAGGGCGATCAGGGTCAGTGAAACTTACCTTGTACTCCCTTGGTTCCTTGGCCATTAAATTACTGACCACTCAATATCATTGCTGGCCACCAGATGAGCTGGCAAATGTAAGTGGACTTCTGTCCTCATTGAAAACTATCATAACCCAACACCCCCTCCCCGGCACACACACACACACACACACACACACACACACACACCCCTTTCAAAGCACCAGCCCTTGTGCCCTCTATCCAGCCCCGGATCCAACTCCTTTCCTCCAACATCTTTGATTGTGCTGCACTCCCCTCCAGCAAAATATTTGGGACATTCTCTTTGCCCATTGTCCAAATTCCTACCACTCCCAGCCCCAACAAAGTCTGTACCTGACCATCGATTCCAATCTGCTCCAAGGCCATTGTCTTGGTCAGAGTTAGAATATTTATAACCTTAACATCCAATTTGCCAGTCAGAAGATGAACAGAATCAGACAGAGGATCGTGGCATAATTGCTGCCCAGTAATAACTGTGAAGGGAACATATGACGGAGTTAGTTAAGAACAGAATGAGCAGTTGAAGTATGGGGAAGCTCCTCTTGAGTTTGCTGCAGGTTTGCTCAGGCACTCCTCATTCATTAGGCTTTGCTGAAACTGAAATGATTGCAACAAGACACAGATAACATGCAAAACACTCTTCAGCTTAAAGGGACTAGCTTCCTTTGGGGCCTCCCTTGATGACACAATCAGGCGAGGGACATTAACCACCGAACCAGCATTAATTTCTTTTCCATTTTCCATACCAGCTGCTTTTGCAGCCTCTGAGTGAGATTGCTAATTAGAGCTTGTGTTGGCCGATTGATGTTTGCATTCACAGCCTACGATCCCAGAGGTTCACAAACTCACTGCACCAGTGAGTCGCTGCAAAAAAATCATCAATTCCAAAATATAGAAGACAAACGCTTGCTTAATGAAGATGTTTGTTTCCCCAGTATTTATTTCATATTGAGTTCAGCATATTTTCCTGAGTCTTGGTACATTATAATTGTTGGTGGCAAGGATATTCAAGGATGCTGTCTACGTAGGATTGTGAATTTCTGCTATAGCCAGCTCTTCATGTAACTGCACAGGCAGATTCTGGATCCACAGATCTTTGGGTACATAAAGTGGGATGCTCTACAAAGCAATGGGATCCGGACTGGAGGATTTGCTTCCTTGAACCTTGGGGAATTAGCTCAAATAGGAGAGTTCCCCCTTTGTATGTGAGGGACAGTGGGATCGATACCTGCATTCTTCATTATGATGGTACTTATACATTCGGAGATGCTGGGATTGTTCTCTTTGAAGCAAAGAAGGTTTGGCCGAGATTTAATAGAGCTTTTCTAACTGACAAAGAGTTTTGACAGAGTAATTTATTCATTCACGGGCTGAGGGCATCACTGGCTAGGCAGCATTTATTGCCCATCCCTCATTGCCGTGGGTCTGGAGACACGTGTAGGCCAGACCAGGTAAAGATGGCAGTTTCCTTCCCTAAAGGTCATTAGTGAACCAGATGGGTTTTTCCAACAATCGACATTGTCATCATTAGATTCCTAATTCCACATATGTATTAAAATCAAATACCACTATCTGCATGGTGGCATTTGAACCTGGGTCCCCAGAATGTTATCTGGGTCTCTAAATTAACAGTCCAGCAATAATACCACTAGACCATCGCCTCCCCATGAGTAAACAAGGAGAAACTATTTCTAGTATCAGAGGGATCGGTAGCAAGAGGACAGGTTTCTTGGCAAAAGGAACAGAGGGAACTTGAGGAAGCATTCTTTTATGTAGGAGTAGGTATGACCCAGACTGAATCGTGTAAAAGACTGGATTCAGATTCACTTGTAACTAAGGCAAGTGGATACATAGTTGAAGGGGAACTATTTGCAGGGCTTTAGGGTTACTGCAGGAAGAGGGGAACTAAGTGGATCTCACCTTCAATGTCATAGTGGATAAAGGCCACTGTGCCATTGTGTGATGCAGCACATGGGGAAGAGAACCCAACATTTCCTTCATAATTTCATAACACTTTTTCTTAAACCTATTTTCTAATCAACCTACTCAGAGATGTTAGTACACACCTCTGGAACAGGTGGGACTTAAACCCAAGACTCAGTCCAAAGGTAGGGACACTACTGCTGTGCCACAATATTAAACAGTCCAAATGCTTTTGTCACAATCCCCAAAGACCAGATATTTAGAAGAACTTTTCTCTGGCAGAAAAGATACAAACTCAGGTTCACAGGCTGTGGGTGGAATCTTCCCCCTTCTGAACAATGTAGGTCATGGGGAGAAATTTGGGAATATTGGGTGAGATTTCAAGCCAGGCCCTTCCCAATGGCGAGACCAAAATTTTCCAATTTCCAACTATATGTCACACCTCGAGACAAGATTCTCACTAGTGAGGACAGAGAGTCCTATTTACATGGATTGTCGCTCATTAGCCTCATTATTACTTAATCTTGCCTCATTAATATTCAGTTTTCTATTCTACCATCCATCAGATAGAAATTGGAAGCTGAGAATTCCTGACATGAAAATCAGAGCAGGTTCCTGTCAAATCCAGCTTAATGCCTTGCTCCTCCAGACCTGCATGTTGGACAATTGGCATCTACATCTCAGCGTACATTCCATGGGCGGCCCATGTCCACAGTCATTGGCATCCAACCTGTACTGCATTGTCGTGACCCATTTCTGATTGTCTGGTTCTGCACTGCTATGCTGCACTTTGGAGTCTCTGGCACCTCTCAATGCAATGCTGCTGCAAGGGGACATTGTGTGCAGGGTAGGCACCCAGCTCATGGGCTGAAGCTCACTATATCTGAGGGATCTTCCCTCGTTTACTTGGCATTCACCCACTAGTTGTCTACTTAACTGCACTTTGAAAGACTTCTTATTTCTTTCTCTCCCACTACATCACAGTGTAGTTATGAATTGCCTGCTGGGGTGAAGGGAACCTGCCCTACAGTGGACCCCGTTGGTTTTGGAGTTTTGGTTGGGTGACTCTTGGGGTATTTGTGTCTAAAGGACCCCCAGGCATTCTGAGTGTGTCCTGCAAAGGCTAGCAGGTGGATTAGAAGGCCCAAGCACCTTTGAGATGTCCTTACTAGTGGGGAGCCCTGTATGTGGTTCTTCTCTGTCTGGGTGCCTCCTGGCACTGCCCTTTGTCCTTATGAGGAAAAGGCACCCGGAGCTAGCTCGAGGTGTTGCTGAGTGTTAACGTCCAGAATGACAGAGTGCAGGTCCGTGTGCATATCCTGCAGACTCTGAGACTGCTGCACCTGGTTCTCCATGGCAGCTGCCAACCTGTCCAAGGAGGCAGCCAGATGGTCGCATGCCTGAAGCAGCAGGGTCTCTGATGGCATTGCTGCAGCCCTGTACCCTCTGTGCCAGTTTGCCCACTGCCCTCACCAAAACCTACTGCTCCTGCTCCTGCTCGTGCATGGCAACAAAGTTTCTGGTTGTCAAACACCACAGACTCGTCTCCTGCCTGGGTCTGAGCAGATGCCTGGTCTCTGGCAGAACTGCGAGTGCTAGCAGACTGGGGTGGTTCTTCCCTGACCAGCTGCAGAGACGTGGCAGTAAAGAGATCAGCAGCAGCTGACTCTGTTCCAGTACCTACCGAGCTGTCAGTACCTGATCTGGTAGGGAGTGCAGGAAGTAACTTGTCTGGTTCCTTCTCTAAGGCATCCTTGCCCTCTTCCTCAGATGTGGAAGAGGGATGTCCTGTGGCATTGCCCTCTTGACCACAGAGGCTTTGGCAATGTCACTGGTACCGGCAACAGGCAAAAGAGAGATGCACCGCAACCAAGGGTTAGGTGCTCTGGCATGTTGAGAATATATTCGCAGTGGGGCTCATGGGACAGTAGCTCAGTAATGAACATTGCTTCTTACTTGGTTGCTGAGACATGGAGGTTTCTGCAGGATCCACAGGATACTCACTAGAAAGGGCCCAAGATCCTGGGGGAGAGGAGCAAAATGCGGGGCAGTTTTTGGCTCTGTTGTGGGGTGGTTTCTCCTGGAATGAGAGAAAAGAATGCAACGAATGAAACGAAAGTGTGCGGTACATCTGTTGGCACTGGCGGAGGAGGGGAAAGGTAGTGAGGAGACGTGAGTGAGTGAGTAAGCAGCACAGAGGGTTAGTAGGGTGGGGATTTGGGCATTAGAGAGTGTTAGAGCAAGTGAGGGAAGATGTCACATGCAATAGTGAGAGTAGTAGAGTATGAGTCTCAGTGGGAGGCGTGTGCAGTGGCAGAGATAGAGTGCGAGGTGGCAGAGAGAAGATGGTGGCACTAATCCTGGAAGAACAGAGAAGGTCAATGACTTTCTTCGAATACTGCTGGGCATCCTGTGTACTGTTGAGACTGCACTGATCCAGGTGGCAGCCTGGACCAAATTGGCAGTGTCTGGCGTCATGGTCTCCTCTGCTGATTCTGGGGGAAGGAGAATGCTACTCCACTCTGTCACCCCATTCTCCCAGGACCACGAAGCACTTCTCCATAAGGTAGCGTGCCAAGGTCCTATTACCTTCCACTTCTGGGGCAAATTAATTCAACCTCACAAGGTAGCTCTGACTGCCGGTAACTGATTGGGTGCACAATTCCTTTTAAATGGTACTGGCACCAGAAATCCTGGAATATCCTGGCAGTGCAGAGCACTTGTGCTATGCAAGAGGGAGAATCACACTAGCATAGGAAAATTGGGATGCTATAGGGATGTGTTGTCTCATTAATGAGGTGTGTTTGGGTTGATGGCCCAAGAAAGCTCATAAGCTTATGGAGGAGAAACCCTCCACAAAACACAACAAAACCAACACTTAGAGAATTTCTTGTGAATTCACTTGAATGCTTCCTCTAATTCTTTCTTGTGGAGTTCCTGAGGTTCACATAAGTCTGTGTCCCCTATAATTTTTTTTTAGATAGCCGCAATGCATGTTAACTTAAAGAGGTCAATTTGTATGCACCACTTGCGGTAGGGTTAGGGTTAGTATTGGTCATTGTATCTGAATAAGGGATTGGTCATTTAGGATTTTTGGAGTTCTCAGCTCCAGCAACTGTGAATATATTTAAGACAAGCCTATTAGATTTCTAAATATTTAAGAGAATTCAGGAACACAGGAATGTCCAGCCGAGGTAGAAGATCAACCAGAGAGGTGGAATAGCCTCAAAGGGCAGAATGGTCTACTCTTGCTTTGGTTTCTTATGTTGTTAATTGTTTCTTTTAGGTGGAGAATATTTAGTTACAGAACTATTGGTTAGGATAGTATGTTTCTGTCCTCCTAACAGAGGGTTATCTAATAACTAAATCTAATCTGGAATTGAAGTATTGCAATAGAGAGACACTAACATTGTGAGGCATTTTATGGGAGACTTTACAATATTTGCATACAGAGGATGACACAAAGATTATCAGTGATGTTGTTGAATAATGTGAACAGAAGGCCAAGATTCTCAAACTATTACCAATTTTGAAAAGGAGGGGTCAGAAAGTGATGCCAGTAAAGCAAAAAAAAATCAAAGAACTGCGGATATTGGAAATCAGAAACAAAAACAGAAATTGCTCGATATTCTCAGCTGGTCTGGCAGCACCTGTGGAGAGAAAACAGCTTTAACGTTTCGGATCCAGCAACCCTTGTGTTATTTGTTCTTTTAGTGTGTCAGCCTTGATTTAGTCAGTAGCTCTCCCACCTCTGAGTCAGAATGTTGTGGGATAAAGTTCCATTTCAAGGACATGAGAACAAAATTACAGACTGACACACCCATTGCTGGATTGAGGAAATGCTGCACTGTCATGGGTATCATCTTTTGCATGAGATGTAAACTATCTGCTCTTGAGTCATAGAAAAGGGAGTGGTAAATTGATTCTTGACTTATTCCTTTCCTTCTTCTTAGATAGTCCCTGGACGTTGTGGATGACTTTCTCCAACTTTGGTTTGGTGGGTCCTGAGATGACTGGACAGTTCAATGCTGCACCCACACTTGTTACTGTAGGTGGGGCCGGTGGTGTTTGGAGAGGCGGGTGGGTGGGGTGCTCAGGCTTTCACATGTTCCCTCCACTGTTTACCCTTGGCCTCCGCCTGGGCCAGTCGTGGTGGTTGGCTCCTTCACAGATGCTTCTTGTCCAGTTTGGACAAGAGATTCCCAGGAATAATGGGAATGTTGCGTTTTTTCAGGGAGGCATTGAGGATGTCCCTGAAGCGTTTTCTCTGCCCTCCTGGTAACTGCTTGCCAGGATGGATTTTGGAGTCGAGAGCTCGTTTTGGGAAACTTTGTGTCAACCATGTGGATAATTTGACGCAGCCAGCATCGCTGATTGGCAGAAACCTGTACCTCGATGCTGGGGACGTTGGTCTGAGAGAAGACACTGATATTGGAGTGTTTATCCTGACATTGGATTTGTAGGATTCTGCAATGACAACGCTGGTGATGTTTCTCCAGGGATTTGATCTGTTTGCTGTATACATGCTCCAACACATACAGAAGAGAAGGTAGCATTACTGTCCCATAGACTCTTGACTAACAAGAGTGTCAAAGATTATCAAGGGGATGTCGAATTGAGGCTACAGTCAGATCGGACTTATGGAATGTTGGGCCAGGTCAAAAGGGCTGAATTCCTGCTGCTAATTCCTACGTACATACGTCTGCTCCCTTAGGTGGGCATAAAAGATGGCAAAGACGAGCAGAGTTGTTCTCCCTGGTGTCCTGCCTATTTATTTTTATTCAGAACATGGGCATCACATACCAGTTGATGGCAGTTAGGAGTCAACCACATTGCTGTGAGTTTGGAGTCAAACCAGGTAAGGACAGCAGATTTTCTTGCCTAAAGTGCATGAGTGAACCAGATGGGTTTTAAGACAATCAACACTGGTTACATGATCACCAATAGACTGATTTTTTTTAATTGAATTCAATTCTCCATGTTAGGCTTTGGACCTATGTCCCAGAAAATTAGTCTGGACTAAGGTTGTTGACCTGCTCACCAAGCTGGCTTGTTTTTGTTCAGACATTTCGTCATCATGCTAGGTGACATAATCAGTGAAGCCTCCGATGAAGCGACATTATTCTACCCCACTTGGAATTTATACTGTCCGGTCCGTTATGGTGAGTACTGTCATTTCCGGTTTTGATCTGTACGGTTTTGTATATGGGGTCCAATTCTATATGTTTGTTGATTGAAGTATACAGATCAAAACCAGAAATGACAGTACTCACCATAACGGACCGGACAGTATAAATTCCAAGTGGGGTAGAATAACATCACTTCATCAGAGGCTCAACTGATGATGTCACCTAGCATGGTGATGAAATGTCTGAGCAAACACAAGCCAGCTCGGCGAGCAAGTCAACAACATCACCCACAACCTGAGCTACAGATCTTTGCCAATATTTTAAATTAGTCTGGACTGGTTCAGTGAAATTACCAGTACACCACCTCACCTAATATTTATCACATAATCAATTTTTAAAATATAAAAAAATTCAGTCATGGGATATACTTGTCACTGGCTAGGCCAGCATTCAATACCCAGAGGACAGTTCAGAGTCACCACATTGTGGTGGATCTGGAGTCACATGTAGACCAGACTGGGTAAGAGGCAGCAGATTTCATTCCCTAAAGGGCATTTATGAACCAGATGGGTGTTACCCCGACAATTGGCAGCAGTTTCTGGTCATCTGTAGACTCTTAATTCCAGATTCTTGTTGAATTCAAATTTCCGCAATCTGCAGTGGCAGAATTCAAACCCAGGTCCCCTGAACATTATCTGGGTTTTATGGATTAATAATCTAGCTATGCTACCGGTAGGCCATCGCCCCCCCAGTTGAGAAGATTGATTTGGTCACTACCACATGTGTAGGAGTTTGCTGTGTACAAATGCACTTCTGTATTTTCCATGTTACAACTGCAACCACAGTCCAAGAACACATTTAGTTGACTATTAACTGGATGAGATATTTATGCTGCTGAAAATATGATAGAAGTGAAGCAAAGTTTTCAGTGAATTGTTTCTGAAACTGCGTGTTTTGTGTGTGTCGGTTAAGGCACTGGGAGAAATCTGTGCTCTAAATAGTGCCAGGAGGATGATCAACATCGACCGGAACTGAGATACGTATATTTCGATTTACTGACAACACAGCCAACAATCTCTCTGTAAGTGCAAATTTTATATTAAAAAAAGACCTATTATCAGGAGCGCTATAACAGGATCGAAAATGGAATCGAGAAGCTGCGACATAAGGGAGCGTCTCCAAATGAGATCACACAACGGACACCTTTTGGGGGATGATGCTACGGATCGGAAAATTAAAGACGTGGGTGGAAATCTGGGCGCGTTGTTCTTGAGCCTGCGCCTCCCCGCTTATAAAATAAATAGATACCATAAGAAATGGAAACAGGCGGTTGCTTTTCTTTCAATATCCCTATTCTTAACTGCCCTCTGGGCAATTAGGGATGGGCAGTAAATGCTGCCTAGCCAGCGACGCCCTCACCCCGTGAATGAATAAAGGAATAAAGGATCAATCCGTTTTGGACACGGCCCCTAAAAGCTGGAATCAGTGACAGTGTTGAGGTGGCCCCTTTTAAAACAAAACAAAAATGCGCCACAATGCGGCTGGTGTAAATAGGAGGCTGAGAGAGAGGCATGAGAATGAAAGTAATTGACTGCAATAATATGCATTGTTTACAAAAAGGAGACATAAAGGCGTAAAGATAAAAAAAATGCAAAATCGGAAAGTGCTCCAGTTTTTTAATCCCCAGCGGATGATTGACAGGTGGGGGCTGATTGGCAGGCGGATAATCCAATAAGGAGTGAGAGCGTGAAGATGACCAATGGAAAGGGGCGGGAGAAAGGATACTGGTAGACAGGCTGCCAATGGGAGCGGTTACATGCTAATAAGGGGACGAGGGGGCACCAATGGGAATGGGGCGGGGGCCGCCCTTGAAACTTTTTTGTAACAAACACATCAGCTGGAGGCTCACGTGGGCCCGCGGCGTCCATCAGTCCCAGGCAGAGAGACAAGATCTAGTGATGGAGAGAAAGCTTTCACTCCGTTAAACTGTAAATTAACTGAAACCACAAATAACAGGGAACGTGCAGGGCAGGGGGACAGTGTAATGAGGCCGAGCACTTGGTACTGCAGCGATTGACAGGGGTTGTCAAAGCTCCTGGCATCACCGGTACAGTATTGTGTTGAGAGAGGATTTTATCCTCTTGACATCCTCTTGCTCTCCCTTCCTATTATTTTTCTTACACATACATGTGTATATATATATATATGTGTGTGTGTGTGTGTGTGGTACTAACTTAGTCTTTACATTCTGCACCAAGATCCCGTTGCAACCCTTCAAAGAGATCAAGGCGGTGCATTTGAAAAGCAAAGAGTGTTTTTGCTTCTGACGGTCGTGCCCAGTTTTTAATCATCCCGGACTGGATTTTCCTTTTCGTGTTCAAGTTTTCACCAGAAAACGCCGGAGGAGTGGATTTTGGGGAGTTCGATTGCAAAGTGTCAGGTTCGTGACGTCTTGCTAATTGCAGAAAGCTGTGTTTGTTGAATGCCGGTTTAATTTATAATTCGATTCGATTGAATATCCAAATAAGTCATTGGTGTCTGTCAGAGGACACGCATATTTTCGAACAGCCGCTGTAATAAGGGGGAAGTTTTATGTCAATTTGTCACTGGATAGTCGAAGATTGTGGCTTCAGTTCAGGACCGTAGCGATTAAGATTGCATTGTTGAAGGTATAGCTGTTGTTCTAGTGAGATCTTTTCTGAGTAAAGAGTTCAGGTGGAGATTAAAAATCCTATTGCTATATTAGAAGTGTAAGGGGTATGTTTTGACTGCCTGGCCACCATTCATCCGTACCCAACGCTAATTAAAACAACGAATCGTTACTATGTGTCTATATCCCTGTGCTGTAATGGTTTTGCTACGCAGTGATGGATTGGATATAAAGTGCTTTTGAGAGACTTCGCAACCATGTGATATAGGTAAGCACTGCGAAATAAAATAAACGGGTTTGGGGCTGGGGTGCTAGATCACACAAGCCATTTCAAAATACGGAACTGCGCTTTATTCTTTTTTTTTAAAAAAAAGTTGCAGGTGGCACTTTCAAAAGAAGATCAGTTGAACCGGTCCCATATTGAAAGCGCAAAGTTGCACTGCACGAGTTTGCAGCAGCCGGAGTCCACTCGGCCCACAGTGTCCCGTGCCAGCTGTTTCCTGGCACAGTTCAGAAGAATCCTAGAAGCTTGCTCTCCCCATATCCCTCAGCGCAGTGGCAATGAGGCCTGGGAGGTGGATGGTCAGATGGGTGTGTGTGTACTTATGTAGGGAGGCACTTGGAAATAAGGGGAGTGTTTATTGCCCCTGGTCACTTACACTTAGGCTATTTCATGTTTCAAAAGCAACATGCATTTGTATAGCACCTTTAACGTACCAAACAGTCTTGAGGTTTTTCAAAGCAGGCGTGAAAAGAAACCCAGTTTGACAATGAGACGTTTGAGCAAGTGACTAAAAGCTTATTCAAAGTGGTAAATGTTAAGAAGTGGCTTGAAGGAGGGGAGGATGTTGGGATGATTGGGGTGGGGGGGGGGGGGGGTGCAAGCAGTCATGCTGAAAGATTTAATGAGGGAATTCCAGAGCTTGGAGCCCAGTCATCTCAAGGCACAGCAGTCAGTGGTGGAGGGATTAAAAGCTAGGGATGCACACGGACCAGCATTTCAAGAGTGTAGAGATCTCAGAGGACTGGAGAAGGTTACAGAGACCATAAGTGGCAAGGTCATGAAGGAATTTGAACATGAGGATGAGAATTCTCAAGATGAGGCATTCCCAAACTCTGAGCCAATGTTGATCAGACAAACAGAGATGAAGGGCAAAGTTTGGTCCCAAGCAACTAAGTTTCAGGATTGTACAAATGTTTATCGGTTGAGGTGACAGGACCTGAATGTTTTGCTCTTCACATATTTCTTCAGCCTGTTTTTATTTTAAGTTAAATAAAGTGAAAACTGTCTTGTGACTTTGGGTGATTGTACAGGGCAGTATGGTTGTATTTCCTATGGCTAACGAAGGTGGAAGTTTGACAAGGTTCCTCTCTTTGTCTATTGGTATCAGTGACTCCTGTTTGAAAGGGAGGATTGACTGGTTGAGTGCAGCCACACGCAGCTGAATAACCCGTCAGCATTGACTATGAAGAATGACCATTTGGGCTGAGGCTGAGATATTTAGAACCAGTGAAACTGTTCCCCTGGTAGGAATGGGTGTTTACAACGAGAACAGGGAAAACATGTTTAAAAAATAATTTATCACTGCAGATTTATTCCAGGGGTTCTAGCAATTAGCTGGTGTAACCTTTATCCACCAAACTCCCAGCTGCCAATTACCATAACACCAAAGGAACTTCTGGGCATTTACTTGATTCTGGATTAAGTATTTTGAAGTGATTTTACTAATTTCAAGCTCTATAAAAATAATTCACCGTGGAGTTATTTTTAGGGGCAGGGGATGTTGGAAATGATTGAAGTATCAATGGAGAATGCAAGTCCTCCCAAATGTGGTGATCTTTCATTCCCTTAGAATATATCTCGGCTAATGGCTAGTGCCACTCAGTCTGAAGGCTATAGTGAGAGTTTTCTTGCAGAGACCTGACACCCCTAGATGAATTGTTAAACTGAGATTCTGTCTGTCTCCACCACCCCACCCCCTGCTACAGTTCCTGGAAAAGATCCTGTGGGAGTATTTTGACGAGCAGGGGTGTTCTATCTGATCTTGTATCTGACACTTGTCCTTCAGTCCACGTCGCAGTTTGTCTGTTTATTTATCCCACTGCTGCATGTCTGATCTTGCTCTGCACAAATTGGTGACTGCATTTCCCTCCAGTGCAACAGAGAGACAGTGTAAAAAGAATTTGAGGGGCGATCGAGCGCTTTGAGATGTCCTGAGGTTGTGAAAGGCACTATGTAAACACAGGTCTTTATGTTTGTAATTATAAAGACGGAGATTGTTGGGAAAAAAAAGCTGAGTAAAGGGGAAGTGCAGCACTCGAAAGGCAGAAAAATAAAATAAAATTAATAATTAGTGGAAATATGCATTAGGTCTTTAGGTATGTGGAAGAAGATTGATAAAAGTTTGTTGAATTGCTTTCTCTGCAAGGCAACATGTGTGAAATAATCAGCTTCGCCTTTATCTGGTGCCACTTATGGTCCTTTGCTATTTTTATCATATGTGCGTACCAACCCATTAGAATTTTGAACCTCGTCACCAGGATTTGACTGTACCACCACAACACTTCCATAAGGAAGATTTCACCCGGAAGTGAGGCAGTGGGTGGAATGGTGATTGCCAATTCCTGGTGTTCATTGTATGCTAGGGTTTGGGGTGGCGTGCGTAGGCTGTTGAGCACATTTCATGATGCCTCAGCCACCCCTGACCGAGACCATGTGATGGGGAGTTGGTCAGCTGGAAAGCAGAGTTGAGGTCACCTTCCAATCAGTCACAATCTTATTAACTGTTGGAACAAACCCGAAGGCCTAAATGGCCTACTCCTGCTCCTAGTTCATCTGGTCAGAAATCACATGACACCAGGTTATAGTCCAACAGGTTTATTTGAACACAGTAGCTTCTGGAGCGCTGCTCCTTCCACAAGTGTAATGAGAGAGGAGGTATCAAGGCACAGATTTTATAAGTAAAAGATCAAAGGATCATACAACTGGCGTGAATGTATTGAATAAACCTGAATTGGCTGGCTGATTCCCTCCTGTTAAATCCTTAATCAAGCAAAACCTGCATCTCCTTCCTATCACTACAGCCGAGGAAGGAGCAAAGCTCTTAAAGCTATTGTTTTTAAATAAACCTGTTGGACTATAACCTGGTGCTGTGTGATTTTTGACCTTGTCCAACCCAGTCCAACACCAGCACCTCCACGTCATGGCTAGTTCATCTGTTCATATCCTGGGCGTTTTATTAGTTATGGGAAAGAGTGCAAAAGGAAGGAAGGTACGATAAATCTTTATAACTGACAGGTTAGAGCTCAGCTGGTGTATTGTGTCCAGTTCTGAGCATCATCCTATAGGAAGGATATCAAGGACTTAGCGAGGATGCAGAGAAATGATATTAAAATGACACCAGTGATGAAGGACTTTAATTTTGTAGAAAGACTGGATAAACTGGGTTGCTGTCCTTAGATTAGAGCAGGTTGAGAGGAGATTTGATCAAAGATTTCCAAATCAAGAAGGATTTTGATAGAATAAATAACCAGAACTGTGTTGACTGGCAGGAGATTTGATAACCTAAAGAACACATGTAATATGATTGGTGAAGGGAACTGGGGGTGAGATGGTGAGGATTTTAAAAACAAAAAAAAGATTTTTAAAGAAATGATCTGAAAAGCATTGTGGAAATAGCTTCAGTCATAAATTTCAAAAACGAATTAGGTTATACCTGAAAAGGAATAATAAAAATGGCTGAGGAAAGGACGTGGGAGTGGCACCTAATGGAGATCTGGAACTGGAGCAGAGACAATGGGCTGAATAGCTTCCTCTGTGTTTTAAGGCACTGAATCCAAATCAACAATTCTTAATGAGCAAGGCTAGGCAAGAGTACGTTATCCAAGGGCATTTCTGATGGGCTGGGACAACACAGAAACACAAGCAGAAAGAAACAAAATCCATTTATCTGTGAATTTGTTTATGTACGTTTCAAACTGGGCCTTTTCTTTTCAGAAAGAAAATAGCTCTATTAGTGGTTCTAAACAGAAGAAAAAGACCAAAGAACTTAATCCTGTAAAAGACACGATCGCAAGATTGCAAATAAATTGCTTGTGAAACAGTGCAGGCTACTCCAGAAAATAATCTAGAACAACACCAAAACAAGGCATACTCTGGTTTCTCTCCTCAGATGCTGCCAGACCTGCTGAGCTTTTCCAGCAATTTCTATTTTTGTTAGCAAAACAAGAATAGCTGGAGAAACTTAGCAGATATTCAGCATTTGTGGAGAGAAAGCAAAGTTGATGTTTCAGGTCCAGTGATGCTTCTTCAGAACTACTTACAGCCAGGAAAAGTCCTGATGAAGGGTTTTGGCCTGAAACATTGACTTTTCTGATGCTGTCTGACTTGCTGTGTTTTTCTAGCTTCACACCTCTAGGCTCTGGCTTCCAGCATCTTATTGTGTCCCGCTCTCTCTGTAGCCAAGGAAAGGTCGGTATCTATGTTGAAGATGGGGGAGGGGGAAACAAATAGGTGGAGATGGAGGTCAGAGGGAGAGAACAACAGCAGAAATAATCCAGGTTCTGCTTTCGAGTACTATGCTGTGGCAGTGCTGGCAGTCAAAGATGCCATCTTTTGGATGGCACCTCAAACCAGTGTCCCATCTGTCCTTTTGTGTTGCCGTGAAAAAATCCCAAGGCTAGCGTTACTAAAACAGATTATGTAGTCATTTGACATAAAGAAAAATTGCTGGCGAAATTCTGCAGCATCTGTAGAGTGCAGTTCTGAGTGTTATTTTCTATGTAGTCATATATCACATTATGCCCCACAAGCTCTCAAAGTGTAAATTGGCTGCTGTGTTTCGGACATTACGACAGAGCAGTTTTTGAAAGTACTTCATTGGCTGTAAAGCTTTGGAAGTTGTGAAAGGTGCTATATAAATGCAAGTCCTTTTTTTTAGAAAAACTCTGCAAACTGCTTTGGGACATCCTTTTAACGTGATGAGGAGGGTTTCTTTTCTTAAAAGCAGCTCTCTTTTGTCTTATAATCTCCCAAAAGGATGAGAGACTTGCAATAAACTGAATGCTCTGATAATACAAGTTCCGTGCTGTTTGTGGTGAAATGCCTTTGATCAGGTGCATCCCTGACATCTTTTGATTCAGGTGTTGTCAAGTGTAAGGATCTCAGTCAGCGAAGGAAGCAGAGCACTGTCTATGTACAGAACCTGTGAAAATATTTTCTCAAGAATAGATCAGAAAGTCAATAGTGACCCTTTAGGTGACAGGCGTCTCATTTCTTACCCAGATGAGGTGTGTTCAGAGTTGATGGAGTGATAAAGGCAGCATCCGTGTGGCATTAAAGCTTACACACCATGCCTGGCCTGTACTGAGGCATTTACTCAGTTGTTGAACTGAGCCCCATCTGCCCTCCCTGGGTATAAATTTCCCATAGCTCTGTTTAGAAACATAGCAACGCAGAATGGGAGTAGGCCATTCAGCCCCTCAAACCTGTTCAGCCATTCAATGTGGTTGATCATCCAACTCCGTACCCAGTTCCTGCTTTCACCCCCATGCCCTTTGATCCCTTTAGTCCTAAGAACTATATGTTACTCCTTGAAAACGTTCAATGTTTTGGCCTGAACTGCTTTCTATAGAGAAAATTCTCCAGGCTTACCACCCTCACGGTGAAGAAATTTCTCCCGATCTTGGTTCTAAATGGCCTACCCTCTGTACATTAGACTGTAACCTCTGGTTCTAGACTCTCTGGTCATCTGGAACAGTCTTCCTGTGTTTACCCCTGATGAGTCCTATTAGAGTTTTATAGGTTTCAATGAAATCCCTCCTCATTCTTCTAAACTCTGCTGACTGTAGTCCTAACCTTTCCTGTTTTCAAGAGGACTGAGGGGTAGGGGGTGAGATATTCTCCCCAGCGACCTGTCCAAAATCTATCACTTACCAAACATGCTGGACTAAACACATTTTATCAACTTATTATCACACTGCTATCTGTGGGATCATACTGTGCACAGACTGGCAGCCATGTTTTATGCAATACAACAGTGACTACACTTTCAGATGTGCTTCTTTTGAGTCTGAAGTACCTGGGGACATCAGGCAGATGTAAAAAGCTACATACGAATGCAAGGTTCTGTTTTTAATCTTGCACAATGGTTAGTGTGCTCTCCTTATTATTTCTGACAAAAGGACAGAAGGAGGCCATTCAGTCCCTTGACTCTGATGCACCATTTAGTTAGATTATGGCTGGCTGATGTGGGCCACAACATTGTATCAAATCTCTCGGAACATGTACTGACGAGGCAGTTGTGTGTGAGAAATGGATGAGGAGCTGTCAACTGGAGGCTTCCTTCTTTGAGTCTAACCCACTAACACTCACAGTTCAAAATCACTGATCACAGGGAGATCTTGTTTTGAAAGGAACAATGTGTTTGGATTAAAGGATGAAGGTGTACAATGGCACTAAGCAATCAGCTCTCATAAAAAAAGGATGGGAGCAGGAGTGGGACCCTTCGCCTCTTGAGCCTTTTCTGTCATGCAGTAAGATCATGGCTGATCTTTTGGAGACTTGGTGTAGATGCGATGGGTTGAGTGGCCTCCTTCTGCATTGTAACCCATCTGTGATTCCTTAATGTTACTCCAGTGAGTTACTGTCCACTGGTGTCATTAATTGAGAACTGAGAAAGAGGGGAAGGAATTCATAAGAAACGTTCAGAAGCTAGGAAGAGTGTGGGCAGAAATTTTCTTATACATGTTTTTATGATCTGGAATTGGAATCAGTGCTTCAAGTAGGAAAAATATTGCAAGGCTACATGGAAACAGCACAGTCAGAATGGGCTGAGTGGCCTCTCTGTGTGTAATTCTGTGGCTTTCCCTTTAGAAAATAAGTCAGAATAGTAAACTTGGCAAGTTGACCTTTAGATGGAAAGTGATTGCTTGTTCCATTTGTTCATAGAGTTAGATGAGAAGCACGTGAGCCTCTGTCCAGTCAAGCATTGATTTGGTTCAGTTATAAATTCTAAGTCATCGTAGTTTTTGCCTAAATGGTATCTTCGCCAACTGGAGATCCCTGTAGACCAGAAAGACTAGGTTTTACTGAGAACCTTTTTCTGTGTTTGGCTGGAAATTTTGCATTAAGTATAATTTGAATCTGTAATTGGCGTGCTGGTTTAATTGAAAGGGAATGATGAATCTATACTAAAATATTCTGGAACTAAATTATACTAAAATGTGGAACCTACTTAAGTGTTCTCAAAATGTTCCCTTGAAGAATTTTTAAGATCTTCCCATTAAGATGCAGCATCAAATACTGTCAGGGCCAGGTTTTGCACAAGGTTAGATACAAAGTAAAGCTCCCTCAAAACTATCCCCATCATATGCTCCCAGGGTAGATTTAGGGGAGGTGATGGCTGAGCGGTGTTACTGCTCGACTATTAATCCAGCGACCTGGGTAATGTTCTGGGAACCCAGTTTCAAATCCCACCATGGCAGATGGTGGGATTTAAGTTCAATTAAAATCTGAAATTAAAAGTCTAACAATGACCATGAAATAATTGTCAATCGTTGGAAAAACCCATCTGGTTCACTAATGCCTTTTTCGGAAATGAAATCTGCCATCCTTACCCAGTCTGGCTTACATTTGACTCCAGGCCCACAGCAATGTGACTCTTTACTGCACTCTGGGCAATAAATGCTGGCCTGACCAGTGATCTTTTCTTTTTCATTCAAAGGATTTGAACAAAGGTACAGCACAGTGTTAGATACAGGGTAAATCTCCCTCTTCACTGTCCCCATCAAATGCTCTCAGGTTAAATTCTAGCCTGACGTTATCTGTCTCACAGCAGCATTCTGTGGTTTTAGGAAAGGTTTCTGAGGTGGGTTGTACACAGTAGGACCTAGGTTGTGACTTCCTAAACCCACTTGACACAGTGTATAGATGCGTTTATGCAGTCACTCAGACCACCCAGGCTTTAGAGATGTGAGAATGAGCTGACTAACAGCAGCATACCAGCTGCTCAAGGTGGCACTGTACTAGATGTTCGGTATTCAAGGCTGAATGGAGCAAGTTGATTTTTGAGCTTGCTCCAAAAGTTCGGAGGCCTGTCCAGTTCCATTTGACCACTGAAGTGAGACTTTAACACCTGTTGGGTTGTGAGTGGAAGTTGAAAACATCTGGACGCAGCAGGAGAGATCGTTTCTTTGTGCTTTGACAAGAATTCGAATATTGACTCATCTTGGAAGTGCTTTTATTTATCAGTTGTTGCACCTTTAATTGAGAATCGTGTTTTTCTCCAAGATCTAAACTGCCTAACGCACAGGATTAGAAAATGTTTCAGTGAATTTCAAAACCGCCTCCAACAGCAGATGTGAAATAACCAAATATATATCAATAACTCGAATTGGAAAGGAGAGGAGCGAAATTGCCAAGTTTCCTGGGGCTAACAGGAGGATTCCCCTCATAACAAATCAATCATGGATTTATATTTAATCAGCAGGTGTATTTTTGGTTGTTGGTCACTTTGGACCTGCCCTATTGCACACTGAAAGGCTTAACACGCCAAACAATCACAGGACTGGTAGTCTGTGAACAACAGTGAAACTTTAAAATAGTAAAAAGTTTATTGGGATTAGGAATCACTCGTAGGCTGGCATTTATTGTCCATCCCAGACTGTCGTGATTGTGATGTGGAGGAGGGGATATTGGACCTGGGGTGGACAAAGTTAGAAGTCACACGACACCAGGTTATAATCCAACAGGTATCGTGTAACTTCTGACTTTGTCTTGCCACGTCACTTCAGAATGCAGTCAAAAGTCACTTATATTGGGTCTGGGACTGGTGTTGTGTTATGGTCCAGAATAACAAGGCCACTATGTTTCCTCTGTGACAGTGCATTAGTGAACCTGCTGGGATCTTCAGCTGAATTTTATAACCTTGCCATCACATTCACTAAAACCAGCTTTTCACTTTTTTAAATGGATCTCCAAAGTCCAAATTGAATTCTAATGCATGTTCTCTGGATGATTGAACCAGTCTCAGGTTACTGATCCAGTAACATAACCACGGCCCTCCACACTGGCTCGTCCTATTTGAGGTCATTTGTTTTGAAAAGGATTTAATAGGTAGACAGAGAGAAGATGTTTCTACATGTAGGGGAGATTAAGACTAGATCTTAAAGGCTGAGAAAGTCACTAATAGAAATAACCAGAGAAACTCGGCAAGTCTGGCAACATCTGTGGAGAGAAAGCAGAGTCAACATTTTGGCAACAAAAATAGAAGTTGCTGCAAAACCTTAGCAGGTCTAGCAGCATCTGTGAAGAAAATAATCAGAGTTAATGCTTCGGGTCTGGTGATGCTTCCTCAGAACTCAGAACTGGGTCAACATTTTGGGTCCACTCAACCTTCAGTAAATCCAGGGCAATGCTCTTTACCCAGAGCCTGGTGAGAATGTGGATGTTGTTACAACAGGGAGTGGTTGAGGCGAACGGTGTTGATACATTTGAGGGGAGGTAGATGAACACGAGGAGGCAGACAGAAATGGAAGCATCATCTGGTGGGGTGGGAGGAGGCTTGTGGGGAACACATGCTGCCATAGGTCAAGGGACTGAACAGTTATGCTTCTCTGCTGTACAGATAAATGCATACTGTACTTTTGTCTCTCATGTAACATGGTCCCCTCATTGTACCTTGAGATGGAAGCAGCAGCATGAGAATGGGATCTTCTAACTCTGCTCAACTTGAAATGGGTTGTGTTGGGGGGAGGGAAAGCAGAAAGCAACTGCGCTTTCTAAATAAAACCCTGTCTGACTGACACTGGAGGCCGCAAATTATAGGTTGTGCTGGTGCTTTAGTCTGACATCAGAACGTGAAAATTATAAGGTTTGTATTTTTAAATACAATTAAGCGTGCTGTGTGTGTGCGTATAAATATACATGCTACTGTAGCCCACTGCAGTGCTTCTGTAATAGCAGACAGATAGACAGACATGATTAGAGCTCAAATAACTTCTGGCAATTCCAAGAATTGCAATTGCTATTTTTAAAGACAAGGTTTGCAGCTGAGTTTGGGGACAGGGGAGGCACCTCTGTCATGACTTCTGTTGCCCCCTTTAGCTCTCTTTCCTGATTCTCCATCCCTCCCCTTGCTGATGATACTAATACTCGTTGGAGAAGAATTTGCACGTTAGTTCCTCAAAGTGACCATTCCTCATGTGGGCCGTAGAATCTGCACAAAAGGAAGTCATTTGGCCCGTCATGACTTTCCTGACTCTGAAGGAGATGTCCAGTTAATACCACTGCCTTTTGCTCTTTTAATTTACCCTGCAATTCTTATTCTCATCAGGAATTGACCTGATTTCCTTTGTTACTGGGTTCTGTCACCTCCCCCTTGGTCATTGCATTCCAGATCATCGCCCCTCAAAGTTCTCCCAATGCTAGCTGTTTTTCCCAGTTGGTGAACATTTGACAGGCTGCTTGACTATGTGACACTGCAACCTGCCCTGATCTTGTCCTTGCCAGACACAAACACAGACACAGGATGGTGGGCAGGGACCAAAGGCTAGCCTGGTTTTTCTGCCTGTCTCCCCCTGGCAAATCCAGTTGTGTTCCTTGGTTTCTTTGGTTTAATATTACAGCAACTGGTCAGTGAGCCTGAAACTAGAGTAGTTTTAGGGGTTTTTAGCTAGTCTTACACTGACTCTCTAAACTACTACAGAACAGCCGTTGAGAATCGGTCACGGTGTGGGACTGCAGTCTCACAGCAAGGCTATCAGTTCTACTTTTCTACACGACATCAGTTGGGCTTTTTCAAGCTGTAACTTTAGCCGGTACCTTCTTTTGAGATAAATTTGGCAATTGAACTAAATTAAAATCATCTCAAAACTTCTTCCCTTGGTGGAGATTTTGAACTCGCAGTCTCCTGGATTAGCACTGAGGGCTGTGGAATCTGGATTTTTGTAACATAACCACTCCACTCCGTGTCAAGCTAAGTAACCCTGGGTCAGGTCCAAATGTGTAGCTGCAAAGCTCCCACTACACTATCTCTGTAAAGGGCTGATAGGGCTAGCTGCTCAATTTCACTCTGCCTGTGGCTGGGTCAGTTTCTTTAGCTTCCATCTGCCCCCTCACCAGCAATGGGCTATTTTTCCAGGGGCAGGATTTGGAGTAAGAAGGTGGACGTGGTGAGATGGGTCTAACTACGCACAAGCAGCAAGTAGACAGGTCATTTGGTTAGGGGGAGCAGATCTGAAAAGGCAGCAACTGAGGTAGGAGAAGAAGCTGTTGTATGCAGCATTCGAGTGGTTAAAGATGTGGAGTATTCTGACTGAGAGTGAGGTAGTGGGGTTATATGAACAGGAAGAATGTGCAGGGTTACACTGAGAAGACAGGGGATGGTACTCAGTGCATTGCTCATTAAGAGGGTCAGTGCAGATAGGATGGGTGGAATGGCCTTCTCCTGTGCTTTAACAATTCTGTGATCAGAGGCTGCCTGGAATTTCCCAATCAGCTTATGGGGGTGGCGGGGAGTGGGGAGAGAGACAGGCAGGCAGCAAGAGAGCGAGAGCGAGTCCAGACTAGAGACCTTGATCAACTGCTGATTTGAGGCTGTTTTGTTTGCAACCGAGAGAGGGGACAGCTTTTGTGTGACAACTCCACCCGCCACCCCCGCTCCACCGTCCTCGCCACTTCAGAACAAGTTGAAGCGTAGTCCCTGAAGCAGGAAATGGGCATAGCAATGTGTGAATGATGGATCATGTGACTTTTGATAGTGGCTGAGGGATGATTACTGGCCAGAGATGGCACCCCGCTTCTGTGCTTTGAAATGATGCTCCTTGATTGTTTTGTGTCTACCTGAGAAAGTAGATGGGGCCTTGGTTTAATGATTCACCTGAGAAGATATTAACACTGGATGCTTCAGCCTAATGCTTTGACTCTGGAGTGGTTCCTTAATTTCCTCTCTTGGAGGGAAGAGTGTTACTGTCTGAAATACAGCTTACACTTGGGGTGCACTGTGATCCCTGAGAGACTCTCGTGGCTGAGTAAGGGCTCCTGATAATTCAGCATGTGGGAACCTGAGTAATATTGAGAAAGAGGCATCCTGCTGAAACCTTGATTGTATTATTGTGATGGAGACTAACTCCCTGGTGCATTCTGTATGGCAACATCTTGTCCAATTATTGTTGCTCCCTTTGAAACTTGGCATTCTTGCATTTATCCTGATAAGCGCAAGGTGAAAATCTTCGATACTCTGCGTCTTTTTTGGGTGAAATTCAAATTCTGTACTACACCGTGACTATTTATGGGAATGCTTATAACTGTTTGTACCTGTCTTGGCCAACATTCTTCTTGCACCATCATGAAATGATAGGTAAATAAGGAGAAACTGTTTCCAGCAGACAAAGCGTTGGTTACCAGAGGACACCAATTTAAGGCCATTGCCTAAGAACCGTAGAGCTAGGGGGCACAGTGAGCAGCCGTGTTAATTCTGAGATGAGGAGGAAATACTTTGGTCAGAAGATGGTGAGTATCTGAGTTCCCACAGCCTTCTGGGGAGTAAAGAATCACTGAGCATGATCAAGATGGAAATCAATAGATTTCTTGAGCCTAATGATGTCAAGGGATGCAGAACTAGTGGGAGAAAGTGGTGTTCAAAGTGATGATTCGCCACGATCTACTTGAATGATGGAGCAGACTTGAATACAAACTGGAATACACTGCCTGAAAGGATGGTGGAAACATATTCAATTTTAACTTTTTAAAATTACATTGAAAGAAACACAATGGTTGCAAGGTCCTGGGGAGTAAAGAGGTGGTGTGGGATTAATTGTGTAACTGTCAGAATCAGAATGGGCATGATGGGCTGAATAGTTTGCTTCTGTGCTGTAATATTGTTATTTATCAAAAGAAAAATGTTTATTCACTCATGGGACATGGGCGTCGCTGGCTGACTGGGCCAGCATTTATCTCCCATCCCTAGTTGCCCTTGAGAAAGTGGTAGTGAGCTGCCTTCTTGAACCTCTTCACTGTTTGAGATGACAGTACACTCCTATTGGTGTGAGAAAGGGAATTCCAGGATTTTGACCCAGCAGCATGAGGGAACAATGATATATTTCCAAGTCAGGATTCAGTGGTTTGGAGGGGAACTTGCAGGTGGTGCTGTTCTCAAGTATCTGCTGCCCTTGTCCTTCCAGATAGAAGTGTCCATGGGCTTGGAAGGCGTTGTCTAAGGAGGCATAAATAACCAATAGCACTAAAAACAACTCTTCATTCATTCCTGTTGTTACTTGTGGGACCCTACAATGCACAAAGTACCAGTTTTACGCTTGTTTGTCCTATATTGCCTTGGAGAAGTCTCTAAACGGTGTGACAAATAAGAATTTGCATAAATACCAGTCTTTGAACTTCTTTCTCACTGTTTTAAGGCAGTGACAGTGACTGGTAAATGTTACCTGGCATTGTAAGCAATGAATACTGTCATCTACAGTATGAACACTAGTATATGTGACTATATCTGTCACCGCAGCCAGACTGCTCTTCCATTCTGACACTTGAGATAGCATTTTTTCTAAACGAAACGTTTTCTCAGGACTTGCGCATGACTGGCAACTGTGTGGCTTTCTAGGCTCTTTCAGAGGACAGTTGAGGTATTTTGATGTGACAATGTGAGGTGATGGGATTCAGTTGGAGTCTGTTTTGCATCTCTCCTGATTTTTATTTCTATCGGCCCAGCATTGAGTGCTTCCAGAATTCTGGAAACACATGTAAATGGAGTTTTACATATTGAGTAAAAGGCTCGGAGATTCCTGGAGAAGGGGAAATTTGGCCTTTTTGCTTCATTCACAAGACGTGGGTGCCGTTGAATATACGTTTATTGGTCATCCTTAATTGTTCCAGTCAAACTGTAACGTTGCCTTGGACAAAAGAGGCATTGCATGAGATTAAATCCCCTACCCGTGTCCCACCCAAGATGTTTGTGTGTCTTGTTTTTCCACTTTTTTTTTTTTTGGGATAATCTGTTGACCTCTTTTGTTCCTTTGGTATCTATTTGTTGCTCAGTTTTCTCTCAAGTCCAAAGATTGTGACTTGGTGTCCCACCTCAGAGTCTTTGGCCTATATTCCAGGCTTATTATTTCTGCCTCAGTACTGAAGGAATGCTTCTCTATCAGAGGTGTCATCTTTTTCAATGAGGTACTAAACTTTCTGTCTTCACATGTACCCATGATGCAGTGATTGTAACAAAGTCAGGTCAGTTGCACCTCAGAATGTGAGTTCCCTGATTGGGGCTGTTAATCTGGCCCAATCAGGGAGCCCTGGCAGACATGGGGCAGCATGGTGACTCTGGTTAGCACTGCTGCCTCACAGCACCATGGTCCACCGTGGACCTGGGTTGGATTCCGGCCTCGGGCAACTGTCTGTGCAGAGGTACACGTTTTCCCTGTGTCTGCATGGGTTTCCTCTGAGTGCCTCCGTTTCATCCCACAGTTCAAAGGTGTGCAGGCTAAGTGGATTAGCCGTGGGAAATGCAGGGTTACAGGGATAGGGTTGGGGATGGGTCTGGGTGGGATGCTGGTCAGAGGGCTAATGTGTACTCAATGGGCCAAATGGCTTACTTCCCTACTGTAGGTATTCTATAAGATAAAAAGGATGAATGTCAGGGATACTGACAGTCTGAATGAGGTAGTATTAAAGTCAAGGACTGCTTACATGTAAATAAAGGGTGACTTGGTGATAGATACCAGCCTGTGTGGAATCATTTCACATCACACTGTTCTGAAACCAGTTTCCCCAGCAGTCTGTTCAAAATTTATCTTTCAACCAAAGATCTCTGCGCAAACAAGTCATTGGCCTGTGGGATCTTACTGTGTGCAAATGGGCTGTTGTGATTCCTACATTGTATCAATGTCTAGACTTTGCTGGTTGTAGAGCGCTTTGGAGTGTCCAAAGGATGTGGCAGTTGCTATAGGAATGCTGGTTCTTGCCCTTTTGGTCAAGTGCTGAGTGGTCTCATTCTGCTGATAGCCATGGAAATGAGGGGGTGGGATTCTCCGAGGGAATGAATGGGAAGCCTTGTGGCCCTGACCAGCTATCCAACTGCCTCTAGGTGCAGAGCAAAACTCCAGTCTTTTGGGATTTACGTTTATGTAACTTGATTGTAATTTGATTGCACTGGTGAGGAAACCCCGATGAGGATTAATGGGAGGGGGTACTGGGGGGAGGGGAGTTGGGGTCAGATTTTCCATCTGTGTCACAAACCAGGTGTTAGCTGGGCTTCATTCCTGCGAGATCAGCTCTTTAACCCATGAGCCTCCAAGGCCATTTCTAACTTCCCGTTGGATTACTATAAATAGAGTGCAGACCTAATCCTGTTTCCTGTTTGTCACAAATTTTGTTTCCACTCGTATTAATTGCTGCACATTGTCCAGTGACGGCTTTGCTTGTAAGGGGGGGGGTGGGGTCTGGGTGGGTGGGGGTGACTGTGCTTCTGTGCTCAACAAGTTTCTTAGAGCCTCGCTGTCCGTGAGAATTTCAGTCAGCGTCAGAAAAACATTCACTCATATCAAAAGCACCGCGTGGTATTTATCCCATTGGCTCCACTGACGCCAATGTCCTCTCTTCCTACCCTCATACTCCCAAGTTCTGATCCCTCCTTTGGGTTCACAATTGTCTGAGAATTGAGTTCCCTTTAGGTGGAGTCTCAAATATCCACCACCACCCTCCCCAGTCCTTCAACACCACCCTAACTCCTACCATGCCACATGTTCACCTCTCTTGGCCCTCAGCTGTGGAATTCTCTCCGAACTTCTCTGCCTCTCTGTCCCTCTTAAGATGTTCCTTTAAAACATACTGTTTTGGAAGACCAGTTCCTCCCCGTGTGTCTGCCTGTCTCCCCGTGTGTCTGCCTGTCTCCCCGTGTGTCTGCCTGTCTCCCCGTGTGTCTGCCTGTCTCCCCGTGTGTCTGCCAGGCTTCAGTGTGGGTGGAAACCCCCTGCTGTTAGCTGAATGTTAACCCACTCTCTGAGCTGAGCTTGGCTTGAGGAACAGGTAAGGCATATTACGCTAAATTGCAAGAATGCCATTGAAACTATATTTAGAACTGAGCTGTCTAGAACACATTTAGTTCCAAGTTAAATATAGCTCTGAGCCAGAATGGGTGGTGGGGGCGAGGGGGAGGGTCAGGGAAGAAGGCCGTGAGTACCTTGTCTTTAAAGCATGAAATGTGATCTGTTGTATGACGTGGCTCATTCCTTGGCTCCTAGCCAGTGTAGAAAGGAAAGAGATGCCCATCGCTTAGTGCTGAAAGCTGTTAAACCCATTGTAAATAACTCATTTCCTTTTTGCAGAGCTGTCTGATTCAGGGGTTGGGGGTGTTGGGGGGGTGGGAGGAGGGGGCCGTTGTGTGGGTATGGTCAGTGGCAAATTGAGCTGGAGGGGGGAGGTTTGGTGGAGACTGGCAAGGAGCTGGAATCAGTCAAATTCTGTTTTAAATGATTGTTTTATGAGCAGAGATTGAGCAGTCAGAGAGTGGTCGGGACGTGGAATGCATTGCCAGAGAGGGTAGTGGAGTCGGCCTCATTAGGGGCATTTAAGCGGCTATTAGATGGGCATATGGATGATAGTATAAGGTAGGGGTGGAGGTTAGATAGACCTTAGGATTAAGGTAAAAGTTTGGCACAACATCATGGGCTAAAGGGCTGTGTTCTGTGTCTCTCATTCTTCTAGACTCCAATCTTATTGAAACACACAAATTCTTTTGGGCTTGTCAGGGGAGATGTGGAGAGGTTGTGTCCCTTTGTGGGAGAGTCTAAGAGCAGAGGGTGTGATCTGAATAAGGGGTCACACGCTTGAGACAGAGACGAGGGGAAATTTCTCCTCCGAGTAGAGCGATTAACCAAAGGGGCAGTCGAGGCTGGGTCATTAAGTATATTAGAGGCTGAGAGAGACCGATTTAGAATTAGTGAGGAAATCTAGGGTTTTGGGAAAAGTGGAGCTGTTGATCAGATTTGCCATGATCTCATTTAATAGCAGAGAAGATGGGCCGAATGGCCTACATCTGCTCTTATGTCCTTGTGGCTGGCGAAAATTTCTTCTAAGGCCAGGTGAACGCTCTCTGTTCCCAAAGCCGACCTGGGCACCAGTGCAGGGCAGAGTCAAGTTTATCCAACAGGTTGAATGATCCTGAAAAGGTGTTTCAAATCCTGCCAGGGCAGGATTTTAGACTTTGGTTTCTGAAAGACCTGAAATGGTGAGGAGGAAATAAAAAGGGAGCTTGAAGCTGTCAATAGGTAAAGACAAACAGGTCCACAAGCATAGCCCAGGAAAAGAAGCCTGGTACCTTTATTGGAACCTAGACAAACATCAAAGTGGCCTCATCCTTATTGTCCCTCTGAAGAGGCTGAGCAAGCTCCTCAGTGGTGACCAGGGAATGGCCAATATGCTGAGAACTTGTAAAACCCACATCTCAAATGAATAATTTAAAATGATAACTTCTTTCCAATTTTTTCTTCAAAAATTTAACATATTTAAGTTGTAAATTCCCAAACTCCAGGCAGGAAGCTTGCCCTCTTGGAAAAAGTGAAAGTTTGAAAGTTGAGGGTGAGCTGCCTTGTGATTTGTTTTTTTTATTTATTATTCATTCACAAGGTATCAGCTTAACTCCAGGCAAGGCCAGAAATTTAACAATTGAGAAAAAAGTGTTTCAAACGGGTAAATGAGACTTATTCATTTGACACATCTCATACACTTAAAAATGGAACTCCAGAGTGAGCAGTATGCTCGTTTCTCGGTATTACTGTTTTTTTTTTTTTAAAAGCATTTCTCCCCCTCCCACAGTGAGCTGCCTTGAACTGATGTAGTTTATGTAGTGTCAGCAAACCCACAGTGCTGTTAACGAGGGAGTCCTAGGATCTTCACCCAGCGACACTGAAGGAACAACGATGTATTTCCAAGTCAGGATGGTGAGTGGCTTGGAGGGGAACTTGCAGGTGGTGGTGTTCCCATGTATCTGCTGCCCTTGTCCTTCTAGGTGGAAGTGGTCGCCGTTTTGGAAGGTCCTGTCTAAAGAGCCTTGGTGAGTTGCTGTTATGAATTTTGTTAGTGTTACATGCTACTGCTGCGGTGCATTGGAGGTGCTGAGAGTCAGTGTTGAAGCTGGTCAGAAGGTGTTAATCAAGTGGAGCTACTTTGTCCTCAACGTCCTTGAATTGTGGATGGACGTTGTACTTGAAATGCACAATGGGTAATCAAGGCATTCATAAAGTGTACCAATCAGGTATCGTACAACCTAGGTTCACCATTTCAGATTATTTTGAATAGTCTGGCCTAGGCGCTAGGCTTTGGTCTCTGATTCTGTTGTGGGTCATGGGCAAACAATATTATAGTTCATAGTGGAGCTTTTATGTTCAGTGTTTTGGTCACAGACAGTTGTTTTGTTGTCTTGGCCTCCGTTTTGAAATTTTTATCCTAATATGTTCTGGAGTCCATCGCTGCTTCCTACCTTTCAGAAAAAGAAAGGGTTACAATTTTATACAATACCTTTTGACAGCCTCAGAAGATTCCATGGAATTATTCACACAAGTATTTTCCCTAGTGTTGTGCCCAAAGTAATCACTTGACCAAAATCACTATTCAAATGATCGGGTGGTTGTCCACATTGCTGTTTGTAGAAGCTTGCTGTGTGTAAGTTGGTTGCTACATTAATTACAACTGATGACAACTGTCTTCAGAATTACTTTGGTTGTAAATTGCTATAGGACACCTTGAGGTTGAGCAAGTTGCTGTAGAAAGGTAGGTTTGTCTTTTATCACAAAGGGAGCAGGCTGTCTGGTACAGGACAAGCTGAAGGGGTTAAATCTTATCAAAGTTCCAGAAGTATTGCTTGTGCTTTTGCCGACTTCCCATCCCTGAGAAGCCAAGGGTTTGTTGTCTTTTTGTTTATCCGCATTGAAATGGAAACTTGTAGCTGGGCCAGTTATGGATTGTGTCTTTGTTTGAGATATCACAGCGCAGAAAATTACTACAGTGCTGCCAGAGCATCTGTGGAACAGAAATCTGATCACGTCCGGGAAGTTTTCTCTGCATCCTCAGGAGGTCTTTAGCATGTCTGACTCAGAGGCTCAGGATTATTACCTAGTTTCCCTCTTCCAAACCCCAACAGGAGTCTAAATCTTTAAAATGTGGGTGTCGGAGCAAATGGAATAATTAATTGATTTTGAAAACATTTGTAAAAACAGGCAATTTCTCCAACTTTTTTCTAACTCTTCTGGATTGTGAGGATTATGCAATTTGAACAACATTGCTAGTTGAGTTTACTTTCTGGCAGAAGAGCTGTGTCCGATTTTGAGATGTGGTCAATTCAATGTCTCAGCTTAAAAGGTGCTGTTGGCAGGATCAAGGGTGGAGAGTGGCGTGGGCAGCTGATGTTGAGTCTAGCCTAACCATGAACAGATTTCTAGAATGGTACAGTACATTGAGAATGGCGTAGTTAATAATCTTGTTGTAAAGGCACCTCTGGAGACGTGTGCTCAGAAAATGATGACCTTTTCCATTGAGTTCAACTGCAATTCAATCCAAAGTTAGGGTTAGTCTAAACAAGGGGAATTACTGAGGGCTGAGGTACAAATTAACTCTGGTAGACAGGGCCAACAACATTAAAAGGTATGACAATAGGCATGTGATGGCTAGCATTTAAAAGAAACGTGGTTTACAATAATTTTACATTCCTTTGAGCAAAAACACAGTAGGAAAGGTAATCCAACTGTGGTTAATAAGATAAGTTAAAGATCATATTAGATCAAAGGAAGAGGCCAAAAAAAAACCTGACATGAGAGAACTTTAGAATTCAGCAAACAAGTAGCAAGAAACTAATTTTTTTTTTCCTTCTTTTGAGAAAGGAGAACCTCCAACATTCTCCCATTGAGAAACATGGGAACAGACTAACAACTTCTGTAAATATGTAAAACAGAAAAATTCCGCAAGACAAATGTGGGTTCACTACAGGCCTAAACAGGAGGATTTGTGGTGTGGAGGTGCCGGTATTGAACTGGAGTGGACAAAGTCAGAAGTCACACGACACCAGGTTTATTTGAAATCTCTCAAGCTTTCGGAGCATTGCTCCTTCGTCAGGAGAATTTGCAATAGACAATAAAGAAATAGTGAAGAAATTTAACATGCTTGTCTGCCTTCACGGAAGAAAATTTAAAAGATACTCCCAAGATTATTAGAAAATAGTGGGACTAGCAAGAATGAGGAACTAAAATAATATTAATCATAGTGTTGTACTGGGGGAATTAACGGGACTGTTCAGTTTTTTGCGATGTAGATCATTGGGCCCAAATTATTTAAAACTTTGTTAATTTCTCCTGGGTCTGATCCACATTTCAGGGTGGCGAGATGTGGCTGTAGAACTCTGGAATGACTCCTGCAGATGGGGAAGTTGTAAATGTAACCTCACTATTTCAGAAAGTAAGGAGAGGAAAAGTTGGGAACTGCAAAACTGATAACCAGGCATCATTTATAGGGAAATGCTAGAACCTATTATAAAGGACGTTTAGAAAACAGGAGTAGAATTGGGCAGAGTCAACATGGATTTATGAAAAGGAAATCATGTTTGAGAAAATTGTTAAAGTATTTGAGGATGTCACAAGCAGAGTAGATGAGGATAAACAAGTAGAGGTGCATTTGGATTTTTTTTTTAAAAAGGGTTTTGATCAGGTACCACAGATTGATGTGAGTAAAATTAGAGAAGATGGGATATACTGGCATGGATTGAGACTTGGTTAACAAGCACTAAAGAGAGTAAGGATCAATGGATCATCTTCAGGTTGGCAGGCTGTGATTAGTGATCTATTGTATTGCTTTAACCCCTGACAAGCTGTTTACTACCTATACCAATGAATTGGATGTAGGTACCAATAGAAAGACTTCTAATTTTGCCTATGATGCAAAATTAAGTGCAAATGTGAGTTGTGAGCAGGATAATGAGATTAAAATGTTTGAAAGAGGGTTCAGATAAGAAGTGAAGGGTATAAATGCTCTTGATGATTGAGTTGCAAGCAAATCAGTTTCACTGAGAAAGCAATTGAGATGAGTTGGAAAGTTATCTTTCTTTCAAAAAAAAAATCAGTTGGCATGGGTATGGTGAAAAAATGCACACCCAATTTGTAATATAATTTTATGCTTGCATTGTTCGATCACTTTGTCTCCAGCATTCCTAATTAGACCAGCAAAATTCTGTCTCTTGAAAATAAAACTGAATTGCTATGTGAGTATACAGTTTTTCATTCCAGCCAGGCCCATTCAACCTGTGGAAGTGCAGTGTTTCTGCAGTGTTGTGGTTATCATATTCAACTCATGAACATTATCAGCTCCACCTTGTTGGAAAAGTGCATAATTCAGGTTTGTTGTTGCATGGTAACAGACTGGAAAATCCTGCAGCTGTACTGCATTGGCAGCTCACAGGGTCTAGAGTTACTTATTTTAAGATGCAGGGTAATGGAGGAAGAGAAGTCAATTTGGAGTGTTGAATTGCCCTTTGGATGCAAAAAAAAACTTCAGGGGATTTAGAAAAGGCTAAGTGAGTGGGTAATAACATGGCAGATGGAATATAATGTGCGGGGAGAAAAAAGAGGAATTATCCACTTTGGTAAAATAGAAATGCAGAGTATTTCTAAAGTGGTGAGAGATTGGGAAGCTTTAATGTCCAAAGGGACCTGAATGTACATGTGTAATTGAAACCTAGACTTGAGGTACAGCAAGCAATTTGGAAGGCAAATGGTATGTTAGTCTTTATGGTGAAAGGATTGGAGGATAGGAGTAAAGATGTATTGCTGCAATTGTATGAAGTATTGGTGAGACCTCACCTGGAATATTGTGACAGTTTTGATCCCCTTACACAAGGAAGAATATACTTACCATAGAGGGAGTGCAGTCAAACTGATCTCTGAACTTACAGCATGTCCTGAGGAAAATAGATGGAAAATACTGGGCCCATACTTTCTTAGAGTTTGGAAGAATAAGAGATGATCGCACTTGAGGCATAAAAAATCTCTACAACTCAACTGGGCAGATGTAGTATGGTGTTTCTCCTGCCTGAGTTTGGGGTCCAGAACCAGGGGCCACAGTCCTCACGTAAGAGAGGCCATTTCTGACTGAGGTAAAGAGGAATGACTTCATTCAAAGGAGGGGTGTATATTTTTAATTTTTACCCCAGGGGGCTGTGGAGGCTCAATCATTGAGCATATTCATACCAGCGATAGATTTTTAGATATTGAAGACCTCAAGCAAAATGACGATGGTACGGGAAAATGCCATTTGAGGTAGAAGATTAGTCATGATCCATTTCAGCAGTGGAGCAGCTTGAAGAGCTGAATGGCCAATGCTTGCTCCCATTTTCTCTCTTCCTGTGAAGATCACTGATCTAATACAGCAATCCAGTAAAATAATTAATTGCAACTGCTTCTCTGACAGAATTACTAGGGGTGTAGTTTTTGAACCTATTCAGTAAATATTGTATAAGTTGCTAGGCAGAAGCAAGCCTCATGTTTCTTTCCTTGCTTCACTGTTTCTTTTCACTAAATAACTTCTAGCGTGAAGTGGTATTATGGAATTAGATGGGTGCTTTGCTTGGAGACAGGGACGTGTGTTCTGGAGTAGATCTGTAGCTCGGGTTGTGGGTGTTGAGGTTGGTTGGCTCGCCGAGCTGTTTTGTTGTTCCGCAGATGTTTCGTTACCGTGCTGGGTAACCTCCTCAGTGCAGCCTCTGATGAAGCATCAGTGTGTTTTCCCGCCTGGTTTTTAAACTCTGGGGTCCGTTGCGATGGATTGCCTCACTTCCGGGTTTCCTCTGTAGTGGAATGCATATGGGGTCGAGTTCAATGTGTTTATTAATAGCCTGCTTTGTGGAGTGCCATGCTTCCAGGAATTCTCATGCTTGTCTCTGCCTAGCCTGTCCCAGGATCTTGGTGTTATCCCAGTCGAAGTTGTGGTTCTCCTTGTCCATGTGGATTGAAATGAGTGATTATTGATCGTGTCTTTTTGTAGCCAGTTGGTGTTCATGTAGTCTTGTTGTTAGTTTCCTTCCTGTTTGTCTGATGTAGTGTTTCTTGCAGTCTCTGCAGGGGATCTTGTAGATGACATTGGTCCTGTCCATGGTGGGGAGTGGGTCTTTAGTTCAGGTGAGCACTTGTCGTAGGGTTGGTGTGGGTTTGTGTGCCACTCTGATGCCCAGCGGTCGTAGAAGTCTTGTGGTTAGTTCCGATGTGTTCCTGATGTAGGGTAGCGTGATGAGTGTGTCGGGGCGTGTAGAATCTTTCTGATGCTGTTCCTGTAGGCATCTCCTGACCCAGTTGTTTGGATATCCATTATCCTTGAACACCTGGAAGAGGTATTCCTCCTCCTCTTGGCGTAGTTCCATGTTGCTGCAGTGTGTTGTTGCCCTTTTAAATAGCGTTCACACGCAGCTTCGTTTGTGTATGCTGGGATGGTTACTATTGAAGTTCAATACCTGGTCTGTGTGTGTGGCTTTTCTGTGTACTTTTGTTTGCAGTTCCCCATTTGTCTTGCGCTCTACCATGACATCCAGGAATGGGAGTTGTTTGTTCTTTTCCTCCTCTCTGGTGAATTTTATTCCGGTGAGGGTGTTGTTTGAGTTTGTGTGTCTCTTCTAATTTGGTCTGTTTAATGATGACAAAGGTGTCGTCTACGTAGCGTGTCCATACTTTAGGTTGGATTTGCGGAAGGGCAGTCCTTTCCAGTCTTTGCATCACTGCTTCTGAGTCCGGAGATAGGCAATCCCATGGGTGTCCTGTTGATTTGCTCGTATGTTTGGCCGTTGAAGATGAAGTGGGTGGTCAGGCATAGGTCCAGTTGTTTAAGCATGTTGTCCTTGGAGATGGTTTCACTGGGGTCGTGTTCTTGTTCAAGTAGTGTTGTCATTGTTTCCCTTGCTAGTGGAATGTCTATTGACGTGAATAGCGTGGTGACATCAAATGAAATCATGGTCTCTTCGTCCTCTATCTTTGTCTTTGATGGAGTTGAGGAATTTTTGGGCTGAGTGGATGGAGTGGGGTGATTTGTTGACATGGTGCTGGAGTCTTCTTTGTAGTTCTCTGGCTAATTTGTGCGATGGAGTGCCCGGTAGGGAGACTATGGGTCTGAGGGGGACTTCCGGCTTGTGCACTTTAGGGAGGCTGTAGAATCGGGATGTGTTGTTTCATTCTTAAGAAGTCTGCTTTGTTGATCTGTCCTGTTTGTTTAAGTCTTTGTAGCGTGTATAGGATTTTGTTGCCTAGTTGTGGTGTCGGGTCAGTTTGTACTGGCCGGTATGTGTTCTCGTCGGCAGGCAGTGCCTGTCTCTTGGAGATGTAGTCCTTTTTATTCATTATCACTGTCATGCGCCCTTTGTCTGCAGGTAGTATAGTGATGTTCTTGTCCTTCTTTAATCTGTCCAGGGCTTGTCTTTCCCGTGTGTTGAGGGTGTTGAGTTCCCTCTTTCTGGTTAGTGTCGGGACTACTGTATGTCTTATAGTTTGTTGTGTTTCTTTGTTGATATTGTTGGTCTTGTGTGGCTTCCAGTGTAGCTAGCCATTCGTTTTGTCGGCGTCCCTGTAGTTGTGGTTCAGTCCCCGGGTGAGAACGGCTTTTTCCGCGTCTGTCAGTTTCCTGTCGGAGAGGTTCCTTTTCCATGTGTCTGTTCTGTTGTAAATGTGTAAATATCCAGTTGGTTCAATAATATTCTTTTTGTTTTGCATGCAGTACCGGCAGATCATAGCAAACAACAACATGCAGATCATGGGGCGCTTAGACAGAGTGAGACATTCAAGGTTACAGCTGCACAGGAGATGCACAAACCAAGATCAACATTAGATTTGAAATTAGAGAGGTCCATTCGGCAGTCTAATAACAGCAGGGAAGAAAATCCACCACCCTTTCCTGGTCTGGACTATGTGACTCCAGACCTCCAGGGAAGGTGATGACCTAGTGGTATTATTGCTGGACTGTTAATCCAGAGACCCAGATAATATTCTGGGGACCTGGGTTTGAATCCTGCCATGGCAGATGGTGGAATTTGAATTCAATAAAAATATCTGGAATTAAGAGTCTAATGATGACCGTGAATCCATTGTTGATTGTCAGGAAAAACCCATCTTTAGGGAATGTCCTTTAGGGAAGGAGACTGCCATCCTTACCTGGTGTGGCCTACATGTGACTCCAGATCCACAGCAATGTGTGGTTGACTCTGAACTGCCCTCTGGGAAGTTAGGAATGGGCAATAAATGCAGCCTAGCCAGCAATGCCCTCATCCCGTTAATGAATAAAACATAAAATGTGGCTGACTCTTAACTGCCCTCTGAAAAGGCCTACCAAGACACTTGGATCAAGGGCAATTCAGGATGGGCCACAAATACTGGCAAAGCTCACACCTGTGAAAGAATAAGCTAACTGCTCTGGGCTGCTTCTAGCTAAGCCAGCCAAGAAACATGGGAAGCAATGGAAGTAGATGCAATGGGTTTGAAAAAGGGAATTTAAGAGACTGAGAATGAATGATGAGAGAAAGGTGAGGTAGGAAAAAGAGAAAGGTGGGTAGGTGGGGCAAGAAAGATGAGAAAGCGAGAGAGAAAGATCGGTGGATGCCGAATAGCATTCCCTGACTGTGTACCTTTTGGTGGAAGATGTACCAGCTTGTCGTCCCGTAACTGAAATCGATGGAACTGACATCAATCTGCCCTGATTGGAACACATAGGACTGAGTTGGTCCTGAACTCTGTGGGCCATGGTTATTCTAGAGGTCATGGTTTGGGAATCCCCTCATGTTGAGCAAGAACAATTAACTTTTCTGCCTTGTCATAAACTGTGGGTGATTACAATGTGCTCTGGAGAAACCAATGACTGTGTGCCAATAGTTCCCAGGACATCACAGAGCCAAATGGGCCCAATTGATATAACAGGGTGACCAGAACTGGACACAGTACTCCAAAAGAGGTTTCACCATCATTCTGTATAACCTCAACATAACATCCCAACTCCTGTAGTCAAAGGTCTGAGCAATTAAAGCAACCATGCTAACCACCTTCTTAACTACCCTGTCTACATATGACACAAACTTCAGAGAACTATGTACCTGAACCTAGGTCTCTCTGTTCTACAACAGTATGCAATGCCCTACTTTTAATTGTACAAGTCCTGTCCTTCTTTGTTTTACCAAGATGCAATACCTTATTCATTGCCTTGTTGTAGAATTTTTTTTATCAAATTCAGATTTTACCATCTGCCATGGTGGGATTTGTACCCATGTCACCAGAACATGAGCCTGAGGATCTGGGGTGCTAGTCCAGTGTCATTGCTATCAGACCAATGCCTCCCCTTTCTGTCATTGTGTGACTGTTGTTGGAAGGTTAGCATCCTGTTATTCACAAATACCCTTGTAACCAGTTGACTGGTGCTGTTGATGCTCTAAGTGAGTGAAGTCACACCGAGCGAAACCATCTGTGGTTGAATGTGTCTTTGTCCCATGTACAGGATGAGAATAGAATGGAGGACAGTGACAGCTGAACAGCAGAGTGTTGGTCAGCTAAATAGAGATGAAAATTGAAGTTAGCTAAGGCCTTAAAGTTTAAATAAATTTAGCTCGTGATGTTGCTGTCCCAGCAAAAGTCGATGCTAAACCTGGGATTCTCTGCCAATATTGACATAATTCCAGTGACCTTATAAAATATTGACACGCACCTAGAACCTGGCTGGAAATACTGACACTCCCTAGGACCCCCTGTAAATATTTGGCAGACTTCTTTGTACATTAACAAACAACACTCTCAAAATAGTTCAATACGATCCAACTCATTTGAACAATATTCATTCAGTCTTCCCGCACGGATGGCCCATCATGCCTGTACTGTCTCTTAGACAGAGCCATCCAGTTTGCTTCACTTACTCAGCTTTTCCCCATAGCCCTGCAAACATGTCCTTTTTATTTTAAAGCACAATTCCCTTTTGAAAGTTACTTTTGAATCTGCCTCTACTGCCCTTTCAGGCAGTACATTCTAGATCCTAGCAACTCTCTGTAAAAGAATTCTCCACATTGCCTCTGTTTGTTTCACAAATTTTCCGAAAACTGTGGCATCCGGTTACTAACTGTCCAGTCAGAGGGGAACAGTTTCTCCCAATTTACTTGTTTGCTTCATTTAGAGTTCTCGTTAACCCTTGCTGCTCTGAGAACAATCCCAGCTTCTCTAGTCTCTCCACGTCACTGAAGTCTCACATCATAAACAAGCCCCGGTCAGCCTCTGATAACTGATTGTTGGCTTTAGCCTTTCATTCCCAGGCAATTGTTTTTGGAGAGATCCGTCCAGAAAGTTACCTTGAAGGATGTGCCCATATAAAGCTCCTTTAAGTGCAGAAACTGCTGAAGAAACTCAGCAGATCTGGTAGCCCTTGTGGAGAGAGAAACAGAGTTAATGTTTTGAGTTATGACTCTCTTCTGGGGACAGTACTCGAATCCCAAAGAAGGGTCCTATTGTACTTGAAATAGTAATTCTCAGTTTTTCTCCATAGATGCTGCCAGACCTGCTGAGTTTCTCCAGCACTTGTTTTTATTCCGAATCTCCATCATTCAGAGTTCTTGGCTTTTATTCCAGTTTTCAGTTGTTTTAAAGCAAATATGCCACAGATTGCAATACCTTCCACCTATCGATATGTAGTGACTGGATTTGCACTTCTATAAGGAATTGCAGATGGAGTTTAATTTGGATAAATGCACAGTGTTGCATTTTTTTGTAAAACAAACAAGGGTAGGACTTACAATTAAAAGTAGGGCCTTGGGGGATGTTGTACAACAGAGACCTAGGGCTTCAGGTACATAATTCTTTGAAGCTTGCATCACATGTAGACAAGGTGGTTAAGAAGGCATTTGGCACGCTTGTCTTCATTACTCAGACATTTGAGTGTAGAAGTTGGGAAGTCACATTGAAAGAAGGATATTATTAAGCTCGAAAGGGTTCAGAAAAGATTTACCAGGATGTTGCTGGGAATGGAAGATTTGAGTTATACTGATAGGCTGGGACTTTTTTCACTGGAGTGTCAGAGATTGAGGGGTGACCATATAGAGGTTTGTAAAATCATGAGGGGCATAGATAAAGTGAATGGCAGGTGTCTTTTCCCCAAGGGTGGGGGATTTCAAGACAGGGGGTGCATATTATTAAGGTGAGAGGAGAAAGATTTTAAAAAAGACATGAGGAGCAATTTTTTTTAACACCGTGGTTCATGTGTGGAATGAACTTCCAGAGGAAGTGGTAGATGTGGGTACAGTTACAATGTTTAAAAGACATTTGGGCGAGTACATGAATAAAATGTTTGGAGGGATGTGGGCCAAGCACAGCCAGTTGGGACTAGTTTAGTTTGGGATTATGGTCGGCATGGACTAGTTGGACCAAAAGTCTGTTCCCGTGCTGTATGACTCTCTGGATGAGAAGGGAGTCAGCACCTTAAAACCTGGACGTGACATGTAGGAGGGTTTTGTCAATTAATCAACTCTGGCTTTGGTTCAAAAACCAATAGATAACATTGGTGTTAATGAATGCAAAGAAACCTTGTAACGTTCACTTGTCGTTCTTGGAATCACAGGCTTTTCGAAATAAACATTCAAAGGTAGCATCAGCTAAAAAGTGGACCATTGAAAATATTCTATACCCAACCTGCTTCGAGATGTTATTACACACCTCTGGAGCAGGTGAGATTTGAACCAAGGCCTCCTGGCCCAGAGCTAGGGACACTACCACTGTACCAAAAACCATAAGTCAAATGAGCAGAATTAGGCCATTAGGCCATTCGGCCCAATGAGTCTGCTTTGTCATTCGATCATGGCTGATATGTTTCTCAACCCCATTCTCTGCCGCCTTCCTGTAAACATTGATTCCCTTACTAACCTAGAACCTATCCATCTTTGTCTTAAATACACTCAATAACTTGGCCTTCACAGCCCCCTGTGGCATTGAGTTCCACAGATTAACCACCCTCTGGCTGAAGAAATTCCATCTCATCTCAGTTTTATAGAGTTGTCCCTTCACTCTGAGGTTGTGCCCTCTAGTCTTAATCTCTCCAGCCAGTGGAAACATCTTCTCCATATCCACTCTATCCAAGCCTCTTAGTATCTTGTAAGTTTTATTGAGATTCCCTGTCATCCTTCTAAACTCCATTAAGTACAGACCCAGAGCCTTCAACCGCTCCTCATATGACAAGTTCTTCACTCCCAGGATCATTTTTGTAAGCCTCATCTGGATCCCCTCCAAGGCCAGCACATTCTTCCCTGTATGATGTGGGAGCTGGTTGATCCCATTGTGAATGGCAGTGACCACATTTGCAGCAAGTGTTGGTTGCTGGAAGAACTCCGGCTCAGAGTTGAAGATCTGGAATCTGAGCTTCAAACACTGCGGCACATCCGGGAGGGGGAGAGTTGCCTGGACGCTTTGTTTCAGGAGGCAGTCACACCTGGTAGATTAAGTAATTCAAATTCAGTTAGTGATCAGGGACAACAGGCTGTGACTGCAAGTGATGCAGGTAGGGGGATCCTGAGTTCAGGAGTGGAGGAGCCTCCGCTTTTGACCTTATCCAACAGGTATGAGATACTTGCTCCCTGTGTGGATGAGGAAAAGGGCTACGGGGAGGATGAGCCAGCTCACCACAGCACCATGGTGCAGAAGGCCATTCAAGAGGGGGGAGCAAAAAGACAAATGGTAGTTATAGGGGATTCTATAGTTAGGGGGATAGGTAGTATCCTTTGCAAGCTGGATCGGGAGTCCCGCATGGTGTGTTGCCTGTCCGGTGCCAGGGTGCAGGACATCTCTGACCGGCTTGAAAGGATATTTGAGCTGGAGGGGGAGGATCCAGTTGTTGTGGTCCACGTTGGGACTAACAACATAGGCAAGGCTAGGATGGAGGATCTGTTTGGGGATTATCAAGCACCAGGAACAAAATTAAGGAACTCGAGGGTCATAATCTCTGGATTACTGCCCAAGCCACGTGCAAATTGGCTTTGGGATAAGAAAATTAGGGAAGTAAACACGTGGCTAAGGGAGTGGTGTGGGAAAGAGGGGTTCCATTTCATGGGGCATTGGCATCAGTTTTGGAACCGGAGGGATCTGTACCGATGGGAAGGTGTCCACCTGAACCAGTGTTCTAGTGAAAAGGATAAATGGGGTGGTCAGTAGGACTTTAAACTAGTGAGTTGGGGGGAAGGGAAAGGGAAAACGACGGGGAGTATGATGGTAAATAAAAAGGTAAGCAGCAGGTTAGCATGTGTGCAGGAGGGTTTAAGTTCAAGGCAGACTATGAAAGAAGCAAAAAGGAAGGATAACTCGGGAGATATTATTAGAGATGTTGGAAATCATAAGGGTAAGAAAGCTAGCATAAAGGCACTTTACCTGAATGCTCGTAGCGTTCGTCACAATGTTGATGAGTTAACGGCACAAATCATCGCGAATGAATATGATTTGGTAGCCATTACGGAGACATGGTTACAGGATGGTCACGACTGGGAGTTAAATATCCAAGGGTACCAGACTATTTGGAAGGACAGACAGGAAGGTAAGGGAGGTGGTGTTGCTCTGACATTCAAGGACGACATCAGGGCAGTGCTGACAGATGATATAGGTTCTATGGAGAATGAGGTTGAATCCATTTGGGTGGAAATTAGAATTTCTAAGAGGAAAAAGTCACTGTAGGCGTAGCGTATAGGCCACCAAATAATAACATCACATTGGGGCAGGTAATAAACAAAGAAATAACTAATGCCTGTAAAAATGGTACGGCAATTATCATGGGGGATTTTAATCTACATGTAGATTGGTCGAACCCGCTCGGTCAGGGTAGCCTTGAGGAGGAGGTCGTTGAGTGTATCCGTGATAGTTTTCTTGAACAGTATGTAATGGAACCGACAAGGCAGCAAGCTATCCTAGATCTGATCCTGTGTAATGAGACAGGAATAATTAATGACCCCATAGTTAGGGATCCTCTTGGAAGGAGTGATCACAGTATAGTTGAATTTAGAATACAGACGGAGAGTGTGAAGATAAAATCCAATACCAGGGTCCTGTGCTTGAACAAGGGGAACTACAATAGAATGAGGGAGGACTTTGCTAAAGTAGACTGGAAACAAAGATTTTATGGTGGGACAGTTGACAAGCAGTGGAGGACTTTCAAAGCAATTTTTCAAAGTGCTCAGCAAAAGTATATTCCAGTGAAAAGGAAGGACTGTAAGAAAAGGGGTAATCTGCCATGGGTGTCTAAAGAAATGAGGGAGGCTATCAAATTGAAAGAGAAGGCATACATAGTGGCCAAAAACAGCATGAAACTAGAAGATTGGGAAAACTTTGAAGGTCAACAGAAAGCCACAAAAAGAGCTATAAAGAAAAGTAAGATAGAACATGAGGAAAAAACTAGCACAGAATATAAAGACAGATAGGAAAAGTTGCTATAAATATATAAAATGAAAAAGAGTGGCTAAAGTAAACGTTGGCCCTTTAGAGGATGAGAAGGGGAATTTAGTTATGGGATATGATGAAATGGCCGAGGCATTGAACAGGTATTTTGTGTCGGTCTTCACAGTGGAGGACACTAATAACATGCCAGTAATTGACAAAGAGACGAAGGTAGGTGAGGACCTGGAAACAATCATTATTACGGAAGAGGTAGTGTTGGGCAAGCTAATGGAGCTAAGGATTGATAAGTCTCCTGGCACTGATAGAATGCATCCCAGGGTACTAAAACAGATGGTGGGAGAAATAGCAGGTGCACTGGTGGTAATTTTCCAAAATTCGCTGGACTCTGGGGCAATCCCAGCAGATTGGAAAACAGCAAATGTGACGCCACTGTTTAAAAAGGGAAGTAGACAAAAGATGAGGAATTATAGACCGGTTAGCTTAACCTCTGTAGTGGGGAAGATGCTTGAGTCTATTATCAAGGAAGAAATAGCAAGGCATCTTGATAGAAATTGTCCCGTTGGGCAGACGCAGCATGGGTTCATGAAGGGCAGGTCATGCTTGACAAATCTTTTGGAATTCTGTGAAGACATTACGAGCAAGGTGGACAATGGGGACCCAGTGGATGTGGCGTACCTATATTTCCAAAAGGCCTTTGACAAGGTGCCGCACAAGAGGCTACTGCATAAGATAAGGGTGCATGGCATTAAGGGTAAAGTATTAGCATGGATAGAGGACTGGTGAACTAACAGGAAGCAAAGAGTGGGGATAAATGAGTGCTATTCTAGCTGGCAGTCAGTGACTCGTGGTGTGCCTCAGGGATCGGTGTTGGGACCGCAATTATTTACAATTTATATAGATGATTTGGAGTTGGGGACCACGTGTAGGGTGTCAAAATTTGCACATGACACTAAGATGAGTGGCAGAGCAAAGTGTGCAGAGGATTGTGAAACTTGGCAGAGGAACATAGATACATTGAGTGAGTGGGCAAAGGTCTGGCAGATGAAATACAATGTAAATAAATGTGAAGTCATACATTTTGGTAGGAGTAATAGTAAAAAGGATTATTACTTGAATGGTTAAAAAGTTGCAGCATGCTGCTATGCAGAGGGACCTGGGTGTCCTTGTGCATGAATCACAGAAGGTAGGTCTGCAGATACAACAAGTAATTAGGAAGGCAAATGGAATTTTGTCCTTCATTGCTAAAGGGATTGAGATTAAAAGCAGAGAGGTTATGTTGCAGCTGTACAAGGTGCTGGTGAGGCCACACCTGGAGTACTGTGTGCAGTTTTGGTCTCCTTACTTGAGAAAGGATGGACTGCCTCTGGAGGGGGTGCAAAGGAGGTTCACTAGGTTGAATCCGGAGTTGATGGGGTTGGCTTATGAGGAGAGACTGAGTAGATTGGGATTATATTCATTGCAATTCAGAAGATTGAGGGGGGATCTTATAGAAACATATAAAATTATGAAGGGAATAGATAAGTTAGAAGTAGAGAGGATGTTTCCACTGGCAGGTGAAGCTAGGACAAGAGGGCATAGCCTCAAGATTAGAGGGAGCAGATTTAGGACTGAATTGAGAAGGAACTTCTTCACCCAGAGGGTTGTTAATCTATGGAATTCCTTGCCCAGTGACGTAGTTGACGCTACTTCAGTAAACGTTTTTAAAGATAAGGTAGATATTTTTTTGAACAGTGAAGGAATTAATGGATATGGTGAGAACGCAGATAAGTGGATCTGAGTCCACGAAAAGATCAGCCATGATCTTATTGAATGGCGGAGCAGGCTCGAAGGGCGGGACGGCCTACTGTTGCTCCTAGTTCTTATGTTCTTATGTCTGTGTTTGTTGGAGATGTTCTGGGTCTTTGCTGTTGGTTGCCAATCCTCCAGGTTTATCCTAGAATCTCCAAGACAGCACAGCAAGTGACACACAAGAAAAAGACCAGAGGGAGGCATTTTTAACAAAAAAAGTTTTCATGAACTTTTAAGTTATAAAAACATTGGAAATGGAGGGGAAAATTCACCCAACTGGATGATAGCTTTTTTCGTTCATAATGACTTGGAGAGGGTACATTCACCATGAGGTTTGATCCTTTTCAACCTACCAGAATGGCACATGGTGAAATCTGTAGGCATCTGTCCCACTACTCAGACCCCACCCGTGCTTTCAGTTTGAGTCTATTAGTTGCCAACATCAGAAGCATCCTTGGGGGAGTGATAAACACAACATTTGCATACAATGGCTGAAAGCTTTCAGACCAGCTTCCATTTCCCATGGTTAAACCACCTAGCTTGCATACTTTTTGGACACTGTGAGCAATTTAGCATGGCCAATCCACCTCACCTGCACATTTTTGGGCTGTGAGGAGCCGGAGCACCCGGAGGAAACCCACGCAGACACGGGGGGAACATGCAAACTCCACACAGACAGTTGCCCAAGGGTGGAATCGAATTTAGGTCTCTGGCGCTGTGAGGCAGCAGTGCTAACCACTGAGCCGCTGTGCCACCCCTAGTCCAGAACTCCGGAATACACACAGAAACACCACGTACAAATAAAGTTCATTCAAATCTCATCTGGTTGCTAATATCATTTTCACTGGAGTCTGTGGTTGATACAAATAAAGTGCCAACATTTATACATCTCAATGGACAGTTCGTAAAATTTATTCTTTCGTAGGATGTGGGCATCACAGGCAAGACCTGCATTTGTTGCCCATCTCTAATTGCCCTTGGCTTACTCAGTCATTTCAGAAGGCCAAGAGCCAATCACATTGCTGTGGCTCTGGTGTCATACGTAGGCCAGAGCAGGTACCGATGGCAGATTTTCCTTCCTAAAAGACATTAGTGAACCAGATGGGCTTTTCTAAGTATCGATGATAATTTCATGGTTCTGTTACTAAATTTAGCCCTCGCTTCGAGATTTCTTTTATTCATTGAATTTTAATCCCACCATGCTGGGATTTGGACCCATGTCCCCAGGGCCCCTGGGCCTCTGAGTGACAGTATCATTGGGCCACTGTCTTCCTCGAATGATGAAGGCAGATAATTTTATGCAGCAAGTTCTAATCTCCGTGCTTTTCTTATTTTGTCATTTGTACAAGCAATAGCTAAGTCAAATCATTGTGTGGGGTGGTGGGGGTGGTGGGGGTGGTGGGGGTGGGGGAGGGAGACAGCGTCCTCGACATGTAATTGTGGATTTTAAGGAAGCAAGTTCTGACTTGTAGATCATGAATTTTCTAAAGAACAAATTGCCAAGCTTTGGATATAGGCCCATGTTTCCATGCCAACTGAGCATTCAGTATAGAATCTGCTGGCCACATATCTCTGATCTGGCCTTTATCTCGCTGAAGAAATAATTTGTTTGAGTCTTGCAAGCTAGAATGGCAAAAACTTGCAACACGCATGAAGACCATTTGGTGTGTGGCAATCCTTTGATAAAGCAGTTGTGCTTCGTATCTCAGCTCTGCATTTTGACCGTTGCCCTGTAAATTCCCTCATAAAAATACAAAGTGCTGGAGAAAGTCATTGACATATATAGTAAGGATCCTGAAAGGGTTAATGTTGGAGGCTGCATGAAGCTCCACCCTATCTGATGTCACACAGACTTGGGTAGGGATAAGGTAGAATGTAATTTCAAGACCTGTAGACTGAAGAACCTACATCCACAGGTCATCTCTCAGTCTTTGTAATAATGTCTAACTTACAAACGTGACTGGTTTATTAGCAATTAAAGACTACGGGTGGATACAAGAGCCCCAAGTGATGTAGGTTGTGGTGAGATTTGAGGCAGAAACCGGTGAAAAGTCCAGCAAGGCCCATCTTGGTGTTGGGGGTAACTTGCTGTATCTTGTCTGCATTTGCCAAGTGGTGAGAAGTTTTTCTATTCGTAGTGGTGAGTTACTAATTTAAGGGGGATTGGATAGAGGAGATTGTTATTAATGGCACAACCACAGTCATAACTATTCAGCTTCCTACCTTGCCAAATCCTCTAAGTGAGCTAGACATTGAGAGTTCTCAACCTGGAAGATGGAGCAGATACCTGATGACTTCAGCTCATCACCGGCTGTGACCGGCCTGTGTTGCTCAGCACTAAACAACATTTCAGGAAGCCTAGTGAAACATTAGCCCTTATTTCAACAGTTCGGAGTGTAAGAGTAGGAAAATTCTACTGCAACTGTACAAGGTGCTGGTGAGACCACATCTGGAGCACTGTGACCAGTTTAGGTAACTTCTTTAAGGAAAGATATCATTTCGTTGGAGGCAGTTCGGGGAAGGTTCACAAGGCTGATCACTGGTATGGAGGGATTGTCTTATTAGCAAAGGCAAACAGGTTGGGACTGTACTCATTGGAGTTTGGAGGAATGAGAGGTAATCTCATTGAAACATCGAGGATTCTTAAGGGGCTTAACAGGGTAAATGCTGAGGGGCATGTTTCCCCTCATGGGAGAGTCTAGAACCAGAGAGCATAGTCTCAGAATAAATTTAAGACCGAGATAAGGAGGAATTTCTCCTCTGAGGGTTGAGAGTCTTTGGAACTCCCTGCTACAGAGTGCTGTGGAGGCAGAGTCCTTGCGAATGTTTCAGGCTGAGAGAGAGATTCTTGATCATTAGGGGAATCCAGGGTAACGGAGAAAGGGCAGGAAAGTGGACATGAGGAATGTTGGAGCAGGTTTGAGGGGCTGAATGGCCTACTCCTGTTCCTGTTTCGTATGGCTGTATGGTCTAAGGGCATGGTGCATGAGCACTAGCTGCATGCACTCCTTGTCCGTGAACATTGGCATCAGACATTTGACAGTGCCTCAGAATATCATTAACACCTCTCCAATCCACTGTAGGATGCTTAGGGAGCAGGTTTATATTGCACAGCACACTGGCAATGAGTATTGAAAGGCTGCTGTAAGGACACTGCACACAGGTACAGGTTCCCAGCTCACAGATTGGTCCAGATTGTATCTCGGGGCTGCTCACTTGCCCTTGTAGCACTTGCTCATGGAACACCTACCCTGCATGCTCGCAGCATCTGTGCCTTGCCATACCATATCATACCAGTTGGCACGTTGGTGCCATAGGCTGTGAGTCCTGCCCTATTGATGTGCTGTTTTGTGTAGAGACTGAGGGTGCTTGTCAGCACCGATCTGTCCAGAGCAGGAGGATGTTTTGCTGTACGGCACACCAAGATGTCAATCTAACACCTCCAGCATGTACCAAATGCCTATCAGCTGACCATGTATCCAAATGGCCATGTCGGAAATTGGTTAGACACTAGTCCTGAGTCCAGTCAAGTGGAGGGGGTGGGGAGTGGGGAATACTGTCTGTTTGGGGGATCCCAGTCCCAACAGTCACCGGCACAGTTTACACACGGTCCAGTGGCTTGGGGGTGGTTATTCACCCAGTTGGGATGGTCACAGTAATGGGATATGCCCGAATTGAGTCCAGGCAGTGGGCACTGGTCAGTCCTGCAGGGCCAGTAGCAGTGGTCTAAGCAATTGGGTGGCATCAGCCAGAGAGCCAAAGAGACAGTGCTTAGGCATCTGGTCAGGCATGTCCAGGGCGTGCAGGTCAAAGCTGGACAGAGGTCTGGGTGAGTACCGTGCTGGGAGTTCATTGATCACTGAGGACTCCGTGAAATGTGGACTATACCCGGTATGAGCGGAGTCAGTGTCACTTACAGTCAAAGAGTCGTAGAACTGTACAGCATGGAAACAGATCCTTCAGTCCAACTCATCCATACTGACTAGGTATCCTAAATTAATCTAGCCCCATTAGAGAGCATTTGGCCCATATCCCTCTAAACCCTTCCTATTCATATACTTATCCAGATACCATTTAAATATTGTAATTATACCACTCTCCACCACTTCCTCTGGCCGCTCATTCCATACTCGCACCACCCTCTGTGAAAAAAGTTGCCCCTTAGGTCCCTTTTAAATCTATCCCCTCTCACCTTAAACCTATGCCCTTTAGTTTTGGACTCCCACACCTTGGCTATTCACCCTGTCCATGCCCCTTGTGATTTTATAAACCTCTTATAAGGTCACCCTTCAGCCCCCCATGCTCCGAGGAAAATAGCCCTGGCCTATTCAGCCTCTCCCTATAGCCCAAACCCTCCAACCCTGGCCACAACCTTGTATATCTCTTCTGAAAATTTTCAAGTTTCACAACATGCTTTCTACAGCAGAGAGACTAGAATTGCATGCAGTACTCCAAAAGTGATCTAACCAATGACCTGTAGAGCGTAATATGACCTCCACCTCCTATAGTCAATGCACTGACCAGTAAAGATAAGCGTAGCAAATGCCTTCTTCACCATCTTTCAAGGAACTGTGACCTGCACTCCAGGGTCTCTTTGTTCAGCAAAACTCCCCAGGACCTTACCATTAAGTGTATAAGTCCTGCCCTGATTTGCCTTTCCAAAATGCAGCACCTCACATTTATCTAAATTAAACTCCATCTGCCACTCCTCGGCCCATTGGTCCATCTGATCGAGATCCCATTAAATGGTCAAAAGCAAGGGATTCTTGTCCACTAGATGCTGGGGCATTGCAGGGGTAAAAATTGATACATCCATTTGCAAACTCCAGCTACGTATTCTTTTTTATTTATTCACGGAGTGAGGGCGTTGCTGGCTCGGCCAGCATTCGTTGCCCATCCCTAGTTGCCCAGAGGGCTGCTAAGGGTTACCCACGTAGCTTGGGTCTGGAGTCACATGTAGGCCAGACCAGGTAGAGACGGCAGTTTCTTTCCCTAAAGGGCATCAGTAAACCAGATGGAGTTTCCCCTCACAATTGATAGCAGTTTCATGGTCATCATTAGACGACTCTTAATTCCAGATTTTTTAAATTTAAATTCAAATTTCACCGTTTGTTGTGGCGGGATTTGAACCCGGGTTCCTAGTGCATTACCTGGGTCTCTGGATTAATAGTCTAGCAATAATACCACTGGGCCATTGCATCCTATTCTTCTTTTCACTTGCAGTCATTTCTTCGCTCGTGTACAATGCATGCATCCTGAACAGTCTGACAATGTGGAAAATTGCCCAAGTATGTCCTGTACATAAAAAGCAGGATCGATCCAACCCGGCCAATTACCGCCCCTTCAGTCTACTGTCGATCATCAGTAAAGTGATGGAAGGTGTCACTAACAGCGCTATCAAGCTGCACCTGCTCAGTGACCCCCAGTTTGGGTTCCGCCAGGGCCACTCAGCTCCTGACCTCAGTACAGCCTTGGTTCAAACATGGACAAAACAGCTGAATTTGAGGTGAGGTGAGAATGACAGCCCTTGACAAGAAGGCTGCATTCGACCAGGTGTGGCATCAAGGAGCCCTAGCAAAACTGGAATGAATGAGTATCAGGGGGCAAACTCTCCAGTGGTTGGAGTCATACCTGACACATAGAAAGATGGTCATTGTTGTTGGAGGGCAGTCATCTCCGCTCCAAGACATCTCTGCAGGAGTTCCTCAGGCTAGTGTCCCTGGCCAAACCATCTTCAGCTGCTTCATCAATGACCTTCCCTCCATCATAAGGGCAGAAGTGGGGATGTTTGCCAATGACTGCGCAATGTTCAGCACCATTCGCAATTCCTCAGACACTGAAGCAGCCTGTGGCTAAATCCAACAAGATTTGGACAATATCCAGATTTAGGCTGACAAGTGGCAGGTAACATGTGCACCACACAAATGCCAGGCTATGACGATCACAATTTAAGAGACAATCTAACCACAGTCCCTTGACATTCAACAGTGTTACTATCACTGAATTCCCCCACTATCAATATCCTGGGAGTTATCTTTGATCAGAAGTTCAACTGGACACACCACATAAATACAGGGGCTACAAGACCAGGTCAGAAACTGGGAATACTGTGGCAAGTAACTCACTTCCTGACTCCTGAAAGCCTGTCCACCATCTACAAGGCACAAGTCAGGAGTGCGATGGAATACTCCCCACTTGCCTGGATGTATACAGCCCCAACAACACCATCCAGGACAAAGCAGCCCTCTTGATTGGTACTGCATCCACAGGCATCCGATCCCTCCACCACCAATGCTCAGTTACAGCAGTGTGTACTGTCTACAGGATGCACTGCAGAAATTCACCAAAGATCCTCCGAGAGCACCTTCCAAACCCATGACCACTTCCATCTAGAAGGACAAGAGCAGCAAATAAATGGGAACACCACCACTTTCAAGACCCTCCAAGCCATTCACTATCCTGACTTGGAAATATATCACTGTTCCTGCACTGTCACTGGGTCTGAAGTACTTTGGGCTATTGAATATTGTTAAAAATGGGGTGGCACTGTGGCTCAGTGGTTAGCACTGCTGCCTCACAGCACCAGGAACCCGGGTTCGATTCCACCCTCAGGTGACTGTCTATGTGGAGTTTGCACGTTCTCCTGTTTCTGCATGGGTTTGCTCTGGGTGCTCCTGTTTTCTCCCACAGTCCAAAGATGTGCAGGCTAGGTGGATTGCCTATAGTGTTCAGGCGTGTGTAGATTAGGTGGGTTAGTAGGGGGATGGGTCTGGGTGTGATGCTCTGTGGGTTGGTGTGGACTTGTTGGGTCGAAGGGCCTGTTTCCACACTGTCAGGATTCCATGATATTCATTCTGTGATCTTCAAATCTTGGAGTTCCCTCCCTAATGGCATTGTGGGTCACCCCACAGAAGGTGAACTGCAGCAGTTCAAGAAGGCAGCTCATCATCACCACCTCAAGGGCAACTAGGGTTAGGTAATAAATGCTGGCCAGCCAGCAACACCCACATTCCACAAAATGAATATTAAAAAATTGCTTAGCTGCCAAATGCTTGTCAAAAGCAAAATGCATGATGCTCTTGCTACTTGAAAATATGCAGAGTTGCAGAGTTTAACAGCAATGATTTTAAATGCAAATGCTGCAAAAAAAAAAAGCACCCATTACTTGCAGAACTTCCCAAGGTTCTGTGGGAAGTGCAGCCAACTCTCCCTTTTTAATATAACACTCAGCCAGCACAGCACCTTCACTGACATTAGTGTACACTCTGGGACTGGGGCTGTGCTGAGGCAGACATGGCGGCTACTGAAGATACAGCTCCACTGTACAACCTGGTGGAGGTGGTGGGAGCCTTTCAGTATAGTCTGGACGGAGTATGCTGCATCATCCTGGTGTACTGTGCTCTTCACAATTTGAGCAGGAAATGAGATGATGTGGGGACCAGTCGTCTGTGGAAGATGAAAACACTGAGCTGGAGGAAACTCTCCTTGTCCATAACAGAGGTGAGCTGCATTGGATGCTATGAGGCAGACAGGACCTGATTGACCCCTGCTTCCACTCAATGAGAGCTGGGTGTAGCAGACCATCAGGGTATGTAAAATAGACATTGGTCATGATGTCCAAAGATATGCAGGTTAGGTGAATTGGCCATGCTCCAGTTGCTATTTCTATGCCATTCCATAGGATCATGGTTGATTGGACATTTCTCACGTGCACTGTCCTACGTTTTCCCCATAAGCCTTGATTCTATTACTGATCGAGAATCATTGGCCCACAGTGGGCATTCGAGACAGAGTAGTGGTCAGTTCGAAAGGGATGTAGCTATAAGCAGGTAAGTGGTGTGACCTGGTGGTTAAACAGCAACAAAAGTGAGAGAATGGGGTGGTATGTGTGAAGGAGTGTCAGTTGTGTTGACCAAGTGCTATAAACACCATGGTTTTGTGGCCAACATGCCATGACATTGTTGCTAATGGGCCGAATTGACAACAATTGTCCAGGAGCACAGCAATTTTTTGTTTAGAGATGGCACAGGCACCATGGATGCTGGTCTATTGGCAGATATCTAGTGATTTGCAAGTTGTTCTAGAAGGGCATGTGATAAGATTGGGATAGAATGGGACACCATAGAGGGAGGGACGGTAGTTAATGAGGGAAAAGTAAAACAAAATAGAAAATGCTGCCAATACTCTGCTGCTGTGGTTGGTTTTCTCTGGGTTCTGAGGGAGAGTCACACTGGACTCCATGTTAATTCTGTTTCTCTCTCCACAGAAGCTGAGTTTCTCCAGCACTTTTTTTAAAATATAATTTCCAGTATCGGTGGCATTTTGCTTTTGGCTAACAGATCAAGTTTTGTCAGGTACAGTGAGGAAGCACTGTAGGCCTTGCCTCCCAAAATTGGACCCAACTCTGACTTAACCAAAACAATAAAAGATTCACCCCTGAAACTTGTTAAGACAAGCTGGTTTAGACTAACCAGCAGTTGATCCTCTGCAGCAGTAAAAAGATCCTTAGACCTAGTGAAGGAGTAGGTAGTGGGTGTTAGTTTTACCCACAAAGACCACACTCAGCAGGTCTGGCGCATCTGTGTGAGAGAGAAATAGAATTCACGTTTAAAGTTCAATATGACTCTTCTTGAAATGTTCGTTGGAGCAGTGAAATTCAACTCAACATTTGTTTTCCATTCTCCACCGATGCTGGCAGGCTTGCTGAGTTTCTCCAGCATTCTCTGTTCATTTTCTGGATCTCCGGCATCGGCTGTCTTCTTAAGGTCCCTTCTTATCCAGCGCACTTCTAAAAGTATTTTGGAATCCGTTTGCACCACCTTTTTGGGGCAGGATAATTAGCAGCTGAGTGTAAAAGTTTTTCTTCACCTCCCTTGTATGACTCTTCATTGTTGTTGAAGCTATCTCGGGTTATTGGCCCACTCACCAGAAGGGAATAGCCTCATTTGCTCTTTCTTTTGCTGTCTGTCTCTGTCTCTGTCTCTGTCACTGTGTGTGTGTGTGTCTCTCTTTCTCTCTCTCTGTCTCTCGTCACTCTCTGTCTCTCGTCACTCTCTGTCTCTC
>NC_063360.1:35528435-35544260 GCF_021869965.1 Rhincodon typus | reverse complement strand
CTCTCTGTCTCTCGTCACTCTCTGTCTCTCGTCACTCTCTGTCTCTCGTCACTCACTCCATCCCACCCCCTCCTGCTCTCTCTTCGCCCTTCGTAGTCTCCCTTGTGCCCCCCGTCTCTCACCATCTCACGCTGTCCTCCATCAATACTTCTCATCTTGAAAACAAGTCCCAACTTTCCCGTCTTCCCCTCATATGTTAAGTGCCTCAACTTTCTAATACCTGGAAAGCCTCCACTGCCATTTCATTTCTAATTAAGCTTCTGCAGTTTTCCTGAAATGTGGGGGCCCCTGAGTTGTCCACAATATTCCAGCTGAGAACGGAGCAGTGATTGATGAAGTTCTTGGCTTTGCTTTTGTATTGTGTGATCTATGTATAGACACAAGCAACCCATATACTATTGTTTAAAACACTCCCTTATCAATTGTCCCCGCCACTTTTAAGTATTTGTTTACATGGGCCCTAAGTCCATCTCTTTGCTCATCTGCACTTTTCAAAAAGTCAAGGTTGCCCAGCTGTGACCCTGGAAGAATATTCGGGATATAGTGCTGAATGTTCCTTCAAACTGTGATTTCTGCCTAGACGCTGAGAAAAAAGGGTTTAAATGGATGTGAGAGCCCAGACCTGGAGATTGATGATTCCGTTGAACCAAGCCTGGAGGTAACTGACAAATACAGAAAATATGAAGCAGTGAATCATATGAACAACAGACAAAGGGTTTGTGTAAGTCGTTTGGAATGGTTTATAATATTTTTCATCAAATTTACTTTCTGTCCCTCTTGAAATCCCTCCACGTCGCAAATATTTTAAACAGGCCTCAGGCCTCTCTCCACTTTGGGGATGCTATTGACTTTCTCCCTGTCACTATGGAAAAAGGGCTAACTTTCATTTATCAACCTTGTCCCGAAGAGGATAAACTTCTAGAAATGCAAGGTACAAATCCTAAAGGGGTAATTTTATCCTGTCACCTTCTTCAGCTCCTTTTTATTGTGTAAACAAATGTTCTATATGCAACATATTTGATACCAGTGATTTTCTGTTGGTGTAATCTTCCAAGCATTGACACATTTCTGGGGACTTGTGTCCTAACCTCAGTGGTAGCATGTGTAACCAGAAGATATTGTCATTGCAGAAGATATTTGTTAACAACAACTTGCATTATATAATGCCTTTAGCATTGTAAAACTTTCTAAGGTGCTTTACAAAGAAAAACATCAACACTGAGCCACAAGATTAGAATAACTGAAACCTTGGTCAAAGAGGTAGGCTCAAAGGAGCATTTTTAAAGTTATTTTTTTCTTCATTAGTTCATGGAATGTGGATGTCACTGGCCAGGCAACATTTATTGCCCATCCCTAATTGCCCAGAGGGCAGTTAAAAGTCAGTCACATTGCTGTGGGTCTAGAGTCACTTGTAAGCCAGACCAGATAAGGATGTCCCTAAAGAACATTAGCAAACCAGATAGGGTTTTCCTGACAATCAGCAACAGTTTCACAGACATCAAGGGACTCTTAATTCCAGATATTTATTGAATTCAAATTCGTCTGCCATGGTGAGATTCAAACCCAGTCCCAGAATATTATCTGTGTTAATAGTCCAGCAACAATCCCATTAGGCCATCACCACGTCCTAGTCAGTAAGCCATAAAGACATAAGGTGGCTAGAGAAAAATAGGTTAAGTAAGTGAATAAAGATCTGTATTATATGAGAAAATATGAAATTGTCCATTTTGACAGAAAGAATAAAAAAAAAGCATGTTTTTTCAATGGTGAGAGATTGCAGAGCTCTGAGATGCAGAAGAATCTGGGTGTCCTAGTGCATGAATCACAAAAGATTAGTCTGCAGGTACAGTAAGTAATTGGGAAAGCTAATAAAATGTTATCACTTGTTGTAAAGGAAATTTACGACATGTAGGGATGTTATGGTTCAGTTATATGGGTGAGCACCATTCCTGCTAATTTTGCTTCCTTTTGTGTAGAACTCCAGGACCGCTTGCAGCGGCGAATTCCAAAACTGGAAGTCAATGCTTGGATTGGTGTGCCTGGACCATTGCAGTTTAGAGGGAATCTGTAGAGTATTGGTCACCTTATTTAAGGATATATGGAAATATGCTGGAAGCAATTCAGGAAAGGCTTACCAAACTAATACCTAGAATAGGCAGGTTGTCCTATAAGGAAAGGCTGGATTAACTAGACTTGTATCCACTGTAGTTTAGAAGATTTCGAGGCCACTTGATTGAGACATATGAGATCTGAGGGGAATTGATAGGTTGGATGTGGGAAAGATGTTTCTTTTTGTGGGAGAATTTAGAACCAGGCTTCACTGGTTTTAAAAATGAGGGGCCAAGGGATGAGGCGAAAACAAAAATTCTGAGGGCTGTGGAAGTTCAGAACTGTCCTTCTGAAAAGGTGGTGGAAACAAGAGTACTTGCATACTTTTTAAAGGCAGAGGTGGATAGATTCTTGGTGTGGCAGGGAGTGAAAGACTATTGTGGGGTAGGTGGGAATGTGGATTTGTAGTTAGAATCAGGTCAACGCATGATTTTATTCCATGGCAGAGCCGGCTCAAGGGACTGGATGGCCTATTTCTACTCTTCCTTTCACACTTAAAGCAGGGTGATTGAGGCAGAGAGGAAGGGAACTCTCGACTTCGACGTCTAGATAAAGGACTAGTGGAATGATGAAAATCACGGATGCCGTGAGAGGCCAGAATTGGAGGATGGTAGAGATCTCTGAAGGTTGTAAGGTAATGAACATGTATGAGCATCTAAACATTTAGCTCAGTTGGCTAGATAGCTGGTTTGCAATGCAGAGAGACACCAACAGTGTGGGCTCAATTCCTGCAATGGCTGAGGTTTCCATGAAGGACTTGTTTTCTCAATTTTGTCTGAGGTGTGGTCACCCTCAGTATAAATCACCACCAGTTCTATCTCTCTCTCTGAGAGAGCAGCCCTATAGTGTGGTAGGACAATGGGCCAAACACAGACAGATAGGACTAGTTTAGTTTGGGAAACTTGGCATGGACGAGTTGGAGCGAAAGATCCGTTTCTGTGCTGATACAGAAAATGGAACCTTTAGATGCTGTTATAGAGAGAGATCTGATCAGGCCTATCCCCTCCTCTTTATGGTTGCAGGTGAGCTGCTGGAAGAGATGGGAAAGCCCCAGGTCTGAATTTATTGGACAGAGATCCAGCTTTGCTCCTTGTTAACTTTTACACTTTCTCACCAGCAGCATCAAGTGGCAGAAAGTCAGAACTGCATCTAGAAAAGTAACCCCAGCAAAAATCACAAACTTGTGCATTAAGGAAAGGAGTGTTCAAAGTATCTCCTGCAACTTTGTAGGAAGGTCATACTTTAAAAATCTCTCACCTTAGAGTCTGAGCTTGCTGGTTAAAACTCCTATTCTGGGCACTTAATGACCATTGCAGTGTCAGAGTGCTATCTTTCCAATGGGACATTAAATCTAATCCCCTGCCTCCCCTCTCTCCTCGATGTAGAGGAACCTGTAGAACTATTGTGAAGACAAGTTTGGGGGAGGGGGTGGGGGTTGTTATCACTGTAACCTAGTTAATGAGGTTGTTGACTTGCTCGCCAAGCTGGCTTGTTCTCATTCAGACGTTTTGTCACCATGCTCGGTGACATCATCACCCACAACCCGAGCTACGGATCTTTGCCAAAACTTCAAACCTAGTTAATATTTGTTCCACAGCCATCAGCATTGATGGATACTGTGAGGATGTTTTACATTGCTGCTTGTTCTGTGCAATTTGGCTGCCCCACATTTCTGAAATTACAACTATTACTACAGTTCAAGAAAGTATTAATTAAACTCAAACCCCCAATGGAATGTAAAGGTTGTGATAGGTGCTTTTAAATGTACACTTGTTACTAATGAAAAGTTTTGCTGGTCCCTCGTTGTCCTTGAGAAGGTGGTGGTGCGTTGTCTTCCTAAATCACTGCATTCAGTGTGCTGTAGGTAGACCCACCACATGTACACCTACACCTAACCCTAACCCTACAATGTTGTTAGGGAGGGAGTTCCAGGATTTTGACCCAGTGACAATAAAGAACAGCAATTATCTTTTCAAGTCAGGATGATGTGTGGCTTCGAGGGGAACTTGCAGATAGCAGAGTCCCCAGGCCCTTGTCCTTGCAGATGGTAGTGGTCGTGGGTTTGGAAGTTGCTGTCTAAGGAGGATAGGTGTCTGAGTGGTGATGAGTCTTCTCATTCTGGAGATTTCTCATTGGAATTTCTGTCTATGCCAAATTAACTCAGATATTTTAAATGATCTTCAATTGAAATGGGCTAAGGGGAAGAAACGAGATCAGTCAGGGTTCTTGAACCTGATCTTTGTGCACTGGACCACATCTGTAAAACTTGTGTTAGCTGAGAGTAGACTACAGTCTAATGTATGATGACCTGAAAATGTCTTGCCTTTGGTTGCAAGGTTGAGTTATGGATTGGATAAGGTATGGGGGAATAGTCAACATCCTATAGCTCTTCACTCCAGTCAAAGCATGCTTTTACAGGGGTACAAAAAAAATCCCATGTGGGTGATGAGAGATTGCATATTACAAGATGTCCTCTGCTTTATTCCAATAATCGTGGTGACTGAGACCTTAGTCTAAAGTCTTAATCAAACCATTAAATTCTCTGACAGGCTGCAAGTATGTTTATCAGTCCAGAGCTTTGCAAAAGTTCAGGCTATATAAGGACACAACAACACTCACTCACAGCCTAGACCTGTAACCCTGAAAATATTCAGGCGCTGGAAATATTCCTTCATTATTCCAGCCAAATTCTTGTGTTTCCTTCTTCTCAAATGTACTGTCCACTTGTGATGTGTTGAATCTTGCATAATCTGCCAAACTTTGTGCTCTTCAATGGAATGGCACATTTTAAAAGATGAGAGGTGTGGAAGGAGGGGATGTCATGGTGGAAACTAAACTAGAGGGTTAGGGATTCAGGATGCCTGCAAGATTTTTGTAGGAAAAGCAATGCTCCTTTCTTCCCCATACTCTGCCAATGTGGAGGCTATTGTAGGATGCTCAGATACGCAACAGACTTTGGAGTGGGGTGGGGAACACCGGCAGCTTTAGAAAATATGCCACATTCAATGGAACTCCTCATATTGTGCCTTCTTGTCACAGAGAATTGCGATCGTACCAGTTATTCCTGGCACTTTGTTTACTTGCTTTTGCTGGAGAGTGAGACAATGCAAGTGATCGCAATGGAGAGAGGAAGTTCCCAGCATTCCCAGCGATAGTGAAAGCCTCCTATTCAAACTACAGGCTCCAAGGTGAGCAAGCTATCACACATCCTCCAGTCAGGTGGATTTTTGGGGCAGAAAATAACATCAGAAACAAATGTACAGAAGGATAGAACAACATAATAAAATCAATTTGCCATCACTGAGGCCCAAACAATCGATATAACTTGCTATTTAGAGTCCTAGAACGCTATACCACAAAAGGAAGCCATTTGGTCCATTGAAACAACTAGAATAGACCCAAAGAGCTATTGATTTGGTTTCACTCCACTGATGTTTCTCAAAACCGTGCAAATTTTTCTCTTTTCAACTGTTTATCTTATTTCCTTCTGAAAATTATCATTAAATTTGCTTCCACTGTCCTTTCAGCGTGAATCATCATGATTCGCTGCATTAAAACATTTCTGTTCATCTGATCTCTGATTAACTTAAATCTGCGTCCCTCTAGTTCCTGCCCTTCTGCCTGTGGAAACAATTTTTCCAAGTTTCTTGTGTCAAAAGCCATTGCGCAAAGTGATGTTTTGGGCAAATAAATTCCTGTTGAAACCTCTCCCTTCACAAAAACCTAAGGATGTACTTGATTTGGATGCAGTTTCGAGTAAGGTCTGCTGGATTGATTCCTAGATGAAGGCGATTGTATGATGATAAGGAAAGATTGAGCGGGTTGAGTCTGTACTCATTGGAAGTTCTTTTTAAAAGATATAAAAGTGGGAGGTTGTCAGGTTAAATGCTGAGAGGATGTTTCTGTCATGGGGGATATCCAGATCTGTTTCAGAATAAGAGGCCCTCCCTCATTTAGACAAAAATGTGGAGGAATTTCTTCTCCTGGGGTCTTTGATCTTTGGAATTCTGTACTCTAGGAAGCAGTGGAAGTTGGGTTATTGATGTACTGAAGGTTGAGATAGATTCCTGGACTAGTGGAGGGGTTGAGGGTAATGGGGAACAGGCTGGAAGGTGGACTTGAGGCAAGTCACGATCTTACTGAATAGTGTAGCAGGCTCAAAGGGGCTACATGTCCTACTCCTATTCCTTATTGTGACAGTCAAGCTTTGGTTAACATTGCCTGAAACTGCCCTCTGCCCCCACCCTCACCCCACCACCCCCATCCCTCAAAGGGCCTGGCTTCTGCCCATTGTCTTCTGCAACAGCGTTGGTCAAGATCAGAAGTTCCGTGAGCCAAGGATTCCAGAAGTGAGGCCAACCTGCTATTGCTGCCCTAGATGGAAGGTGTTTTGTTTATCAACTGTGGCAATGCCCCTCTGGCCTGCCTTCCACCTACACCACTCTGTCAACCTGAGCTCACCCCAAATGTCACTGCGTACATCCTGATTGAACAAAGTCCTGTGCTGTCATCCTCCCAGTGCTCCCTGACCAATGTTGGTTCCCAGTCTGGCAGTCCCTTGATTTTTAAAGTTCTCATTCTTGTTTTTGAATCCCTCTATGGCCTCAAAACCCTTCCCACCTCTCCTCAAGCCCCAAACCTTTTTACAATCTCTGTGCTTCTCTCATCCTGGCCTCCTACAATGCCCCAATCCTATGGCTATACCACTGACAGCAGTGCCTTCAAGTGTCTGTGCTAAACTCTAAAATTTTCTCCTGAAACCTCTTTGTTTTGAAGTAAAGTGCTCCTGGAAACCTACCTCTGACTAATCTGTCAGATGACAGTCCCAACGGCTGTTTTGTTAGATTATACTCCTGTGAAGCCCATGAGTACATTTAGCTATCTTTTTAAAGGTGCAGTATAAATGCAAGTTGTTGTTGTTGTTGAGATCGCAGAGTTTTGTAGCGAAACATTTGACATTTTGATTAATTGCCTTTCCTTCAACTTCTCATCTTCCCCTCCTCCTCCCCTCCCCCTTACACTCACCTCCCCCTTCTCTTCACCCCCTTTCTCCCTGTCATGCTCTCTCCCCTCTTGCCCCCTCCCTCTCTCTCATCTCCCCCTTTCCCTTGCCCTCCCCTTCCCTCTTCCAACTCTCTCCCCTTCTCAGGCAGGCACTCTGTCTAACCACGAAGTGTCCATTCTGGCTGCAACGCAGAGTGCCACCAATTTGGCCTACAGCAACCCAACTGGCTCCATCCTAAATCGAGGACCATTGCCACAACCAATCGTATCTCGAAGTGCTCATTCATCAGGGTTGACGTCACAGGTGTCTACAATTTCTCATTCAGGTGAGTTGCTGGAATCTGGTGTTGGAGTCTTGTGTAGGTTTAGTTTGAATGTTTGCTGGTGTTCCCTCACTTCAGTTCATATCGATGTCTCATATCAGTTGGGATACATTCTTGTAGAATCACAGAATCTTAGAGTGTGGATAGAGGCCATTCAGCCCATCATGTCCAATCACAGAAAATGGTTAGATCAGAACATAGATTGTTTTCAAGTAGGAGCTTGATATAGTTCTTGGGCCAAATGGGATCAAAGGTCATGGAGGGAAAGCAGGAATATGGGGCTGGGTCGGAGAAAAAGCTATGATCATATTGAATGGCAGAGCAGGCTCAAAGGGCCGAATGGCCTACTCCTGCTCCTGTTTTGTATGTTTCTATGCCTTGTGCTGGAAGAACAACCCAATTGGCTCCTATGACCCTCTCTTTTTATACCAGTGATTCTGAAAATCTTTCTTTTTGAAGTTTATGTTTAATTTTTATTTGTACGTTCCTGTTGAATCAGCTTCTGCTGCTGTTTCCAAGTGATCTACTTCAGAACAAATTTCTCTTTGATCGCCTTCGCTACTTTGACTAATTATCTCGAAATTGTAGTAATGGCACCTAGAGGAATGAGCAGACATGGGAGTTCTGTCTGGCAGTGACACAGCTGCCTTCCAGCTGGAAGCAGAATCTGTTTAGCCAGTCCCTGGATGTCCTGTGAAGTGAAGGCTGTTGAGCTCCAGGCAGTGGGAGGTCAGCGGTGGGGGAGCCCTAGGTGCTACCAACCACCCACCACCCACCCACCTCCCCCCACCAAATTCCAAATTCCAAATTCAGCTTGGAGCTGATATCTCTCTGTGTCGCTACCATACAGAACCCAGCACAACTCGCTGTGTACAAATTAGCATTACAGCAGTCACCACAATTTCAAGTACTACATTGGCTGTAAAGTGCTTTGGTTGTCCAAAGTGCTATGTAAATGTGCATCTTTCTTTAAAACTGCCAACCATGTTGGGAAGATCCCCTCGAGCGTGCTTTATGGTGCACAGTAAGGTGATGGAGTTAACTGCTATCATCAACATCCTAGAAGGACAAGGGCAGCAGATACATGGGAATACCACCTCCTGCAAGTTCTCCTCCAAGCTGCTCACCATCCTGATTTGGAAATATATCTCCGTCCTTCACTGTCATTGCGTCAAAATCCTGGAACTCCCTCCCTAACAACATTGTGGGTCTGCCTACAGAACATGGACTGTGGCGGTTCAAGTAGACAGCCCATCACCACCTTCTCAAGGGCCACTACGGACAAGCAATAAATGCTGGACCAGCCAGCAACAACCACATCCCCAGGATGAATTATTTAAAAAACTTTCCTACAAGGGGAAACAACCTGTCTGCATCTACCCTGGCATGTCCCCTAAGAATCATGTTTCATAAGGTTGCCTCTAATTCTTCCATATTCTCACTCTACCCAATCTCTGCTCATTAAATATTACCTGGGATTGGCCTAATGAACTTTCTGTGGACTGCCTCCAAGGCCAGTAGATCTTTCCCTGGTTATGGGGACTAAAACTGCTCTCAATATTCCTGCTGTGTTTTACTGTTTCTCTCCTTCATGGGAAATGGTGGCCTGGCTTTTGAGGAGGTTTATGGAATCCCTAATTCACGGTCATCACAACAATTCACACAACCATGTGAGGTTTGGTCCTCAGTAGGTAATATCTCAACGGGAAGAGAGTGTCTACTGAAAGTCAGGCCAGTGTGAAATCTCCACATTTGAATTGATCAAAAGCTTTGCATTGAAATCCTGAAAAGGGAAAGAGAAACCTTGCATTTCTTTAGCACTTCTTTCTGAATTGGGAAGCCTTACAGCGCTTTACAGTTGATGAAATGCTTTCCTGACATATAGTTGCTGTTGTAGGAAGCACAGCAGCCAATTTATGCACAGCAAGTTTCCACGAACAGCAATATGACAACAACGGAATAATCAGTTTATTTTTTAGTGACGTTGATTGAGGGAAAAATATTGGCCAAGACGCAGGGGAGAACTGTTTCCCCACTCATTACTGAAATAGCGTAACACAATATTCTACATTCACCCTAGAGAGCAAAAGGTACCTCAGATTAACCTCTCCAGAACACACCAGTTCTGACAGTGCAGTATTCCTTCAGTACTACATGGGTGTCGTCTGGCTAGATCTGTGGGATTGAGTGGGTCTTGAACCCTGGCTGTTGGATTCTGAGAATGCTGCTCGTTGAACTGCAGGTGCTACATGTTGGTGGAGGGAAATCATTTTTTCTTTTAAAATCTGTATGAGGGAATCAATAAATTCAACTTGTTTGTTGAGAAATCATCCGTGTTTAATTACCAGTAAAACCCAGTGCACCATGCACTTGGTAATGTTCCCGGCATCAGAGATTCTTGTTTCTGTTCCTGAATCTTGTTGCTATTTTTGTTTTCTCTGAACCCTAGCTATAGCACTGTATTGCAGGCATCTTCCTTCAACTCACATCTGCTTGGGTTTCTTTGAATGAAATTTACATGTAACCCACGCAATTCGGAGAGCTTGGTTTGGTCCGTTGAATATCAAAACATACATTCGCTTTTCAGAATGGAATTTCCTGTACCAAGGTCCTCTCCACCTGTCCCTCTAGTTGGGATGAATCTGCCTGTATTCTGGACTCCACACCAGTCGAATGTCACATACTCAGGGAATGAAGGGTGCAGGCATCTGCACACACCGTGTGCGCACAAACCCACACACCACACACACTCCCTCCAACACCTCCCTCCCCCACACGGCACTAATACATACGCAGGGGTGGCGGTTACACACAGGCATAAACAGATTGACTGACACCACACGCGCACACACGCCCTCGCTGGACAATGGTCATGTATGAAATTCTGTCTAGTTTCCACTAATTCCCATCCTAGCCCGGGAGGGTTGAGACCAAACATACTGTTTACCTTGTGCCCCTTCTGAGTTCAGCTTGTGAAACACAAAAGCTGGTTGAAGCTGGAAGCCCAGGCTCAGAGTCACAATCTGGGGCTGTATCAAGATTTGTGGACAACACAATCCAACCTCCTAATTCTGTTCATCCTTCAACTGGAAGAAGTGAATCAAATATTTATGGGATCTCTAAGTTTGAAAACCAGTACATTTATGATGCAGAATTGCATGTTTAGTGGCTAAGTCATGTATCAGGGATTTCAATTATCAGCAATACAGAGGCTGTTTTGTAAAAGAAGTTTTAATACAAAGAAAATTGGCTGTATCATTGATTACTGTCAATAATCAATATCATTAGCAGTAATCAATGACACTGGACTGCACTCAGGATTGGTCAAGGGCTGTGTGCCACTAAATAAGATACTGATCAAATTCATACAAACAATGCAACAATTGTGAGGGCAGCTATCAAACAGGATCTGCCCAATACAGAGACTGACCCACGAGTCAGTAATGTTAACCAATGATTGATAAACTCAACAGTATCCTGAACTGGAGACTTTGGCTGTTCTCCTGAACTGGGACAAGGCCAGTCACTTGCACAACACAGGAAAGGGTGAACAGTCGGATTAACATAAGATGTGTCATCCTTTGTTGAGGAGAGGTCTTCACAAGTGCTACCTGACCTGTGGAGTGTTTCTGGTACTTGTTGTTTTTATTGCACACTGCAGCTCCTGCAGTACTTAGTTTTCTTTTCCAAACAGTCCTTTCCCCTTGGGCAGACCCTTGACTTGCCTCCATCCCAGTTCGATGGGCTCTAAGATCGCTGACAAAGTCAGGTCTGGCAGCATCTGTGGCGGGAGAATCAGAGTTACTGTTTTAGGGACAATATGACTCTTTTCAGTCATCTTAGACTCGACATTAACTCTTTTTCTTTATGCACAGTTGCTGCCAGACCTGCTGAGTTTCTGCAGCATTCTCTGTGTTAGTTTCAGATTTCTAGCATCTGAAGTATTTCGTTTTGAATTAGCTGATTAAGTCAATGTGCAAGGTCCAGTCTCTACCACTTGTACATGATGCTTCAAGGTGGGGGTAAGTTTGTAATATGCTAAAGTGTTACACAGTCCATAGAATACTTCTTAAATGTACTCACTGTTGCACTGTAGGGAATGCAGCAATCAATATTCACACAGCATGCTCTCACAAGTTGTATTGTGATCATGACCGAATAGACTGGTTGAGGGATAAATATTGGGCAGGATACCAAGGACACATTTGATCCTTAAAAACCAAGGTCACATTTAATCCTCTGAGAGGCCAGACCAGCCTTGGTTTAATGTCTTATCTGAGAGTTGGCACTTCCAACACTGTGGTACTCCTTCTGTACTGCAATGGGAGTGGGACTTGTACCGCCTGCTGTTAAGCACGAAGGCTATTAACTGAACCATGGCTGACCCATTTTTGATCCATAGAACAGAAATGTGGGCTTTGTTGATGGCAGGTGCTTGGTGTTGGAAAACCCAATCCACGAAAGGAAGAGAGGGAAGATAGGCTCTGAATGGGTTAAAATCTACTCGCTGACTCATCCAACCACACTGTACAGTACTTTGTACCATTTCCTGTCTTGGTTGCTTCAGGAACAAATGAGTTCATTAACTCCATGAGTGCTGCACAGTTTCCAGTCTATGGGCTTTGTACAAGAATGTTTTAACCCCCCACCCAACTCCACCCCCACCTTTGATTCAGACATGATTGAGGGGGCAGGAGGAACTACGGAACTTGAGAATGACTGGTTTCCTTCACAGTGATGACTGTATCAATGTAACACGACGTGGCGAAATGGGGCTTACGATTGTGTGTGAACTCCAGTGTTATGTGGTACTCCGCGTGGGCCAGGCTCCTGCCCTGCAGCCAGAATGGGTTGCTTGCAGGTGGCTCTTGTACGTTTCCTGTGGGCAAGTTGCAGAGAAACATCAGCACAGAATGACTCACTTTCCAGCCTGACAACGAGCAGCACAGTGAGAGTTGGAAGAATGACTGTATTGAATTTAGTCCTCAGCGAGTGTGAGCAGCTGTCCTAAACTCCATTTATCCTGATTTCTGTTGGAATAGGAGTAGGCCATTCAGCCCCTCGATGATGCTGCACTATTTAATTGTTTCTTTACCTCCACTTTATTCACTGACTGGATGAGGCTCTAATCCTTACATTTTTATTAGGCGAGGATATCAATTAGTCTACATCTTGTTTGCATTAATTGATCCCCAGCATCCAAGATTTTTTTTTTTAGGGATGGTGGGATGCAGATGAGTTCCTGATTTCCACAACCCTTTGTATGAAGAAGTATTTCCTGAAGTCACTCTGGATCATTGGCTCCTATTTTAAGGTGATGCCCCACTGAATTCAGCCCACAACAGGGAACAGTTTCTCTCTACCTCACCTTTTGAAATTCCTTTATCATTTTTATCACCTCATTCAGATCAAATTCTAATCTCAAGAAAATAAGTGTTGCATTCCCTCAACTTTTGAAGCATCTCGTGCAGCTTTACATAATAAATCGCTTCTAAAGGGCAGTGACCTTTGTTTATACATTGCAGATCAGGGCACTGCTGGCAGGGCTGACATTTCTTGACCATTCCCACTGCCTGTCAGAGGACAGTTAAAGGTTAACCCTACTTACATGGTACTGAAGTTTCTGAGAGGTCACTCCAAATAAGGGCAGCAAGTTTCCTTGTATAAGTAATCATGGTGTAGGAGGAGGCATTTTAGCATATTCTGTCTCTGCTATATGAAAATGAACTTGCCAGCCTAAACCCACATTTCCACCATTGGACTCTAGGTGGTTGACACTGTGTGCTGTCACCAGTCCTCCTTTCTACTATTTTTAGTACAAACAATTAACATAAATCAAAATTTGAGGTTGACCAGCCCCTAAGGGGCACTGTAACAATGGTCAAAATCACAAGGGAAATTTAACAACATTTTGAATTAAATGACACCCCCAACCCCTGTGGTGCCCACGAGTCACAGAAGAATCCTCTTTCCTCTGCTAATTATCAGTGGCACAGAATAAATCTGAGCCTGAATAGGCAGAGGCATTTGTCTTCCATAAAAGAGGTAGTTTATTGTACAATAACAATTGGTACGAGTTATATTAGCTACTTTGTCAGATGTGACATAGTCCTGATGGACGATGTTCCTCAGATGTCCATGCAGAAGAATAAAGAATGAGTGGGAAAGCTGCTTTCTGACCCCATCAGGATCTTGTGCAAGACTGCCCGATCCTCCATCTGAATGCATGAATTAATATTCACTCTTTCTGAACCTATAGTGCATACTTTTGGTCCATGGCCTAGATACCTAGTGCATATTTTAGTTTCTTTTATAGTGTGATGAGGACCTTTTGGGAATTGAGTTCCTGACTCCCACCGACTTCCGAGTTGAAAAAAAGGTTCCCTCAACTTCCCTCTAACCCTCTGCCAATGACTTTATATCCACACCCCCTGGTTATTGACCTCTCTTTGAATGGAATTACCCGTAAATCTATCTGATTCACTATAACTACGACCATCAGAATTTCAAACACACGAAAAACATGAATATATCAGTTTTTCTGTTGTTTTATTTCAACAATCCATCAGCTTCCCAGACACTCTTGCTGATACCAGATTTTATTCTCGGATTTTTATTTGAGAAGTAATGCTCCGGTTTCCTCATCAAGTGTTAGATGAGTACATAACCTTGATTGAAAAAGCAGCAATTAGCCTCTGAGCCATTAAACATTTCACATGTTCAGAGAAATGATCAGCTAATCTGGAGTACACGTTTCCTGGTCAATCTGTTCAGAGATGTTATTACACAGCTCTGGAGCAGGAGGATGTTGAACCCAGGCCTCCTTGCCCCCGGAGGGCTAAACTGGGCTAGGATTTGGTTGATTTGAGGGAGTTGTTTAATTGGAAGTATCTTCCGACTCCTCGTCAAATAGTGCCATGATGTTTCATGACACAAGACTGAACTTGGCTGAAGGGTAATGGGTAGGATTTAATGGACACTCATTTAGAGGGAGGTGCTGATGTGGTAACATGACTGAACTCCACCTTAATGTCCTGGGGACATGGGTTCAAATCCCACCGTAATTGGGGCGGCACGGTGGCTCAGTGGTTAGCACTGCTGCCTCACAGCTCTAGGAACCCAGGTTTGATTTTGAGCTTCGGGCGACAGTCTGTGGAGTTTGCACATTCTCCTTGTCTGGTTTACACCCTTCATCAGGATTGGTAAAGGATGTAAACCTGAAAAATCGACTCTCCCTCTGCTGCCTGACCTGCTGTGTTCCTCCAGCTCCACACTGTATTGACTATAACTCCAGCATCTGCAGTTCTTGCTATCTCCTCACGTCTGTGTGGGTTTCCTCCGGGTTCTCCTGTTTCTTCCCACAGTCCAAAGATGTGCATGTTAGGTGGATTGGCCATTCCAAAATGCCCAGAATGTCCAGGGATATGCGGGATAGGTGGATTGGCCCTGGGAATGCAGGGTTGCAGAGATAGGTTAGGAGGGTGGGTCTGGGTGGGCTGCTCTTCAGAGGATTGGTGTGGACTCGATGGGCCGAATGGCCTGCTTCCACGCTAAAGGGATTCTATAAAAACAAAACTAAACGATCTGGACCTAAAAGTTAGTCCAATGGAGACCACAATTAATTTTCACAAATACCCAACTGGTTCACTAATGTTCTTTAGGGAAGGGAATCTACCATCCTTACCTGATCTGGCCTACATGTGATTAAATGTTAACTGCCCTTTGAAATGGCTCTACCAAGCCACTTGGTTTGAGGGTTACTTGGGACGGGCAATAAATGGTGGTGCAGCCAACGATGCCCACATCCCATGACCAACATTCCCATTTTTCTTCTGCGTGGATCTCTGAAGCCTGTGTGCAGCAGTGACTTGCTGCTCCTGATCACCATGCATGGTGCCTCGGAGCAGCCGAGTATTGTCCATGAGCCAATTAAGGTCTGACTCATGGGGAGTTTGGCAGGGTGTACTTAGATAGGGAGGAGGGTGTATGATGGGTATCCTGTTACCATCCTACTTCCACTGAATGAAATACATGATGGGATGGCCTGTGAATAGCCTTCTGGTGTGGCCAGGGAGTGCCCACTCACGGGTCTCACCCAGCTATTACTGGCATTTAACTGGCAGCGGTTGGGGAACTTGCCCTGTGTAAACCCAAAAAGAAACCCCAGTTGGGTTTGCTTGACAACGTCTCTTTAACCCTATCAGGTGGTTACAGTCGGCTCAGGAAATTGACCCAGACTGACAGACCAGGATACCCAGTCTCTCTCATACAAGGTGACGTATGCCCTGTCAGAGAGAGAGCTATGTCCCACTCAGCTCCTTGGCATGGACTACACCCGCTGCCAACCTGTGCTTCAATCCACTCGCGCTCGCTCTCTCGCGCTCGCTCG
>NC_063360.1:35521640-35528425 GCF_021869965.1 Rhincodon typus | reverse complement strand
TCTCTCGCGCTCGCTCTCTCGCGCTCGCGCTTGCTCTTGCTCTCTCTCTCTCTGAGAAAAGAATTGCTGAACATCCCACACATGGGGAAGCTTCGTGGGGATGGCAAACTGGGGTGATCTCCAGTGACTATGGACCCAGGCAGCTGAAGACTTTCCCTTTAACGGTTGGCAGAAAAAACGTGGGAAACAAAAAACATGGGAAACAGAAGGGAAGGGAATGGCGTTCAACTGAAATTATACAATCAGGTCCTGGACTGGTCTTGAACCCGATACTTGCTTGTCTTGAGGAAAGAGAGCTAACGAGTGAGCAAGGCTCTCATCCGGCCAATTTTAATCAGGTGGACAGGGTTGGACAAAGGACAGGTATTGACCTGTTGGGCTGAATGGCCTATTTCTGTACTGTCCATTCTATGCCATTTTTGTTTTTCTGTCTGCTTAGGGGTGAGCACAGCGCTAGTGTCCACTGAGTTCTCTGCATAGTTGGCGAGAGAATTATAAAGTAATTGCCCGTTGTCAGAAGTCACATGACACCAGGCTATAATCCAACTGGTTTATTTGAAATCATAAGCTTTCAGTCCACTGCTCCTTCACTTGATGAAGGAGCAGCGCTCAAAAATCTTGTGATTTCACATCAAACTGTTGGACTATAACCTGATGTCGTATGACTTCTGACTTTGTCTGCACCAGTCCAGCACCAGCATCTCCACATCTTGCCCGTTGTTAGTTGACTATTACTGTAGCAGACTAAAGCTGTTTACAGCAAGTTTAACATGTCCTTGTCCTCTAGAGGAACTGGCTCAACATGGCACATTTTTGTTTGGAACGAGACCGATAACAGATTGAGAACAACAAGATACTGTTACAGACAAGGCCAGCATGTACAGAATTAGACTGCAGCTTTTCGGATATAATTATTGAGCAAGTGGTTAGTGTGTTTGCAGAGCCCTCTGTGTCCAAAGGCCCCTTCTCACTGCTGAATATCAGGGGGTTCGATCAGCTTGTAATCAGTGTACTCTGATTTTATCATGACTGTTGCAATTACCGAGGTGTCTGAAAGGATGGTTAAAATGGAATGAATAGTTTATTTTAAACGAAAAAAGGGGCAAGTATTCAAAAGGGAAAGCCTTCTGAGGCCACTGAGATTGAGCAGGGAAGTGGAATGAATGAATTACAAAAGGCTTGATGGTATTGCAGTAGAGCTTCATGATGCTTACTTGCTTTGTCATCTAGAGTCTGCTGGGCGGAAGGAGCCTGGTGGACACTTTGAAGTTCAGAGATGAAGAGGTGTATAGAAAAGTGGAAATTTACTGCAGACAAATGATTAGTTTCATGGTCAAGGGGCTGGAAGCAGGAACTTGCCTGTTAGTTTACAATAAGAGTCCTTGAAATCACCTGGATGTAGCAGATTGATGTGAACCTGTCCATATTTGTCTGGAGGTTCAGTGATGAGTCTCTGAAACCTTTAGACATCAAAGCTGGTATGAGTTATTACACAGATCCTGATTTATGTTCTGCAAAAGGAAAATAACTGTACTTCAGCAACATTTTGGCTCTGGGTTCCAAGGTAGTCAGGCATGTGAGATAAGATGTTGCAATCCTTTTGGTGTGAAGCAGATTTTCGATAGCCCCTCTCGTTTCAGGCCAAGGCTGTTAACTGTCCCAGGAGACAGCCAGATCACTGGCTGCTGGTACATTAGTGAAAATTCAAACACGAGTGGAAGAGCACTAGAAATGTGGCTGGAGTGAGAAGAAACCGTCGGAAAATTCCCTTACAGCCAATGATCCTTCTGAATGACTGACGCTTATGGAGGTGGTGCACTGTATCATCAATGCCCAATGAGGATGTTGGTGGGAGCTCAGAGGGTCTGGTGTCAAATTAGTTTTACGCATTGCTAGACCTCTTGATCTGCATACATGGAATCTCTGTCTGTGCTCATGATGTGGGCTCACCCATCTCTCTAGGAGATGCAGTGGTGCAGTGGTAATGTCACTGGGGGCTAGTGATCCAGAACCCCAGGCTAATGTCCTGGGGGCATGGGTACAGATCCTTAGCCATGGAAGATGGCAAAATTTAATCCAGGGGATATCTGCCGTCCTTACCTGGACGTACGTACGTGTAACTCCAGGCCCACAGTGATGTGTTTGACTCTGAACTGCCCTCTGGACAACCTGAGATCGGCAATAAATGCTGGCCTAAACAGTGACACACACATCCCAAGAATGAATTTTAAGAAGTAGTGGGTGTACAAATGGCCTGGAGGTGGTGACCCAGTGACTTGTTGACCTTACAAGAGGGTCTTTGGGTAAATGGCCATTAATAGTTTTAACTTTAATCCAATAGATTTATTCTTGATATGGAACCATTAAGCCTCAGTGCCTGCAAGACGCCACCTAGGATCTCTCCGTGCTGACCAATACTGTTTCCATTACATTTGCTCTTTTTGTCCCGTTCTTGAACGGCTGTACCTCCATGAGCTCTGGCAGCTGTCTGGTGCCAGGCTTAAGCAGCCATTCTGACCTGCATACCTGGATATTCAACTATGGACGGCATCACAGGAGAGCTGAAGCACAGTTGCCACACGCACTTCTCAGCCAGGGTTCACAGTAGAGTGATTAAGAAGGATAATTTCAAATGTAGCGGGTTTAGGTTCTCCCATGCAAATTCTGGCTAAATAGCCATTATGTTTTGTTATAGTCTTTTTCTGGAAAAAAAAAAGTACATTCAGAGACCTTGGTGAAAGGCCACGTTGCAGGGTGAAATGATGAGCTTGATCAAATAGCGGTTATATGATGCCGAGCTTGGGTTTTGTAAACCTGGAGCTCGTGGGTGGAAGTGGAGACTGAAGGTTTTTTTCGTTAGAAAAAGTTTAGCACTATCACAGACTCTTGTGCCCATCTGTGCTGAGTTCAGCTGAGGACTGAGAAGTTACATTATACATACGTGTAAATGTTCCATATTCATGGGGAGACACAGGAAGAACAGGTGGGAATTGGCATCTCCTGCTTTTGTGGAGCTTAAACCAGCTCCTTTTAATATTAACAGCTGAATCGCAGGTCCGCATGTTCATCAAAACTAACTATTTTGGGAACACAGACTTGTTTCACAATACGTCAGTGGTTACAGCCTTGTGTTAAAGAGAGGGGAGCTAATGTTTAACTTAGTGGAAACCATTTCTACCTCTCAGTCAGAAGATACTAAGTTCAAACCTCACTCCAGGCAACTGGAGCTGCCATTCTGAATGTTGCCACATTATATCCAGTGGAATGATTGTATCTGATAGGTGCCTGCCCCAACACCCTCACAGAAACAGAAAATAGGAGGAGTAGGCCATTCAGCCCTTCAAACCTGTTCAGGTTCAGTATGATCATGGCTGATCGTCCAATTCAGTATTCTGTTCCTGCTTTCTCCCCCATACACTTTGATCCCTTTGGCCCTAAGAACATACCTAACACCTCCTTGAAAACGTTCAATGCTTTGGCCTCAACTGCTTTCTGTGACAGAGAATGCCACAGATTTGCTACTTTCTGGGTGAAGACATTTCTCCTCATTTCAGTCCTAAATGTCTCAAACCATCCCTTTGCACTGTGACCCCTGGTTCTGGAATCCCCGATCATTGGGAACATCCTTCCTGCATTTACTCGGTCCAATCCTGTCATAACTTTATAGGTTTCTATGAAATCCCACCTCATTCTTCTGAACTCCAGTGAAAATATTCCTAAAAAATCTCTCTTCTTACATCAGTCCTGCCAGCCCAGGAATCAGCCTGGTGGGTAATGGGAGCACATCCCTTCTCTCTAGCCCCACACACAGTATTGACTGTTAAGATGCTTGATGGCTTTGTGACCCTTGTTGTGGACTGTGCATGAATTATCTGACTGCTTTCTGTCTGCTAAGTGTGTGGTGCAGCTCGGGAGCTGCGCTCTGGCCCAGGAGTCCCACTCTGGCCAGACAGCCCCTGCTGTATATATTGCAGAGGAAGAGTAGGGTTGAGAAGGTGCATGACACTGATGGCCTTGGGTTTTCTGGGCCTGCTCCGCTGAAGCCTTCCAGATGGTCAATGCCACATCTCCATGGGAGAGGTGATGGCCCAGTGGTGTTAGCACCGGACTGTTAATCCAGACACCTAGGTAACGTCCTGGGGACCCGTATTCAAATCCTGGTACGGCAGATAGGAGAATTTGAATCCAATAATAATCTGGAATTAAGAGTCTAATGGTGACCACATATCCATTGTTGATTGTCGGAACAGCCCATCTGGCTCATTAATACCCTTTAGAGAAGGAAATCTGCTGTCCTTACCTGGTCTGGCCTACATGTGACTCCAGACCCACAGTGATGTGGTTGACTCTTAACTGCCCTCTGGACATTTGAAGATCAGCAATGAATGCTGGCTTAAATAGTGACACTCCCATCCCATGAATGAATTTTAAAAAGTAGTGGGTGTACAAATGGCCTGGAGGTGGTGACTCAGTGACTTGTTGACTGTACAGAGAGTCTTTGGGTAAACAACCATCTAATTCCCCCTCCAAGTTAGAGGTATGGGGTCTCATTAACCAGAGGTCATCAACATGGAGTCCAACTGGGGCTTTCATTTCAACACAAAAAGGATCAGCAGGGTTTGGAACTTTATTTGAAGAGAGGGAAGTTCAAAGGGACAAGCTGGTCAGGGGTGGTGTGGGGGGTGTAACAGGTTTGCAAGGGAAGGAACAGATGCCTAATGTTAGAACAGACACAGGAAATGAAGTGGACAGCGATCCCAGCCAACAGAGGAAACTGGGAGGGAACAGGAAGGTGCTTGTTTGAAACACTCTCCTAATCACAAACCGTCAGATGTGATGAGACAGAGAATGTAGCAGTGTTCAATCCAGGATCAGTCCTCCAACCCAGACTTCCTCAATACTCATCAGATACAGAGGATTTGTCTTTCTGACCCATGCTGACATCTTATGGCAATTCTTCCGCAGTTCCATTTGACACAACAATGACTTGCATTTATAGCATCTTTTACCATAGTAAACTACCCCAAGGTGTTTCGTAGGAACTTAGATATTGGCACCAAGTCTCATCAGGATTTATTAGCATATGGCCAAAATCTCAGCTGCAGAGGTAAGTTTTAAGAAGTATCTTAAAGGAAGAAAAGAGAGGTAGGGAGGTGTAGGAAAGGAATTCCAGAGCTTGGGCCCCAGGCAGCTGAAGGCAGGTGGTGCCATTACAATTGGAGATGTATAAGAGGCCAGAATTGGAGGTGGACAAATATCTCAGAGGGTTGTAGGGCTAGGGCAGATTAGATTTAAGGAAGGGCAAGGCTGTGAAGAGTTTGTTAATACAGAGAAGTGGTAGTCAGGAAAATAACAAAAGAAGAAAGAGGGGGCAGCCTTGTTCTGGGAGGGTGGGCTGTTGATCTCCTTTTCAAGATGTTAGATTCCATAATCCTAATCTTGAAGCCCTTTGTTTTGAAATAATGCTTCATTGTATCTTCCACTACGCCTTGCAAAGTGCTGATACACCTGACATTGACCATAAGGATTGGCAAAGCAATTCAACCACAGTCAGCATCACAGTTGAACCAGATCACCAGTAATTTTGCTTCCCAGGATATCTCTGTGTGATTGGTGAACAGAGACCCCATTTGGTTTTCCTCTCTAAAGCAGAGGAGGACATTTTAAAAAGAATTTGTTTAAGAATCAACCATATTGCTATGGGCCTGGAGTCACATGTAGGCTAGACCAGGTAGGGGTATCAGATTTCTTCCCCTAGATACTTATTCCAGATCTTTATTATACCACTATCTGCCATGGCAGGATTTGAACCTGCCCCCAGTATATTATCTGGGTCTTGGATTATTAGAGTAATAAGAGTGTAATTAGAGCATGACCTGACAATGTGTTTTTCTTCTCATGATTGTGGGATCGATATTGACCAGGATATTGGGATAATTCCCTGCTCTTTTTGTCAAGCTAACAGGGTCTTTGTATACACTGAGAGAAGAAGGGCTTCTGGTTAATATCATGTTTGATAAATTGTCTCAGCACTGCCCTGGAGTTTGACTTTTATGCTCAAGACCAGGACTGGGGCTTGAGCCTAAAATCTCACACCTCTTGAGACGCAAGTGCTACCATCTGAGCCACACCTGAAAAACATCAGCAGTTCCTTCAACTCGAAATGAACCTATGACGAGCAAGACATTTTGGTATTCCCTCTCCCTTCCACCTTTACTCAGCAGCAAGAAAGTGGGCAGGTGTGTTTACTTCTGCAATAACACTTTGAAAACATTCGATTCAAAGTTTTCAAAGTTTCCAGCTGATAACCTTTCTGAGAACTGTAATTCCCCATCAGATCGAGATCGTACCTGTCACCTGCTGGAATAGGCTGTGCTGCCTGAAAGCTTCCTGGACAGACAATCGTCCCATTTGACTTTCGTATGGTCGGGATTTAGCTTCCTGCTGTGTTCACTCGCACAGCTGCTTCACATCTGCAACAACAACAACAGGCAATGCTATAGCACCTTTAAGCACAGTGAAACATGCCAAGGCTGTTCATAGGGAGAGGACTGGGGCATATTATGACACACATCTCTAATGCAGATGGGACTTGAACCTGGATGTTCTGACCCACAAGAATCGTTAGGAGCGGGATTGAATAGAATGTAATAGCAAGCTGCATGAGGAGATATTAGAACTGGGCTTGAACTCTCCCATGTCCCAGCCCCCTACTCCACACACCAGGCCTTGTCACCACATACCTTGTTAAACACTACCTGTTATTAGTCATTAATAGTCCCCAT
>NC_063360.1:35518468-35521140 GCF_021869965.1 Rhincodon typus | reverse complement strand
ATTTCTTTAGACACCCATGGCCGATTACCCCTTTTCTTACAGTCCTTCCTTTTCACTGGAATATACTTTTGCTGAGCACTTTGAAAAATTGCTTTGAAAGTCCTCCACTGCTCGTCAACTGTCCCACCATAAAATCTTTGTTTCCAGTCTACTTTAGCCAAGTCCTCCCTCATTCTATTGTAGTTCCCCTTGTTCAAGCACAGGACCCTGGTATTGGATTTTATCTTCACACTCTCCGTCTGTATTCTAAATTCAACCATACTGTGATCACTCCTTCCAAGAGGATCCCTAACTATGGGGTCATTAATTATTCCTGTCTCATTACACAGGACCAGATCTAGGATAGCTTGCTCCCTCGTCGGTTCCATTACATACTGTTCAAGAAAACTATCACGGATACACTCAACGACCTCCTCCTCAAGGCTACCCTGACCGAGCTGGTTCGACCAATCTACATGTAGATTAAAATCCCCTATGATAATTGCCGTACCATTTTTACAGGCATTAGTTATTTCTTTGTTTATTGCCCAACCCAATGTGATGTTATTATTTGGTGGCCGAATGACTACGCCTATCAGTGACTTTTTCCTCTTAGAATTTCTAATTTCCACCCAAATGGATTCAACCTCATTCTCCATATTCTCCATCATTGTACACAAAGCAAAACAACTGAGCAGGCCCTTCGACTGTATCAGACAGCGAGCACTCTATGAAGGTCCACCACCATCTAGAAATCACCAATTTAATGCCAGCTTTGTCAGCAAAGTCTTCATGTCCAAAACAAACATTAAAAATATCAAAGAAGAAATCCTTTTCTTCTGCCTTCCTTTTTAAAACCACAGAATTAGATCCAGTTTTACAGTATAGAAATGGTCTATTTGACATATCTGGTCCATGCTGGACTAGAACCTGCTTACCCTTCTCTTCAGCTCACCCCATACCTTTTTATTTCTCACATGTTCATCCAGCTTCCCTTCAATGCAACTATAAATATTCACTTCAACCAACCCATATGGCAGCGAGCCACTAGCTATTCATAATTGATACATTCCATCCCAGATTTTAGGCTTCAGGATAAATAACATTGGGGAGGAGAGGCTGGCTGTAAAGTCAATACTAAAATGGAGACAAGGGGTTGAGTAGTTGGGTTAGAAGATGGATAACTCTCAGGTTTGTCCTGGGAGGTGGCAATGAAAGACTGTCGATCTTTTCCAACTTAGACCTTAACATCAGTCCCCCAGTACTCAATCAATTGTTGTGGCCAACAGTGAAGGCTAGTTGGAAGAAGATCCCAATGGAGACCACTCGCGGTGAATGGATGACCCTTTCCCTACCTCAAGGATGTCAGAGTTGGTGCGGCTTTCATGTGGCTCACTGTACTCCGTGTACTTGAGTAGCACGCGGTCCATGTCAGTGCTGGCATACTGGAACAGCCGGTTGGTGCTGTTGAAGATAATGAGCGCAATCTCACAGTCACACAGTACGCTCAGTTCATACGCTTTCTTCATCAGGCCAAACTTCCTCTTAGTGAAGGTCACCTGCATGCAAGAGAAAGACTGGCATTTAAGTAGCAGTTTGCACAATCAGCAGGCAACCCAAAGCACTGTAACCACTGTCGGAATGTGGGAAAGGCAGCACCCATTTGGGCACAGCAAGATCCCACAAACTATCTGACGACGACCAGGTGGAAAATAAAAATCAGCCAGGACATACACCTGCTTTTCTTTATTGTTGGACCTTTCATACCCACTCAAGTATGTGGCCGTTTGGTTTAATGTTTCACCTGAAAGGCAGCTTGCTCCAGCAGTGCAGCACTCCCTTGGGACAATACTGGAATGTCATCTTTGTTAGGAGGAAGGTACAAGCTCTTGGGTTAGGATCGAGAGAGAGCGTGAGAGCGCGAAACTGACGAAATAAGATGAATTCTCAGGATGGAGTTCACCCAAAACTACTCGATGTTTTTTTTCTTTTTATTAAATGCACATTTCTATGGTTTTGCCCCCAATCCACTGCATGACATGGGCGAAGGCTCAACCTCAACCACAACCAGGTAAGTTGGAGCAATTTATGGTGCATTAAAGTAAACTCTAATGACAGAACAGAAGTATTATGCCACAGGCAGCGACCATTTGGCCCATTGTACCTGCACTGGCCTGTTACATAAGCATCATCCAGTGCTAGTTTCCTGCTTTGCCCCCATACCCTTGCATATTATCTTCTAACCAAGTAATCATCCAATCCCTTCTTGAATTTCTCCGGTGAATCCGCCTCCACCACACTCCTAGGCAAGATCCCACAACGAGCAATGTGGCAATCGCCAGATAATTAATTCTTGTAATGTTGATCAAGGGATAGAAACTGGCGAACTGTGTCCAACAGGGCAATGCAATGTGCCTAGACTCTCGGTGAAGGGAGTTAGCATCCTTCTCCATTTCCAAAGAGGTGCAGTTTAGGTGGATTGGCCATGCTAAATTTTTCATTGTGTCCAGGGATGTGCAGGTTAGCCATGGGAAATGAGAGGTCATGGTTATAGGGTGGGAGGCTCTTCAGAGGGTCGGTATGGACTCAATGCGCTGAATGGCCTCTCTGCACTGTAGGAATTCTGAGATTTCTGCCTACACTAGTGGCTGCAGCACAAACAAGGAAGCTAAGTGTCAGGGTGGGTCTTAGAG
>NC_063360.1:35499420-35518368 GCF_021869965.1 Rhincodon typus | reverse complement strand
TTGGCCTGCTGTGTTCATCCAGCTCTACACCTTGTTATCTCAGCACTGTATCCAATGATCCAACCTCCAGTCAGGCCTGAGTTAGACAGATTTTGATTGACAAAAGGAGTCTAGGGTCATGGGGGAAACAGGTGGGAAAGGTCACAATCCAATCTTATTGATTGGTGGGACAGATTCAATGGGCCAAATGGCCTACTGCTGTTTCCATTTGTTATGATCCAATGTCTAACGAGATGGATAGCTACCAGAGAGTTCAATGTAAAATATCCGAAGTGTTTTGTATGAATGTACAGTGGGTCCTATCGGAAAATGCAGATTGAGGAAGCTGGGATGGGTCTGGATCGCAACCACAGTGCAATAGTTCCCACACGTGGATATGATACCCTGAACTTATGTCACACTTTAACACATTGCAGAAACATCTTAAAGCAGAGTTCAAACAAGTGGTCTTAAAACATAATAATATTTTTCACGTTCCATAGCTTTAGACACTTTCGAAGAAAGAAATAACCTGTCACCCTGCTTCCCCTGAGGACTCGAGACTGGCAAGACCACCTCCCTAATTCTTTAAAGATCCCGCAGGTTTTACAACATCTACCCACGTGTGCTACCAGAACGGGCATAACCTTGGCTTGTGCCAAAGCTGGTGCTCTGGCATTGCAGCATACCCTCAGTAGTACACTGGTAATGCCAGCCTGGACTACAGGGCCATTGCAGGAGGACTCTTAATGTTCTGACTCAGAAATAGACTGCTACCCACTAAGCCACAGATGAGATGTACTGCCAGTTGAGGCCAGAAAATATTCACCAGTGAAAGTACAGCACAAAGCTCAGATTGATTCTGACACTCACTGTACTCTGCTGCATAAAGAATCACTTGAACAAGAGAATGAAAGCCTTCAGTGTTTCTGGGGCTGTGCTCCTTCAGGTCACTTCCTTCAAGACGGGAGCGAATAAACTCAAAATCTCTCTCAACTTCAAATACTCTTGCGAGTTCAGTTGTTCAGCCCCTATTGGGCAGGAGAGTGGGGGTGGGGCGATATTAATACTTCCAGAACTTTCAAGTAGTTGAAGGGAACAAAGTTGCGACATTGTGGGTAAAGGAACAGGTCGGAGTATACCCAACTGGACAGTCCTTACACTGGAACAGCAACGGCGATACTGGGCTGAATGGCCACTTTTTGGGCAGTGAGATTCTACAATGTAATCGCTGACCACTCAGACAGACAGGGGGACAGGGGAGGCTGTGCCACGCGGACGGAGATTGGGTCTCTAAAAGGTGAGGTACTAAAGAGACACTAACACAATGAGCTGGTATTAGACCACAATAGGCGCCCTGCAGCGTGACTGTGGCTTCGCACGTACAGCCAGAAACCTGACGACACAGACTGCACGGCTCTGACTGTGCACTCTGCTCCTGTGCAGGCTGCATCAATTGATACACAGCACCCAGGCAACGGTTTCCCAGTATGAGTCAGTGCCTCAGAGAGAGGAGACACAGGAGAAAAAACAAAAAGCCTCACAGTTAACTCAATGCCTACTACACAAATTAACTCTTCAAGACATCTCTAATCTGCTCCAGCCTTTCAAGTTTCTAAGATATCTGTGCATTCGACCGATTCCGGCCCCTTAAATCACTGAATCTGCCTCCAATTGCCTACACCTCAAACCCTGGAATTCATTCCGAAGCCCTCTGCCTCTTTACCTCTCATTCTTCCTTTAAGACAATTCTTAAAACCTTCAGCAAGCTTTCAATACTTTAACTGAAAGTCTGGTAATTTGGCGCAGTGTCAAATTTCATTGGATTACATTGCTGAGAGGCATCAGGATGTTTCGCAACATTTATATGGTACCTTTAATGCAAATTGTTCTTGTAGGTGCTGCCAATGCTCTAGGACTGTCCCGGAGTCTCCAGGAATTAAAGTTGAATCTCCTAGTCAATTCGGTGTAGGATGGGGGGGACCATTGGCATTAAAAATAGACTGAGGTTTTTAAAATTTTCTTTAAGCATGTTTATGGAGTGTGAAACCATTAGCGTGATGGACAGAGAAAGGTTATTTGACAGGGTGGGATAATCAGGAAAAAGAAAGAAATGGCTCCAGTAGCACTTGGCAAGTGGTAATCTAGAAATTTATAATAATGCAAACCGGGAGACTGTCTGTGTGGAGTTTGCACGCTCTCCCAGTGTCTGCGTGGGTTTCCTCCGGGTGCTTCGGTTTCCTCCCATAGTCAAAAAGACGTGCAAGTTAGGTGAATTGACAATACTAAATTTCCCATAGTGTCCAGGGGTGTGCACACTAGGTGGGTTAGCCATGGGAAATGCAGGGTTATAGGGTAGGTGCTGGGTCTGGGTGGGATATTCTTTGGAGGTTCGGTGTGCACTCGATGGGCACTGTAGAGATTCTCTGCGAATTAAGAGCAGGTGTAGGCCACTTGGCCCTTGAAGTCTGCTCTGCCATTCAATAAATCATGGCTGATCTGATGACTTCAAATTCCTGCCTACTCCCAATAATCATTCACCCCTTTATCGAAAATCTACCTACCTCTCCCTTAAAAAAAATTCAAGCTTCTGCTTCCACCCCTTTTTCAGGAAGGGAGCTCCGAAAAACTTTTCAGTGGATGACCCCTTCTCTTTAAACTTTAACCCCTACTTCTAGATTCTCAAACAAGGGAAAGCATTCTCACCACAACCACCTACTCCCCCCCCTCCCCTGTCAAGACCCTTCAAGATCTCACATGTTTTAGTCAAGTTGTCTCTTACTCTGCTAAATTAATATCCCAGGAACATTGGATCAAGTCCACTGGAGAGTTTGAATTCAGTTTTGAAAGAAAATCTGGGATTAGTACAAGTGACCATGAAGAAAACCAGATTGCCCCAATAAACCAATGGGTTTGCCGAGATCTGATAGGGTAGAGATGTCATGTTTTATTCCCTATCTAGGCCTAAACGTGACTTCAGTTCCATACAACAAAGACAGACAGACTTGCATTTATATAGTGCATGGACGTCTAAAGGTGCTTTACAGCCAATGAAATAGTTTAAGTGTAGGAACTGCAGTAATGTGGGAAACGTATGCACTACAAGATCCCACTTTGTGATAACTGACCAGATAGTGCTATTTTAAATCAGCAATGTTGATGAGGAGAGAAAGATTGGAGGGGCACCTGGGAAAACTACCCTGACTGTCTTCAGATTAGCACCATGCATCTTCTCTATCCACTTAGAAAGGACAGGGGCCTTAGTTCAACATTCCATCTGCATCTCAGCAATGCAGCACTCCCTTCTCTACTATGCTCACAAACAGGCGACTCAGGGGAGAGCGAGATCTGACCCCGGTTGACCATCACGAGGATGACTCACTTCCTTTGAAGCAGTCTTGCACTCCGTTGCATCAAACCCAGACCAATTCAACTGGCCCAGCACCATCTTCTCAGTAAAGCCCAAGAAATGGCAACTGGCCAATTTCTGCCAATATTAGAAACACAGAAAATAGGAGGAGTTGGATCAGCCCTACGAGCCTTCTCTGTTATTCTATATGATCAGGGCTGATCATCGCTGATCATCCAACTCAAAATCCTGTTTCCATTTTCTCCTCCATACACTTTGATCCCTTTAGCCCTAAGAACTATATTGAACTCCTTGAAAACATTCTGTTGTTTCCTGTGGCAGAGAATTCCACAGGCCCACTGGTCTCTGGGTAAAATGCCTCCTTGCTTCAGTCCTAAATAGCCTACCCTGTATTCTTAGACCACGACCCCTGGTTTTGGTTCTCACAGCTCAAGAACAATTCTAAAAAAGTCAATAAATCTGCTGTATGTAATCAGCGAGAGAGAATTGTGAGTGACAGTGGGAATTCATAAACAAGAAAATTGATTCAATATTAAGTTAATAGGGACTGAAACCGATACTTTGCTGAGAATACCGCAAGCCAAAGATAGCCAAAAGAAACGAAAGATTTTGCATGTGGCGAGTGAGTGCCCATGCCTGGGAATTCACCTGTGAGAAACTCTGCAACATTGACAGAATGGGCGCGGACTCGTCGGTCTTATGACTTGCTGACTCACAACCAGAAATTAGGCAAATCTGATGTAAATATGTTAGCCGTTTCTTTATAAACGGATTTGAAAACAGTGGGTGGTCCTCTCGGGAGCACAAACAGGGCAAGGACAGAGAAGTAGAGACAGAGCTTGCATTTCTATAGAACCATCTGGACATCTCAAAGCACTTAAAAGCCAATTACGCACTTTTTGAAACGTTGCAACGGAAGAAGAGCAACAGCCAATTTGCACAAGCTCCCCCAAACAGGGAGGTGTCAGCCAAGACTATTCAACCATGACATCCTCACTTTCCAGCAGGAGCAATGGGATGGAGTTTGGGGGCAGGATCTCTAGCAGTGTCTTTCCCAATGCCTAATCTTTGTCATGAGGTTACAGCAGCTGTGTTCTAATCTAACTGACAGAATGGTGAGTAAACCAGACACCATTCTTGGCTGTGCTGTATTAAGAACTTTTTATTTCTAAATTAACCTGAGCTATTAATAAGAGATAATGGATCCAGGAGGAATTTTACCCAGAGAGTGTGGAACTCGCTGCTGCAGAAAATGTATTTTAAAAATAAAATTCATTCATGGCATGTGGGCGTTGCTGGCCAGGCAGCATTTATTGCCGACCCCTAATTACCCAGAGGGCAGTTAAGAGTCAACCATATTACTGTGGGTCTGGAGTCACATGTAGGCTAGGCCAGTTAAGGATGGCAGTTTCCTTCCCTAAAAAGGATTAGTGATTAAGATGGGATTTTTTTCTCCTACAATTGGCAATGGTTTCATGGTCTTTATTAGACACAAATTCAATTTAAAAATCTGGATTTTAAATTCCACAATCTGTCATTTGGGGGGGGCGGATTTGAACCTGGGTCCCTGGATTAATAGTCTAGTGATAATACCACTAGGCCATTACCTTTCCCCGGAGATAAATAGTATTTACAGAGTAGTTATATTAACACATGACAGATCAAAAAACTGAAGGACAAAAAAAGCAATAAGAAAGAGAATGGGCAGAAGGTTCTACGGAACTGAGAATGAGAGGATGAACCATTTGGGCTGAATAGCCTGTCTCTGTGCTGTACAATTCTATGCAAGCTATTCTGAGAGTTTCTCCTGTCACTTTAACATTCCCAGACCACCAAAAGAGGTGGAATTTCAACTGGGATCATGGAAGGATCTATTTCAGGAGGCTCTTGGGATTTAACCTGACCAAAAGCTTCCTAATATGGCAAAGGTCATGTTTTTTACCGATCCAGATCATGACCTCTCTCTTCTCAAACATAGAAAAAAGACTTCCTTTCCTGTATTGCCTAATGCCTCGGACCTGAAGAGAAGATTCCGGTTTAGTTCTATATTTATGCTGGCAACTTGGGAATTCTGCCTCCGACCCTTAGACAAACAGATGGTTGACTTTCCCTGGGGGAGTCATAGCACCAGTCCAAGAAAACGCCCCCAATTCTGCATCTTCCCACAATTTCAGCAGTAAAAAGGCCAAGAAAATTTGTTGGATTTAATCCATTGTTACCTCTCTTTCTGATCTGGGGCTCTTTTCCCAGACACCTGATCTTCCCTTGTTTCACTATGGAGCACAGGCACGCAAGGGATGCCTGACCGATTTGCCCTTGGTCAAAGCTCTTGACCTCAGTCAGGCTATCAAGCCTATGGAAAACCAGGCCCCAGATTTTCCCTGTCTGTTCTCATGCGCATTCAGATGGCCACTGACAGGACAATATTGGCATAAAGGCAAGAACGGTAGGTGTACAAATTAGGAGCAACAGTAGGATACTCTGTCTCTTCAGCCTGTTCTGCCATTTAATAGGATCACAATTATTCACCCAATTACTCCATATTCTGTCTACCCCAACAACCTTCTACCCCTTAGCTTATCAAGAATCTATCTACTCCTGCCTTGCAACACCTTCCAAACTCTCAGCTACTTCCATCTAGAAGGACAAAGGCAGCAATATATCGAACCACTACCACCTGCAAGTTTCCCTCCAAGCCTCTCACCATCCAGATATGGAAATATATCCCTGGGTCAAAATCCTGGAATGCTGTCTCTAACAGCACTTTGGGTTTACCTACACCACAGAGACTTCAGTGGCTCAAGGAGGCAACTCACCACCATCTTTGCAAGGTCATCTAAAGATGGGTATTAGGTGCTAGCACAGCCAGAGATTCTCTCACTCCATGAATGAGTTTAATAAAATTCTACTTCCATCAACCTTTGAGGAAGAGAGTTCCAAAAGACTTGTGATCCATTGAGCAGAAAAGAATTCTCATCTTTCTTAAATGGATGATCCTTTATTTCTAAACAGTGCCCACTAGTTCTAGATTGTCCCGCAAGAGGAGAAATTCTTTCAACATCCACTTTGTGAAGACCTCTCAGGATCTTACAGGGTCTGATTGGAAGAGGATGCTGCTTTTAAAAGGAGAGGGTGGGCACCGAATTTACAAAACAGAAAGGACATTGGCAAGGTGTTGGTTACATTAGGTGGCAGGTTCAATACCTAATGTGATATGGAGAATTCCAGTTTTGACACCTGGCATGTAACATGAAGTATCACAAGGGAAACCAAATTGGCCCGAGATAGAATCGTAGAATCCCTACAGTACAGAAAGAGGCCATTTGGCCCACTGATTTTGTACTGACCCCTCCAAACAGCTTCCCACCCAGGCTCAGCCTTCCCACCCATAACCCCGCATTTCCCACGGCGAATCCACCTAACCTGCACATCTGCGGACTGTGGGAGGAAATCGGAGCACCCAGAGGGAACCCACATGAACATGGGGAGAAATGTGCAAACTCCACACAGTCATCCAAGGTTGGAATCAAACCCAGGCTCCTGGCGCTAAAAGGCAGCGGTGCTAACCACTGAGAGACCTGGAATGGGATTGGGCTAGGGATCAGCTAGCCATTGAGCAATTAAGAATGGCAGCCATCGGAGAAATGCAGACTTGGCTGCACTTCCCACTGCTGCCAAATAGCTTGCCAACACTTACTTGCTGAGCTACACACAAATCAATTGTGAACAGCGATCAACTATGTCAATTCAAAGCTGCACAATTCCCTGCTCCTAACTTCTGGGAGTTCCATACCTGTCGATTCCGCTGGTCAACAATCCGGGAAATCTGTATCTTCTTTCTCCCCATTTCTCACTGTTTGTCAAACAATATCGTCTCTGACGTTTCAAATCTGAGTACAGAACTGTTTCTTTGTCATCACCTAGAGAGTGGGGGAAATAACACACATTATGAAATAATTGCATCCATATAATATAGCATTGAACATGTTATAACTGTACATGATTACATCAAAACAAAATATAAACTTCCTATTTGTAATGGAAACTTTAAGGTAAACATGTCATGCTGCAATTTGACCATCCGGTCACTGGCAGCATTGAGCCATGTCAGGTTTATGTTATGTTCTGTTCTGCAGGGAATCCTAGATTTAATGCAGTGACAGCAATATTGCAGGAGTTACAATTTATTTAGTCCGCAAACAGAGTGCTCCTCAATGGCTCGGATTGATTCCAAGAACTATTTGCATTGTTATAATCCTTTATCCACTGCATTTTACTCGACAAATCATCCTATTCTAATCATGAGTTGTCCTGTTCAGGCAATATTTTCCTTTTAAATAGTCTTTATAAACTGCTGTGGTGTGTTCTTTAAATACACACTGTGGAGTTTGCTAAAGATCCTGATTTCTGCAAGTCTCACTCGCCCTCCCAATTTACTGAATTGGAATACTCAATAATGCCAGCCAATCAACTCCACATCACTGCCTCCCAAACTGCTGTAAAATGTTATTTAAATCAGACTCTAAAATTCAACATATTGTATACAAGGAAGCAGGGAATGCGTGCCTTTGAAATGGGAATAAATTACTGTGACACTTGTTAACACAAGCAACGTCATAAAACTCAGACAGAACAATCACAAGCTACTTGCAGAATGGAGAATGGATTCTAATTTGACAATAATATCACTGACTGGTTACATTTTCTGCCAATCTTCTATTTTTGCTGGTATGATTGAGCAATTGATGGGTGACAATGCTCAATAGTATATTCAAATGAGTAACCTTCAGTATTCTTCAAAACCAGCACAATCTGTCATTTCTAAACTTGCAAATAAAATTATTTATGGCAGTTGTGCCATGCAGCCCTCAGCTGCCATCATACAGGTTTTGCATGGTGATTAAACCCATTGTTTTTTACCATTGCGGGTTGTCCCTCTTGCTTCATCTTCTATGGACCCTGGCTGCCTTCCATCCAACTGTCGACTGGACAGACTCTGATAAGATTCTGATTGTGGACAAATGCACAATAGCCGCACTTCACCACACTTTGCCAGAAGAATACACCGAATGCTCGGGTTAGGGTTAGGGACAGTGGCAGTTGAGAGTTTGGGTGGAGGGCATCTGTCTGATTTCCTGTCACTAGCAAAGTGGTACTGATGCATTTAAAAGGGAGTTGGTACATCCCAGAAACTGAAGGAAACAGAGATGATCTGCCACCCTGTTCCATACATTTGCCTTCAGCAGCTCACATGTGCCTGATGTGGCAACGTTTATGTTAGCTACTGTTGTGAGAGGTAGGTAATATACTACTGAATGATTCAATAGATATCATCACAGCTCCTGGTATAGATGTTTTCAACTCAACCGGCTCAGAAATATTAATACAGACCTCACGAGAGCTGCGATTTGAACTTGTGCCTCCTGGATCAGAGGTAGGGACACTACCACTTGTACCACAAGAGCCATTAGCAGCTCCTGGTATAAACATAGATAATAGTCATGGGCACTTCAGTGCTTGGGCTAATTACAAACAGCAGCATGATTCCACCTGCATGCCATGCTTCAAGAGGCTCCGGCTAAGATACAGTCTGAAACCTTTAGGCCACAGGTCATGCGTTATGATTGTGATGATATCATTAGCATGTCTCTTTAAAAAAAAGAAGGTTAGTGCCTACTAGCAAGGAGACATAGCACAACAACAGGGATATTAGGTTGTGCAAAGTGTGAAGAGATTCATATGGAGTACAAACACTGACAAGACAATTGTGTTGTTGAGAGGTTGCTCTCATGCTGTGAAGTTAATTAAGTAGCCCAACTGTTGGCATTTAATTAAGCAAAGACCTGTCAAATGGAGCTAGATGCTGAAAAATTGAGGAATCACTAAATAACACAGCACAGAAGATGACCACTCAGCCTATCCAGTCAATGCTGGTTAGTTTGAAGAACAATCCTTGTTGGCTCCCTCCTCTAAAGAAAAAAAAAGTTGCAGAGAAGCATAAAGTATTTGTCCAATGCCATTTTGAGGTCTACTGTTAAATCTGTACCTATCAGCCACACTTTCCAAACTGTAACCGCTCAATGCAATCTGCATGTCTCCTCTGGCTCTTTTACCAGTCACCTTAAATCTATGCCCTCTAATTACTAACCCTTCAGTGACTGCAAACTATTTATTTTTGCTTACTTGTCAGACCGTTCATGATTTCAAATGCCACTATCAAATCTCCTCTTTGCCTTTACTTCTCTAAATACAACAATCTTAGCTTCAGCAATCTCTACAAATAAGTGATGTACCTATGTGAGCACATGAACAAGTATGTGTGCATACATATACGTACAATATGCAATGTGTCTGCACATGCATATACACATCCATGCACACATGTACATATGCATGCGCGCTCATGTATGTCCATGTGTGCGTGCTTAAAACAAATCCAGTGACAACCAAGTAATCACACAGCCTGCCAACACTGACTGTCTGGCAGGGCAGACCGGCCATGTAGAAACGTTGGAGTTTTGACGCATTGCTGTAGAATACAAGGGCATACGTTATCAGGCCCTCCGCATTTTCCCCATCTCATTTTGGAGAACATTAGGAGGTACTTATAAAGTGCAGCTAAGGAACGATATCTCAACAAGGTCAGATTCTTCAGGACAGTAGGACTGTTCCATTTTTCCTGGATGTCTTCAGAGTTGGATGGTGAAGAACTTAAGTTAAAATTTCAAAGTAAGAAGGGGGCTATCTGGGAATATTTTGTCTTGCCTCATTCACCACTGCACCTTTAGCAGCCCTGCCTTCGGGCAGGCAATGGCCCAGTGGATTTATCGCTGGACTGTTAATCCAGAGACCCAGATAACATCCTGAGGACCTAGGTCCAAATCCCGCCACAGCAGGTGGTAGAATTTAAATTCAATAAAATATCTGGAATTAAGAATCTAACAAGACCATTTGTTGATTGTCGGAAAAACCCATCTGGTTCACTAATGTCCTTTAGGGAAGAAACTGCCATCCTTACCTGGTCTGGCCTACATGTGACTCCAGACCCACAGCAATGTGGTTAACTCTGAACTGCCATCTGGGTAAATAGGGATGGGCAATAAAATGCTGCTTGGTCAGCGATGCCCTTATCCTGTGAATGAATAAAGGGGGGGGAAAACAAGAAAATCTGCATTTGAAGCTCTGGAATTCCCTCAAAACTCTTTGCCCTCTTCTTCCCATTCTGGTGCTCTTTAAAACTTACCTGTCCAGCCAAACATTTGGTCACCTGTGCCAGGATTGTCCACGTGATTCAGTGTCAAATATTTGCTAACTGTTTCTGCGAAGTGTCTTGAGGCACTCCATCCTATTAAGGTGTTATATCAATACAAACCATTGCTGTAGTTGAACAGACCAAATGACAGAAAGAACATCCAGATCATGCAGCATTATACAAACCCAGGGTTTTGCTGCTCTTTTCATTTCCCTCCAGCATGGGAAACTGTGGGGCATGAGATTGTTTGTTTGACCAACACTGAAATATTTATGTGTGAACTGCAGCTCCTTCAGGAACTCTCCAGGCTCAGTTGCGTCAGCAAGGGAGAGAGGGGAAGAGAGAGAAGACAGATGCAGAGAAACCGTCCCCATAGGCCGTTGATATCACTTGGCTATTGAGTTATAAATTGGATTATTGTAGGTTGCTTACAGCTGGCCTGAGCTGAGACACGTAAAGAAATTTGTCCCAGTTACGGTCAAGAAAAAAAAAATAACTTGCCTGTAAGCTTCAATTTAGCAGAATGCAGAAAATCAAAAGTGACCCCTGGTACAAAAGGCACTGGCTCTCAAACTGCCAACCTCCTACCCACCACGTGGGAGTACCAAGTTGGCCAGCTGCTAGGGAAGGGTAATGTGTTGGAGAAATACCTAAAAAGGGAACATTTACAGGACTGTGGGAAGGAGTAAGGAAGTGGGACTAAGTGGATAGCTCTCACAAAGAGCCAGAGCAGATATGATTGGATAAAGGACTTTCATCTGTGCTATGAATCAAAATGTATCTAAAAGACATTCCATACTTCCCAACTGTCTCTATTTGGATAAAAATAAATGGGGGAAAATGCAGGAAATTGACACTCGTGATAATGCTCATTTAGTGAGCCGGTAAAGGCGTGATGGGCTGAATGGCCACCTCCTGCACCATAACATTTCTGTGATTCTCTGCCTCTTGCATCTTTCCTCCTTTTAAATGGTTAGGCAGAGGGAAAGGAATTCAAGTCCTGGACAGCATGATCTTTATTACAGCTGCAGCAATAAGTATTAACTCTAAGGGAGATGCTAGCAGTGAGCATGTCACTGGATTATCAATGCTGTGGGCCAGGCTAGTGGTTCAGGGACATGGGTTCAAACCCAACCATGGCATCTGCTAGAAATTCAGTTCAATTAGTAAACCTGAATTGAAAGCAAGTCTCAGTTTTCTGGTCACCATCAGTTGTTGAAGTAAAACCCAACTGGTTCACCGTTGCCATTCTTACCCGGACCAGTTGAATGGGACACTAGATAACACACTATTGTGGCTGACTCTTTACTGCCTTCTGATATGACCTAGCCAACCGCTCAACACGAGGGAAATTAGAGATGGGCAATAAATGCCAGCCTCATCAGGGATGTCCACATCCCATGAAAGAATTAAAGAAAAGGCTGTCACTGAGGATTTAGGACTTTTTTGGAGTGGAATTGGGGGGGAAAATATGGAGGTGCTGCTTGGCTAATTACTGCGGTCCAAGAAACTTCCCTGTAAATGAAGAAGGAAGTTAAGTTATCGATGCATCACAGTAGCAACTTGGTATCTCTGCAATGCCATTATATCCTAATGAAGCATCCTCAGCTGCTTCACAGGATGGTATGCAGGAGCATTTTTGACAGAGCCACAGGAGAAGATCCTCAGACAGGTGACCAAATGTCTGGTCAAAGACATGGGTTTTAATGGGTTCCTTGATAGAACAAAGAGGGAACAAAGTTTGAGTGTGGAATTCCAGAGTTCAGGGCTGCGACAGCTTTGGAGTGATGAAAATCTGGAATGTACAAAAGGACTGAATTAGAGCAGCACAGAGACCGTGAACGGGTGTGAGGCAGGAGAAGAATAGAGGGAAAGGGAGGGGTAAAGCCACTGTGGGTGGGGAGGCAAGTGGAGGAGGTTTGAAAACAAAAGGATAAAAATTGTAAAAAGAAATCAAATTGAGGCATAGTCAGACTAAGGACCAAGTAAGGTCAGTGCATCCAAGGGCAATGGGTGAACGGAACCCAGGCATTGGAATATGGGCAGCACAGTGTGTGCTACAGGATGTGTGACTGAGCTGCTCCATTCATGTGCAACAAGCTAAAATCAAGCCCAAAGATTTACAGGAAGTAAACAAATGAAGTTTTCTGGGATGCTCCATGGTGTACTTGTCTCATTCAACAGTAATCGTAGAAATTTGGAGGATGTGTTTGATAAAAAGAGGCAGATTAAATATTAAAACTGAGAAGTGCACAATTATGGTAAATGGAAAGTTGTTCAAAAACTGATGAAATAAAAAATGGGCAGAAGGCATTGATTTCGGTAACATTAGAGTATTCTATCATTTATTACAATACCAGCTTTCAGCCCCTTCAGCACATCCCACTGGAGTCGGTTATGGCTCATTGAGCTCGAGTGCTAAGCAATCAGAAAGTTTTAGCTTCACGTCCCACACTCCTGGTCCTAAGTGCAGAACTGAGGGAGGTTTGCACTGTTGGAGATACCAACTTTCACATGAAGCATGAAACAGAGGCCCTGTTCGTCGAAAGTAGATATTAAAGATTCCACGGGGCTATTTCAAAGAAGAGCAGGGGTGACATCCCTCATGTCCCAGAAAATATTTATCCCTCAAATAACATCACGGGAACAGATGATCTGATAATTGTCACATTGCTGCCTGTGAGAGCTTGCTGCATGCAAACTGGCTGCCATACTTCCTATAATGCAACAGAGAGTGTACAACCACTTATGGATGTCCTTAGGTTACTTGATACGCAAGACTATCATTAGGAAAAAGGACAATGGCAGCAATACCACGGGGACACAGAGCCCCCTCACAAGAGTAAGGCATCTTTTGAACATGTGCATCCATCACAGAATCCCTACAGCATAGGAGGCCGTTCGGCCCATCAAGTCCACACCCACACTCTGAACAGCATCCCACCCACCTGCCCCATCCTTGCATTTCTCATGGTTAATCCACCTAACCTGCACATCTTTGGACTGTGGCAGGAAACTGGAGCACGTGGATTGAAACCAATGCAGACACAGGAAGAACATGCAAACTCCACACAGGCAGTCACCACAGGGTGGAATCGAACCCAGGTCCCTGGTGCTGTGAGGCAGCAGTGAACAAAGAACAAAGAAAATTACAGCACAGAAATAGGCCCTTCGGCCCTCAAAGCCTGCACTGACATGCTGCCCGGCACAACTAAAACCCTCTACCCTTCCGGAGACTGCATCCCTCTATTCTCATCCTATTCATGTATTTGTCAAGGTGCCCTCTAAAAGTCACTATCGTATCTGCTTCCACTACCTCCCCCAGCAGCGAGTTCCAGGCACCCACTACCCTGTGTAAAAAAAAAAGAAAAAAAAACTTGCCTTGTACGTCACATTTAAGCCTTGCCCCTCGCACCTTAAACCTATGCCCCCTAGTAACTGACTCTTCCACCCTGGGAAAAAGATTCTGACTGTCCACTCTGTTCATGCCCTTCATAATCTTATAGACCTCTATTAGGTTCCCCCCTCAACCTCCATCGTTCCAGAGAGAACAACCCAATTTCTCCAACCTCTCCTCATAGCTAATGCCCTTTATACCGGACAACACCCTGGTAAATTTTTTCTGTACCCTCTCCAAAGCCACCACATCCTTCTGGTAGTGTGGCGGCCAGAATTGAACACAATATTCCAAATGCAGCCTAACTAAGGTTCTATAAAGCTGCAACATTACCTGCCAATTTTTAAACTCAATGCCCCAGCCAATGAAGACAAGCATGCCATATACCTTGTGGACTACCAGTGCTAACCACTGAGCCAACATGCTGCCATAAGGTCAGCCACTTTGAATCATCTATTTAACACCCTGACAGATATCCATCAGAACAAGGATTGCCATGGTTTAAAAGGGAGCTCATTACCATCGCCTCAGGTCACACAATGCGTAAGAAACACACAGTCTTACCAGGAAAAACACACACCACATAATAAAAAAATAAGATGTCTCACCCTTGGGTCATGTACAAAAACGGACAATTATTATACACACAGCATTGTAAATATGTATAATACTATGTATACAACAACAGATGTTCATATAGCACCTTTAGCATAACAGGTGTCCTGGGAGTGTTTGATGGGGACAGTGTAGACCTTTACTTTCAGTTTAAAAAAAAAAGTAGAGGAACCTTTACTCCAGACCCCACGCTGGACCTGATCCGAGAGTGTTTGATGTCAATGCTTGGAAACCAATACAGGATGTGTTCTAGTCACAATAGCATTATAAATCAAAATAGGACACAGAGCTACATAAGGAGATATTCAGTCAAATGAATACAAACTTGGTCAAAAAAGGTCGGTTTTAACAAGTGCCTGAAGTAAGGAAAGCGAGTTCCAGAGATGGAGAACTGAAGAGAAGGTAGTTCAGAGCTCAGTGCCTAGGCAGAAGGCATGGTTACCAATGGTGGAGTGATTAAGAGGAGTCATGTACAACAGACCAAATTGAGAGGAGCTCAGAGAGAGCTTGAAGCTTGAGGAGCTTCGAGACAAACAGGAACGAGGCCATGGAGAGATCCGAAAACTTGGCTGAGAATTTTAATTTGACCGGGGGCCACAGAGCAGAGGGGTGATAGGGAAACAGGACTTGATTTTCAGAGGGTGAAACATGGGAAAGCAGACCAGAGTGCATTAAAACAGTTAAGTCTAGAGATGACAGAAGAGTGGATGAGTGTTTCAGCATCAGATGAGCTGAAATAGGGGCAAAGTTGATATTATATGTAGAATATTATACATAAAGTCTTATACATAGTGTGATGGGAAGCACTATATATGAATTGGTCTCAATCCAATGAATAATTTATCCCCTTTTTTCACAAAGGACAGCAGTAGGTCAGACTGTGATGCTACCGGTAGTTAAAATATCTGGCCACTGCCACTCTTCAAAGACCTGCACATTTAGGGGACGGGGTGGGGAGGCACTGCGCTTTGGATAGAATATTCTGGAGCAGCTGAGGGGTCAAATACAGTAAAACACAAATTTTCTGACTTTTGTGTTTGTGATCGGTTTGAGTTTTTCAGTCCTGTTGCCCTCACTTCTCTGATCAAGGAATTCTGGTCACTACTGGATGAAACAGGACAGGGAACCATGATACCTGATGCAAATTAGTATACGGGAATGTAGCCAGAGGGGCATTTTAAATGCAAATAACTAATGACACTCAGGCACGTAAATTACTGAAGTGCATTATGTTTCCACGTAGGAAGCAGAACGAAGTTGAGAACTCTCTCTCTCTCTCATGCAATTCAGTGGGTTTTATAGTGAAGAATGCATACCCAAAACAAAAAAAGAGAGTAGATGGAACTTTTAAACACTATCTAAATCCAGTGCTGTCCCCATCCTGGGAGTGTTTGACATTAATGTTTGGAACCCAAAGTGGAATGTGTTCTGTTCCCTAGTGTCATCTCACATCACCTTGATAACCACACAAAAAAAAAAACATAGAACTAATTAAAGAAACAGCATTAAAAAAAATCCAATCTCTGTGCACTGCTGCTAAATTTTACCATGTTGTTACTGTTATAAATTCCCAGTTCACATTTAAAATGGCATCTCCAAATGTAAACTGTCACACATTAATCACACTCTCCCACCAGTGGGGGCACTCAGTTTTGCAACTTCCAGCTGGCAATGCTGATAACCCCTTTTTTCCAAAATAAAAACCATGCAAGTCTCCTGTGTGCTCTGTTTAGCGAGTATAGTGAGTTAACCAAGTACAATTTCAAAGAAAAACTTGCGTATATATAGCACCTTTCCTTCTCAAACTCTGTCCACCTGCGGTGCGCACATGTTTTATGTTGCCACAGAAGCACAACTAGCCCTGGATGTGGTTGAGATTAGCTACTGCTCCACAGGCGTGATCCTGCTCGTGAAACACTGTGGGGTCTGAGAGATCAGAGTGCTGCCTAAATCTTGGGAATTACAAGACAAAATCTGGACAGGATGTCTGTCCTCCCACTGGCTCCACTTCCCTGAATGAATTAAAGGAGGCGGGACAATCCCAGCACCGAGACACCGACTCTCACGGAAGCAAACTACGGCCAGATTTTAGAGATAACTGACCATAAATAAACAAAAGTTAGCGAGATCATAAACAGAACTAAAAATATCATGATAAAACAACATATCAGAGAGCAGGGAGCTAACTCTGGCCTCTCAGCCATCCACTGACCTGAGGGTGCAGTTTGCAATTTAAAAAGGTTGGCAACGAGTAAAATAATCCCCCAATTGAACAGATAATCCTAGGGTGAACAGTGGGTTTAAGAGGAGATGTCCAGTTATCCAACAAATGGCTTGAACAGCTTTTAATGGATTTTGAACACATCCCAAACAAAGTACTCCCATTTGACATCTCTCTTGCTGCACATTGCTGGTGCTAAAACAGCGAAAGAAAAGGAGTGCACGCAGACTTTGGATTCAGCTATTGGCGTGATGGCAAGATTTCTAACTCTGCGTCGGAACAGGAGCAGGAGGCGGCCATTCAGCCCCTACAATCTGTCCAGCCATTCAATACAATCACCGCTAATCTGACATTCCCACCTACACGTAAATTTACGGGTGGCATGGTGGCTCAGTGGTTGGCACTGCTGCCTCAGTGCCAGGGACCTCGGTTCAATTCCAGCTTCAGGTGACTGTCTGTGTGGAGTTTGCACATTCTCCTTGTGTTTGTGCGGGTTTTTTCTGGGTGCTCTACTTTCTTCCCACAGTCTAAAGATGTGCAAGTTAAGTGGACGAGCCATGCTAAATTGTCCTATAGTGTGCCGGTTAGGTGGACTAGCCATGGGAAATGCAGGATTACAGGGATTGGGTAGGGCAGGTGAAGAGGGGACCAGGTTACAGTGTCTGTCAATTATCTGTTGTTTTTTTTTTTAAATTCCCTGGTGGGACGTGGACATCACTAGCTGGCCATTTATTGCCCATCCCTCGCCACCCTTGAACTGAGAGGCTTGCCAAACCATTTCAGAGGGCAGTTGAGAGTCAACCATTTTGCTGTGGGTCTGGAGTCACATGTAGGCCATACCAGGTGAGGATGGCAGATTTCCTTCCCTGAAGGACATTAGTGAACCAGATGGTTTTTTCCCCCCAGAAACCAGCAAAGAATTCATAGTTGTCATAAAACTCCTAACTCCAGATTTTTAAAAACATTGAGTTCAAATTCCACCATCTACCATGGCAGGACTTGAACCCAGATCCCCAGAACATTAGCCGAGTTTCTGGCTAAATAGTCCAGTGATACCACAAGGCTATCACCTTCCCTTATCTAGTGGAATAGTAACAACATGTAAAGCAATCACTGGCTTTCAGGAATAGTATTCCCCACCTCCGCTTTAGAATTGGGCAAAAAAAAAAAGTGTTTAATCATCACCATATGCAGCTTCAGCCACTGGACTGTAATGTGTCCCTGATTATTCACCAGTTGTCCTTTAAAGTACCGTGTATCTAAACAATGGGGAGAGGGTGGCCCACCAGCCTCTGCCCATCATAAGGCTACGTGGGACTCTTTAGCCTTGACTGTAACTCACTTTGGAGAGGATCAGTTATAAGCAACAGTCAGATGCCACATTTTAGCAGGAATATTAAGGCAGCCACATATTCCTTGGAAGATTAATGTTTCAATTAGATAGGGTGCAGATATGGGGCTACAGATACACAAGCCTAAAGATAGTGCCACTCATTTAATAAGCCAATAAAAGGCAAACCACGTCCTCAGTTTCACTTCCAGAATTAGAACTGAAAAAAAAAGCCAAGAAGCTGAGAAGTTGATTTATAGAGTGGTGGTAAGGCTGTGCCTGGAGTACATTTGGGTGGCATGGTGGCTCAGTGGTTGGTACTGCTGGCTCATAGCACCAGAGACCTGGGTTTGATTCCAGCCTCGAAGGACCGTGTGTGGAGTTTGCACATTCTCCCCATATCTTCATGGGATTCCTCCTACGGTCCAAGGATGTGCAGATTAGGGGGATTGGCCACTAAATTATCCATAGTGTCCAACAATGTGCAGGCGAGGTGGATTAACCATGGGAAGTGCAGGGTTACAGGGATGGGGGTGGGGGAGGTTTGGTGGGTCTGGATGGGATGCTCTTTGCAGGGTCGATGTGGACTCAATGGGCCGAATGGCCTGCTTCCGCACTGTAGGGATTCTATAATACTGTACAGTTTTGGCCTCCTTACTGGAGAAAGAATGTACTGGCACTGGAGGGGGTGCAAAGCAGGTTCACTAGGTTGATTCTAGAGTTGCCTTACGAAGAGAGATTGAGTAGACTGGGGACTGTACTCACTGGAATTTAGAAGAATGGC
>NC_063360.1:35440252-35498920 GCF_021869965.1 Rhincodon typus | reverse complement strand
ACCCCCTATCAATTCCTTTAATCGATTCAGAACAAAGCATCCCATTTGATCAACACCCAATAACTATTTTCAACATTCACTACCTCCACCACCACATTCAGTAGCAACAGTGTGTACCATCGTCAGGAATAAATGACAAAGCACAAGGATAGGCCTTTCAGCTCACCAAGACTGCATGGACACATGGTGCCTTTCTAAACTAAAAGCATTTTGCCTCTACGCTCTCCATATCCCTCTATTCCCTGCCAATGCGTATATCTGTCAAAGTGCCTCTTCAATGTTGCCACTATATATATCTGCCTCCACCACTTTCTCTGGCAGGGCATTCTAGGCACTTATCACCCTCTATGTAAAATATTTGCCTCTCACATCTCCTTTAAACTTACCCACTTTTACCTTAAACTCTAAGTCCCCTAGCAATTGACATTTTTACCCTGGGAAAAAGGCTCTGACTATCCATTCTATCCATGTCTGTCATGATTTTGTAAACTTCTATCAGGTCACCCCTCAGCCTTCAACATTCAAGTGAAAACAAAAACAAAATAAGCTCTCCTCCCAAAGCTAGTACCTATCAAACCAAGAAACATCCTAGTAAACCATTTCTGTACCCTTTCCAAAGACACCACCTCCTCCAGGTAGTGGAGCAATGAGAACTGTGAACAATATTCCAAATGTGTCCTTAATAAAGTTGTTTGCAGCTGCAATATGACTTGCCAATTTTTATACTGTATACCCTGGCCAATGAAGGCAAGCATGCCATACGCCTTCTTGACCACCTTATCCATTTGTGTTGCCACTTTCAGAGAACTGTGGACTGTTTGCCTGGATCCCTCTGCATGTTAATGCTACTAAGGGTTCTCCCATTTACAATATACTTCCAACCCACATTAGATCTCCCAAAATGCATCATCTCGCATTTGTCTGGATTAAAACTGCATTGCCATTTCTCTGCCCAAATCTCCAGCCTATCTATATCCTGTTGTATCGTTTGGCAATTCTCCTCATTATCCACAGCTCCCCCAATCTTTGTGTCATCTGTAAACTTGCTAATCAGGCCACCTAATTCTCCTTCAAATAATTTGTATACATTACAAACAACAAAAGTTCCAACACTGGTCCCTGCGGAATACCACTGGTCACAGATCTCCAGTCAGAAAAAACACCACTACTCTCTGTCTTTCATGACCAAGACAATTCCATCTTTTGGATACAAATCACAAATCCCACGTGACTTCACCTGTTTTCAGCCTGTCCTGAGGGACCTTGTAAAGGTCTTGCTAAAGTCCATATGGACAACATCTTTCACCCTGCCCTCATCAATCTTCTTTGTCACTTGCTCAAAAAATCGATCAAGTTTGTGAGATATGACCTTCCCCACACAAAGCCATGCTGTCTATCACTAGTAAGTCCATAAGTTTCCAAATGTGAGTAAATCCAAGCCCTAAGAATCTTCTCCAATAATCTCCCTACTGCTGACGTAAGGCTCACCAGCCTGCACTGTGGTATCTCACCAAGGCTCCTTAGACAACTCCTTCCAAACCCATGACTACTCCCCCCTCAAAGGACAAGGACAGCAGATCCATCAGTCCCTGCAAGTCCCCCTCCGAGCCACTCACCATCCTGACTTGGAAATATATCACCATTCCTTCACTGTTACTGGGTCAAAAATGCTGTCGCTCCCTCCCACAGAGCAATTGAATGTACTTACACTCATAACACTGCAACAATTCAAGAAGGCAGCTCACCACCACTTTTCCAAGGGCATTGGCGAGATAATGGCATTGTGATAATGTCACTAAGCTAGTAATCCCGACCCCACTAGGGTAATGCACTGGGGATGTGGGATGGATTCCCATCACAGCAGATCGTGAACTTAGAACTAAATTTTTAAAAATCTGGAATTAAAAGCTGGTATAACAGTGACCATGTAACTTCTGATGATTGTCTTAAATTTGATAATAGTTGTAATGATTGCTATTACCAAGGCTAGCTTCATAATACCAAATTCATTAAAATTAAATTCCACCAGCTACCAGAAAGGATTTGAACCTGACTTTTAGGATTACCAGTCCAGTGACATTATCAACACATCACCATCTCCCATGCATGTTCATGTTGTCTTTCAATGGTCCTTCCAAAAGCAGGTCTATGCTGAAAGGGTGCCTGGTGTCATTCTAAAGGTATTGGGTCAGTCATTGTCCCTTGGTATACAAGAGGTGTGCTCCTGTAGAGTCATGTGTGCAGAGAAAGGCTAACCGATCCTAATGGACTGGTGTTATAATCCTGTCTTAGGGCAGTGTGAGGTCCAAAATGCACAACACTCTCAGAGCATCCTGCTCAGGGTCTGAATTCTATCTGAAAATGCTCCCTTTACATCCCGTTGCATGTCTGACCAAGCTGTCTGATCAAACCCATACCCACAGCCTTGTAAATGGTCTCCCTTCAAGATATCTATCCAATTCTATTTTGATTGCTACCTTCAAATTTTCTTCCTATGCCCTTTCAGACAGTGCATTCCACAGATAAGTTGCTTCACAAAAGAGGCATATCTCCCCACCTCCACACGGTTCTTTTGCCATTTACAATGAATATGTGATACCATGAGATATGAAAGATTATTGGGGATATTCAGCAATGTAGAGAGATGAGGTTAAAATCAGATCATTGGATCTAGAGTGGAGTAGGCTCGAAGGGTGAATAGCCTATTCTTGTTCATATGGTTATATGTTACATTAACTTTGCCTCCACCTGACCTAGAGCCATCAGATAAAATGGCGAATGATGTAACCAGTTTAGGAAAGATTCGCTGATTTTTAAACCCAACCATCCCCAGTCAGAGAATTATTACAGAGGGAGGCAGTTTAGTGCATCATATCTATGCCAGCTCACTCCAAAGTACCCTGATCAATGTCCCAGTGCCTAACAGTAACAAGCTGGCAGGGTGCTATTGGGCTGAATTTTTCACAGACATCGCAACTCAAACCTCGCCAAAGGATTTTGAAGTTAAAATTGATAGAGCACCCTTTGTATCGTTTCCCTTTTCTCCATCCACTATCCCCCTCCAACCAATACCAGCCGGAGCAAGACCTAAGGATCAAGCAGCAATTGTTACTGTTTAATGAAAGCTCCCTGAACAATTAGCCTCCTATTAACCTGACGCCACACTAATTAACCCTAAGGGAGAACTTTACACGCATAGGTCAGCTTCAGGCCTATGAACTATATTGAAGGCAGTCAATGTTTACAAAAATCAAAGATTCAATTGGATCGATACACAGGAGCTGTTTCACTGATGGAGAGGGCAATAATCAAAGCTTTACTCTGTTTCCAGGCCAAGTATCAAAGAAAACAGGAACACAATTTGGCAATTCATATCCTCAAGCCTGTACTATTGTTTCATTCAGTCGTGGCTGTTCTGTATCTAACCCCATACTCTCCCTGTCCTGGGAGTGTTTGATGAGGACAGTGTCAGGGGAGCCTTATTTTCAGCTTACTTTCAGTTTAAAACAGTAGAGAGAGCTTTACTCTGTTTCTAACGCCATGCTGTCCCTGTACTGGGAGTGTTTGATGGAAGAAGCCAAGAGGAAGCTTTATTCTGTCACTAATTCTGTTCCATACCTGGCCCTGGCAATGTTTGATGGGGGCAGGCACACCTAGAACACTATAAACAGTTGTCGGCTTCATATCTAAGGAAAGATATGCTGGCATTGGAGGGAGTCCAGAGAAAGTTCACTAGGCTGATCCCAAGTTTAGAGGGATTTTCTTGTGAGGGAATATTGAGTGTGTTAGGCCTGTACTCATTGGAGTTTAGAAGAATGGGAGGTGACCTTATTGAAATACCCAAGATTCTTAGTGGGCTTGACAGGGTAAATGTGGAAAGGTTGTTTCCCCGTGTGGGATAGTCTAGAACCAAAGGTCATAATCTCAGAATAAGGGGTTGCTCATTTAACACAGCGATGATGAGGAGTTTCTTCTCTCAGAGGGGAATTAATCTGTGGAATTCTTTACCACACAGAGCTGTTAAGGTTGTGTCATTAAATATATTCAAGTCTGACACAGACAGATTTTTAATTAGCAAGAGAATCAAGGGTAATGGGGAAAAGACAGGAAAGTGAAATTGATTATCAGATCAGCCATGATCTTATTGAATGGCAGAGCAGATTCGATGGGCTGCTCCTATGTTTTACAGAGACAGTAAGAACTGCCGATGCTGGAGTCAGAGATAACACAGTGTGGAGCTGGAGGAACACAGCAGGCCAGACAGCATCAGAGGAGCAGGAATGCTGATGTTTCGGGTCAGGACCCTTCTTCAGAAATGGGGGCGGGGATGGGGGCTCTGAAATAAATAGAGAGCGGGGGTCAGGCTGGGGAAGGTAGGTGGGATGGTGATAGGTGAGTGCAGGTAGGTAGTGGTGGGGATTGGTCAGTGTGGTGGGAGGAGCAGAGCTGACATTTCAGGTCAGGACCCTTCTTCAGAAATGGGGGAGGGGAAGGGGGCTCCTTTGTTTTACAGTCTTACAGTGACCACTCTCTCTGGTCCTTTGTCTTTCTCACATTACCTGTCATTTTCTCTCTGTGTATCTCCCTCACTCTTTATCTCTGGTCCTACATTTTCCTTCATTCTTTCCTTTCTCTTTCAGTTAATCTGTCTCACTTTCTTCATATTCTTACTCCTGCTCTCTTTTCTCTGCTCAGATGCACAAAGCATTGTTTAAATCCCATCTGGAGTAACTGCACTCAGTTCTAGCTCATCACCTCTTGGAACAGATGCAGAGAAGATTCAGACTTGATTGAATTTTTTGAAGAAGTAATGAAGATGATTGATGAGAGTAGGGCAGTTGATGTTGTCTACATAGACTTTACTAAAGCATGTGAAAAGGTCCTTCATGGTAGGCTGATCGAGAGAATTAAGTCTTATGGGATCCACAGTGAATTGGGTGCAAAATTGGCTCGATCATAGAAGGCAGACGATAGTTGTGGAGGGATGTTTTTCTAACTGGAGGTTAGTGACCAGTGTGTTATACAAGAATCAGTGCTGAGACCGCTGTTGTTTGTAATATATATTGATGATTTCTTGAAAATGTAGCTGATCTGATTAGTGAGTATGCGGATGACATGAAAATTGGTGGATTTGTAGATAGTGAGGAATGTTATCAAAGGATACAGCAGCATATAGATCAGCTGGAAAGATAGGCAGAGAAATGGCAGATGGAGTTTAATCTAGACAGGTTTGAGGTGATGGATTTTGAGAGGTCAAACACAAGATGAAAGTATACAGAAAAAGGCAGAACCCTTAGCAGCATTGATAACCAGAGGGATCTTGGGGTGCAAGTCCATAGCTCCCTGAAATTGACAACACAAGTGGATAATGGTAAAGAAGGCTTACGGCATGCTTGTCTTTATTGGTCGGAGCATTGAGTATAAACATTAGCAAGTCATGTTGTAGCTCCAAAAGACTTTAGTCAGACCACATTTGGAGTATTGTGTGTAGTTCTGGTCATCAGACTATCAGAAGGATGTGGAGGCTTTAGAGAGGGTGCAAAAGAGATTCACCAGAATTTTGCCTGGATTGGAGTGTATTTGCTGTAAGGAGGGGCTGGACAAACTTGGGCTGATTTTACTCGAGATGAGGGGTGATTGAGCCAAGATTGAATGGCAGAGCAGACTCAATGGGCCGAATGGCCTAATTTCTGCCCCTATGTCTTATGGTCTTATGTCTTATGGGTGACCTGATAGCAGTATTTAAATTATTAGAGGCACGGATACTGAGTTTGAAGTGTCTTTCCCAAAGTGGATATGTCAAATAATAAGCGCACTGGTTTAAGGTGAGAGGATGAGACATTTAAAGGAGATGCATGAGGCAAGTTTTTTTTACACAAAGGGTGGTAGGGGCCTGCCAGTGGAGGTGGTAGAAGCAGATACATCAGCAAGATTTAAGAGGCATTTGGACAGACACATGAACAGGCAGGGAGGGTAGGAACACAGACCATGTGCAGGCAACTGAGGCTAGTTTAGAATAGCATCATGGTCAGTACACACACAGTGGGCTGCAGGGCCTGGTCCTGTGCTGTACTCTTCTATTCAGACGTTTACATTGTAAGGACAGAATGCCATAGCTGAGTTTAGTTTCGAATGCCAAGGATGTGAACTGATCAAAGTCATAGAGACGTACAACACAGAAACAGATCCTTCAGCCCAACTTCTCCATGCTGACCAGATATCCTAAACTGATTCAATCTCTTTTGCCAGCATTTGACACATTTCCCTCTAAACCTTTTCTGTTCATAGATCTATCCAGATGCTTTTTAAATGTTGTAATTGTACCAGCCTCCACCACTTCCTCTGGCAGCTCATCCCACACACGCTCCATACTCTGCATGAAAAAGTTACCCTTCAGGTCCCTTTTAAATCTTTCCCCTCTCAACTTAAACGTGCAACCTCTAGTCTTGGACTCCCCTAAACTGGGGGAAAAGACCTTGGCTATTCACCCTATCCATGCCCCTTATGATTTTATAAACCTCTATAAGGTCACCCCTCAGCCTCTGACACTCCAGGGAAAATAGCCCTGGCCTATTCAGCCTCTCCCTATAGCTCAAACTCTCCAACATCCTTGTAAATCTTTTCTGAACCCTTTTTAAGTTTTACAACATCTTTCCTATAGCAGTATTCTAAAAGCAGCCTAACCAATGTTCCATATGGCTATAACATGGCATCCCAGCTACTATACTCAATGCACTGACCAGTGAAGGGAAGCATGCCAAGTGCTTTCTTCATCATCCTGTCTATCTGCGACTCCACTTTCAAGGAACTATGCACCTGCACCCCTAGGTCTCTTTGTTCAGCAATACTCCCCAGGGCCCTACCATTGACTGTATAAATTCTGCCCTGGTTTGCCTTTCCAAAATGCAGCACCTCACATTTATCTAAATTAAATCCATTTGCCACTGTTTAAGGTGTTACAAGGATTCAATAGGTGTGGACACAGAGAAAAAGTTTTGTCTGCTGGGAAGATCCCATGAAGAGTCAGGCATGGGGCTGTTTAGGAGGAAGTTGAGAATCGCACTCAGTGCGATTGTGTGTGTTGCAGAAGTGTAAAGCATTCAGAGGCTACAGATGCTGGGGTCATCTGAGTCTTTCAAGCCTTTCAGACAAATAAGTTTCTGGGAGATAAAAGCATCACAGAAAAGGTATATAAATGAAAAGGAGCAGACTAGCCCCTGATCTGACAGAACAGGTTTAAGAAGCTAATGACTTTCTCCTGCTCCTGAAGTCTCACATCCATTTTTCTCTCTCTGTCTCACTCTTCCTGCCTTTGTACTCTGTTCCTCACTGTCCCTCACTTCTCTCTCCTTCTGTGCTTTTATATTTTTTTTTGTTCTTTGTTTCTTTCTTTTCTCTCTGTCCTTCTCTCTTTCACAGTCTCTGCACTTCTTTATTCTTTCTGGGCGGTCTCTCTCTCTCTCTAACCACAGGCACTCAGCTTGCCTATCTGTCAGGTTCTGTCTCAGTGTGCACTGAGACCTCAACAGGAAACCCTCAGACTCTGACCTTATCGCAGCTGCTGCCTTCAGGAGATGAGCAGAACAGAGCAGAGCATCCTGAATACTGCAGCATCTACTGTGTGTGGAGACAGGTGGCACAGCGAGAAACATTGCACGGGTTGACTTTATACTAGTTTTCCCTCCCCTGTGAGGAAGAGAAATCATTCGAGGACAAACTTTACAAATCGAACAGACACTCACTCCTAGATTTGAAATTGGGATTTTTATCAAGACTCTCGTCCTTGATGTTCAAGGTCCGTGGTTCAAAATGCTCAAGGGCTGAGCACAATCGAGGCTGACAGGAATAGCGAGGGACTGCTGCAGTGCCATCTTTCAGACCAGACATCAAGCCCATTGGCGGTAAAACATCCTATGGCACTATTTGAAAGAGTAGCAGGAGAGTTATTCCTGGTGTCCTCAATCTTTATCTCTTAATCAACACCATAAATCAGAATACCTGACTATTGTCATGTTGGTGTTTGTGGGTATTGCTGTGTGCAAATTGAACATTGCATTTCCCACATTACATCAGTCACTACATTATAAAACTACTTCGTTGGCTGTGACGTTCTTTGAGACATCTAGTGATTATGAAAGGTGCTATGGAAATGCAAATCTTTCTTCCTTTTGTCTCACAATTCAAAAGGCAAGAAGGACAGCATCATGCACTCTACAGCCAATCAAGAACAATTTTCTTTCAATTATAACCAATGTTTTAATGTCAGAAATGTGGCAACAAAATAGGGTTGGGATAGGTCTGGGTGGGATGCTTTTTGGAAAGCTGGTGTGGACTCAATAGGCTGAATGGCCTGCTTCCACCCTGTAGGGATTCGATGATTCTAAATTTGCACACAGCAAGATCCCAGATGCATCAAGGTGATTAGGAACAGATAGTTTAGTTGTGAGACAAATATTGATCAATGACACTGACGAGAGTTCTCCTAATGTTTCTTCAAAATAGTGCCACAGGTTTGTTAACATCCAGCAGCGAGGACAGGCAGAGCTTCATTTAACATCCCATCTCAAATCAGCACCTCTGACAGTGCAACATTCTCTAGGGGGAATGATAGTCTCAGTTAGATGGCCCAGAATTTTGATGAAAAAGGCAGAGCACGAGAATAACTTTGGTCAGGATGGAAGCAAACTTTTTACAGGCACAGAGATAACAAGGTGTAGAGCCGGATGAACACAGCAGGCCAAGCAGCATCAGAGGAGCAGGAAAGCTGATGTTTCCGGTCTAGGCCCTTCTTCAGAAACGACCCTTCTTTTTACAGGCACAAGTGCCTTTTCCATTCCTTCATTTATGAGCCACAGAAGAGTCCCTTCAGCCCATCAAGTTTACGCCAACCTACCTACACTGTTCCCAATTCCTGTACTAGGCACGTGGCCTTGATGGTTATGACATTTCAAGTGCTCATCCAAGGACTTTTTAAAGGTTGTGAGGTTTCCTGCCTCAACTACCCTCCCAGGCAGTACATTCCTGACCCCCACCAGCCTCTGGGTAAAAACATTTTTCCTCAAATCCCTTCTAAACCTCCTGCCCTTATCCTAAAATGATGCTCCCTTCTGTTGACCCTTCCAAGAAGGGGAACAGCTAGTTCCTAGTCGCCCTGTCCATACCCTTCATAATCTGATACACCTCAATCAGGTCCTCAAAGAGGCCCCCCTTCATCTTTCCTGCTCCAAAAAAAACCCGAGCTTATCCAGCCCCTCGTTTTTGCTTAAACGCTCCATCCCAGACAACATCCTGGTGAATCTCCTCTGCACCCCACTCCAATGCAACTTTAACCTTCCTATAGCATGGAGACCAGAACAGCACACAGTACTCCAGCTATGGCCTAATTGAGTCCTGTACATCTCCAACATAACCTCGCTGCCCTTATAAATCTATGCTATGGCTGATAAAGATAAGTGTCACCTATGCCTCTTAACTACCCTATTAACCTGTCCTGCTGACATCAGGGATCTGTAGACAAGTACCACAAAATCCCTCTGTTCCACTGAGCTTCCGAATGTTTTGCCACTCATTGAGTACTCCCATGTCTTATTACTTCTTCTAAAGTGCATCACCTCGCCTTATCAGGGTTAAATTCCATCTGCCACTTACCTGCCCATCTGACCAATTCATCTACATCTTCCTGTAACCTATGACCTTCCTCCTTGTTGTCAACTACCTGGCCAATCTTCGTGTTATCCACAAACTTACTTATCCCCTCCACCCCTACATTTTCTTCTGTATCTTTTATGTATGACATGAACAATAAGGGACCCAGCACTGATACCTGTGGTACATCACTGCAGACTGACCCAGTCTCATAAACAGCCCCCTACCATCACCCTCTGGCACCTATCCCAAAGCCAGTTTTGGATCCAACTTGCCAAGTTACCCTGGATCCCATGTGCTTTTACCTTCTTTATTAGTCTCCTATGTGGGACCTTGTAAAAGGCTTTGCTGAAATCCATATATAAACTACACCAACTGCATTACCCTCATCTACACACCTCTTCACCTCCTCGAAAAATTCTATCAAATTTGTTTGGCATGATCTCCCTCTAACGAAGCCACGCTGACTATCCCTGGTCAAAACTTGCCTCTCCAACTGGAGATAAATTCTCTCCTTCAGAATTTTCTCCAATAGTTCCCCTCCCACTGATGTGAGGCTCACTGGTCTTTACTTCACTGGTGTATCTCTATCACCATTCTTGAAAAGTACAACCACATTAGCTGTCCTCCAGTCCTCTGGCACCTGACCTGTGGGCAGAGAGGAATTAAAAATTTGGGTCAGGGCCCCTGTCATTTCCTCCCTCACCTCCCACAGCAGCTTTGGATACAACTTATCTGGAGCTGGGAATTTGTCCACTTTTAAATCCACCACAACTTCCAATATCTCCTTGCTTCATATGTCAATCTTCACAGTCTACTTACTTGAATTCTGCACTTGCGCCTTTCTCCTAATTGAAAATAGATGCGAAATATTCATTTATCACTCTACTACTGTCCTTCGGTTGTCCCTTGATCCCTAATGGGTCCTACACTTTTCCTGGTTTTTCTTTTCCCCATAATATACTTATAGATTATCTTGGGGTTCACCCTAATTTTACACATCAATGTTTTGTCATGCCACCACTTTGCTCTCCTCATTGCTTTCTTGAGTTCTCCCCTACACTTTCTAAACTCCATTGGGACTTCCATTGATTTGCTCCCCTTGTTTTTACCAAAAGCCTTTCTTTTCCTTTTAATCCGGTCCTGATATTCCGAGACATCCAGGATCTTCTGGGCTTGTTGTTTCTTCATTTCACTTTAAAGGGAACGTATTGGGCCTGTAAGACCATCAGAAATAGGAACAGGAGTAGGCCATTCATCCCCTCAAACCTACTGTGCCAATCAATAGGATCATGGTAGATCGAACAACACTCATGTCCACTTTCTTGCTTTTTCCCTGTAACCCCCGACTGATCAAAAATCTATCTATCTCCACCTTAAATATACGCAAGGATTCTCCCCCAACATCTCTCTGTGACAAGGAATTCCAAAGACTCACAACCCTCTGAGAGAAGAAATTCCTCCTCATCTCAGTCTTAAATTGGTTCTGAGACAATGCCTTCTGGTTCTAGACTGTCCCATAAGGGGAAACATCCCCCTCAGCATCTACCCTGTCCATCCCCTTAAGAATCCCACATGTTTCAATGAGAACATTTCTCATTCCTCTAAACTCCACTGAGTACAGTCCCAACCTGTTTAGCCTTTTCACAAGACTTACTCGGGATCATCCTAGTGAACCCAGTGTACGCTACTCAATTCCATCCCTCCACCCCACTCTTAACATGCATCACCTCTCCCCATTATCCTGCTGCAGATTTTCCCATAGAGAGTTGTTCCCAGTCTACTTTGGCCAGATTCGGTCTTATTTTAATAAAATCTGTCTTCCCTCAATCCAAAGTTGATTTTTGAAGACCATATTTTTCCTTTCCTTATCAAACTGAAACTATACGGTGTTGTGGTTGCTAAGATGCTCCCCCAGTGTCATCTCAAACGCCATCCAGCTTCATTTCACAGTTAGGTCCAGCACTGCACTGTCCCTTGCAAGACCACCTACATGTTGGTATAAAAAGTTGTCCTGAATATATTTAAAGAAATCTGCTCCTCCAAACCCTTTACACAATGACAATCCCAATGAATGTTAGAGAAGTTGAAATTTCCTAATAGAATCACCCTATTACGCTTGGTTTTACATACCTCAGTGAATTGTCTGCATGTCTGTTCCTCTATTGCCCACTGACTTGGGATTTATAATACACTCTCGTTCGAGTCACTGTCTCCTTTTTATTCCTAAGCTATGCCCACACAGGGTTCTTCCAAGATATTGTCCCTCCTTACTACAGTAACAGCTTCCTTAAAACATAGAACATAGAATAGTACAGCACAGTACAGGCCCTTCGGCCCGCGATGTTGTGCCGAACTTTTACCCTAAACCTAATGTTTATCGAACCTCCACCCCTACCTTATACTATCATCCATTTGCCTATCTAATAGCCACTTAAATGACCCTAATGAGGCCGACTCCACTACCCTCTCCAGCAATGCATTCCACGCCCCTACCACTCTCTGAGTAAAGAACCTACCTCTGATGTCTCCCCTATATCTAACTCCACTCACTTTAAAACTATACCCCCCCGTAATAGCTACCTCCACCCTAGGAAAATGTCTCTGGCTGTCCACTCTATCTATACCTCTGATCATTTTGTACACTTTTATCAAGTCACCTCTCATCCTTCATCGTTCAAATTATTAATTAACGATGTGACACTACCTCCTCTTTTACACCCTTCCCTGTCTTGCCTGAAGATCCTATACACTGAAAGGTTGAGTTGCCAGGCCTACCCTTCCCTTAACCGCATCTCTGTGATGGCAACAACATTGCAACTCCACTTTTCAATCCATGCCCCTAACTCGTTTGTCTTACCTGTAATACTCCTGGCAAGAAAGTCTAAGCATTGATCTATTTGACTCAATGAATTGATTTGATTTATTATTGACACATGTACTTGAGTACAGTGAAAATTTTTGTTTTGCGTGCAGTACAGGCAGATCATAACATACAAAGATTGTAGTGTGCTTGAACAGAGTGAGGAATACAATGTTACAGCTGCAGAGAAGGTGCACAAAGAGCGAGATCACCATTAGATTTGAAGTTTGAGAGATCCATTCAGCAGTCTAATAACAGCAGGGAATAATCTGTTCTTGAACCTGTTGGTACATGTGTTTAAGCTTCTGTATCTTCTGCCCGTGAAGAGATTGGAAGTGATTTGGGGTGGCACGGTGGCTGAGTGGTTAGCACTGCTGCCTCACAGCACCAGGGTCCTGCATTCGATTCCCCCCTTGGGCAACTGTCTGTGTAGAGTTTGCACAGTCTCCCCGTGTCTGCGTGGGTTTCCTCCAACAGTCTAAAGATGCGCAGGGTAGGTGGATTGGCCATGCTATATTGCCCATAGTGTTCAGGGATGTGTAGATTAGGTGGGTTATAGGGGGATGGGTCTGTGTGGGATGCTATGAGGGTTGATATGGACTTGTTGGGCCGAAGGGCCTGTTTCCACACTGTAGGGATTCTATGAACTTCTATAACTGGGGTGGGAGGGGTCTTTCATGATATTGGCTGCCTTTCCAAGGCATTGTAGCCAAGTCTGGAACTATTGCCACTTGGGGGAGGCATATTTGAACACCAAGATAGGACAATCAACGAACTCAGCAAAGACTGGAACCTTATTGGTCTGTCACAGACCAAGGAGGGGATTCGGCACACATTGACTGTAAATTATTAAAGATTAAAACCACTGGTCCCATTCAGCAACAACTAATTGCATTGAATATCAGCTTTAATTCAGTAGGACACCCCATGGGCACTTCGTAAGAATGCTATTACTTAACGGGATCACAGGATTGTTACGGAAGAAGAGCATTCAGCCCATCATGCCTGCACTGAATAAAAACGTCACAAAATAAACAAGAGCTTGGTCACAGAGGTAGGGTTTAAGGAGGTCCTTAAAGGAGGGGAGGATGGCAAAGGTTTAGGGGAAATGCTGGAGCATGGGGCCCAGGCAGCAAAAAGCACGGCCACCAATGATGGAGTGATTAAAATCAGAGATTCAAAACGTATTGGAATAAGTTGTTATTTAAACGTTCAGAGAGCAGAGATGCATGTATTTTAAGAGAAACTGATGAGACAGTGGCTGAAGTCACTGTATCTAAGACCAGATCCTTTGAGCTTCAGGTGAATGTCCCACCCCATCTCAATGATAGCTGTTAGAAGCTCCACCTCCCCATTTGTTGGTGACTAGCTCCCCCTGTTGCTGTCTGCTGGCATTTCACCCTCAATCCATCCACGCCTTTGACTTAGGCAGCAAATATATTTATACAAGATTATGTAAGGCACTATCACAAAGAAAGGCAGAATATTTACCCCGGGACTAATGTTTGTCTATCAACCAAGCACACTCAAAAATACTCTATCCTGGAATTATCACACTGATGTCTGTCAGAATTTGATGCATGAAAATTGTCTGTGGCATTTCTAAACTTACAGCAGGTACTACTTTTCGAAAGAGTTATTAATTGGCCTTAAGGGCTTTGAAATGTCCTGAAATTGTGAAGGTTCTATAGAATCATCGAGATCTATAGCACAGAAAAAAGACCTTTCGGCCCATTAAATCTGTGCTGGTCAAAAGCAACTACCTAACTCATCTTCTCCCTTTTTCCAGCATTTGGCCATAGCCTTGGCATTGCTCGTGCACCCCTAAATACTTCTTAGCTGTTAGAAGAGTTTCTGCCTCTATCACCCCTACAGACAATGAGCTCCAGATGTCCACCCATCCTCTAGGTGACAATGTTTTCCTCACATTCCCTCTAAACCTTCTGCCCCTTAACTTAAATCTATGACCCCAGTCATTGATTACTCCACCAACGGTGAAGGTCTGTTCCTATCTACCCTGTCTGTGCCTGCTGTAATTTCACACATCTCAAACATGTCCTCTCTCTGCTATGAGGAAAGCATCTCAGTCTATCCAACTCTCTTCCTAACTACAACTCTCCAGTCCAGACAATATCCTGGTTAATCTCACTTGCACCTTTCCACTGCAACCACATCTCTCCAAAAAGTTGTTTCCAGAACTGCATATAATACTCTAGCTGGGGCCTAACCAATGTTTTATGCAGATAAATGCAAGTCCTTTTATTTATTGAATCTCATGTGATATCTTCTTGCCTCCAGATTTTAAAAATGTTTTTCAAGGAACATGCGCATCGATGGCTAAGCCAGCAATTATTGACAATCTGTAATTTTCCTTAAGAAGGTGGTGGTGAACTGCTTTCTTGAACTGATGCAGAGAATCTAGTGTAGATACACAAAGCTATGCTGGAGGGGAGGCAATTCCAGGATTTTGACCCAGTAGCAATGAAGAATCGAAGATATTTCTAAGTCAGGATGCTAAGAGGAACTTGCAGGGGCTGGTGTTCCCATGTATCTGCCATCCTTGTCCTCCCGGTTTGTAGAGGTTGCAGGTTTGGAAGGTGTTGTCGAAAGAGTTTTGGTGAATTGCTGCAATCCATCTTGTGGATGGTACACACCGTTTTTTTTCTATTCATTTGTGGGGTGTGGGCATCACTGGCTGGGCCTGCATTTCTTGGCCATTCCTAGTTGCTCTTGAGAAGGTGGTGGTAAACTGCCAATTGTACAATGGCGAAGGAGGTGAATGTGGTGCCAGTCAAGTCGGCTGCTTTTTCTTGAATGGTGTCAAACTTCTTGAGTGTTATTAGAACTGCCACTCATTCAGGGAAGTGAAGAATATTCCAACACACTCCCAACTTGTGCCTTGCAAACAGACATTGGGGATAAAGGAGGTGAGTTAACCACTACAGAATTTCCAGCTTCTGATCTGTTCTTGCATCCACAGTATTGTTGGTCCGGTCCAGTTTCTGGTCAATGGTAGCTCCCAGGATATTGATAGTGGGGGATTTAACAATGACTATGCCACTGAACATCAAGTAGAGATAGTTACATTCTGTTTGTTTTCGGATTGCCTGGCATTTGTGGATGTCACTTGCCACTTATCAACCCAAGCCTGGATGTTGGGGACCAGATCTGGCTGCATATGGGCACAGACTGAGGAATTGTGAATACCTCTGGATATTGTGCAATTGAACATCCTCACTTCTGACTTTATGATGGAGGGAAGGTCATTGATAAAGAGTGTAGGACAAAACCTGAGACTTGCTGGGCTGTTCAACTGGAGTGGGAGTCATCTCTGAGCCATCCCCTGTCCTCAAGGGTCACTGTGCATTTCCAGTAGGCTGTGATTGAAAGAAAAAGAATGCATTTATATAGCACTTGTCATGCCCTCAGCACATCCCAAAACATTTTACAGCCAATGCTTCTGGATTGTAGTCATGGCTGTAACTAGGAAATATGACAGGAAGATCCCAAAAAGCAGTGAGACAGTAATGACCAAGATAATTTCTTCTGTGAAGTTTATCAAGTGATTGATAACAGTCAGGACACCCCCCAGGATCAGGAAACCCAGGAGTAATTCCCTGCTTTTCCTCAATGGAGCATCCTGGGATCTATATTCCATCTGGGTCAGTTTAAAAACCCAATCCAAAAGTTGACACTTCTGACAGTGCGGCACTCCCTCAGTACTACTGTTGGGTGCCAACCTGGTTTATTACGCTCAAACTCTGGAATTGGACTTGAACCTACAAAGTACAAACTCAAAATATGAGCAAGGGACCCACCGAGTTGATTTCTCTTTTGCCCCAGCACAGGCCAACTCTAAGTCTAAAATAAACTATCATGAGACTTAACTCCATGCAGACAACAATTTACACACAGCCATTGCCTTGGCTAAACACTCCCAGGTTTATTGCAGAGCCACAGGGTAAAATGGAAACTGAGAGAGAAGGAGAGGTGACAAAAGGCTCCATCGAAGAGATCGGATTTTAAGGAAAGGCTGAGAGGAAGAGCAGGAATTAGAGGGAGTTAGGGATGGAACTCCAGAATTTAGGAGGGGCCAGGCTGCCGAAGATATGGTCACCAATGCCAGATCAATTAAAACTGGGGATGTGTGCGAGTTGCCAGGCAGGAGGTTACAGAGAGAGGAAGGTGCAAGCCCCTGGATGGATGTGAGGTACCTGCTGGACCAGGAGCCAATGTAGGCCAGCAGCACGGGGGGAGAAATGGTGAGCGGAAATTGATGTAACTTCTGGTACGAGGTAACAAAGTTTTGGACGTAATAACCAGGAGTCGGAGTAGGCCAGTCAGCCCTCTTGAGCCTGCTCCACCATTCAACAGAATCATGGCCAATCCTCTATCTCAACATCATATTCCTGGTTTCTCTCCATACGCCTTTAGACCTTTTAATATCTAAAACATTATCAATCTCCTTCTTGAATATCCTCAGTGACCTGGCATCCATGGCCTTGGTAGGAATTTCAGGATGACCACCCTCTAAGTGAAGAAATGTTTCCTTATCTCAGTCCTAAAGGGCCTATATCCTGAGACAGTGTCCCCTGGTTTTAGGCTTCCCAATCAGGGGAAATATTTTTCCTGCATCTAGTCTGTCCGGCCCTGTTAGAATTTTACACTTTTCAGTCAGATCCCCTCTCATTCATCTCATGAATACAGGCCCTATTGAACTAATCTCTCCTCATGGGACAGTGCTGCCATTCCCGGTTCCAGCCTAGTGAACATCCACTGCACCCCCTTTGTGACATGTATATCATTTCTTAGGTAGGGAGACCAAAACTGCACGCAATACTCCATGTCTGGTCACACCAAGGCACAGTATGACTGCAATACAATATTCCCTACTTGTGAACCCCATGACTCGGGTTTGATTCCACCCTCGGGCGACTGTCTGTGCGGAGTTTGCACATTCTCCTAGTGTCTGCGTGGGTTTCCTCCGGGTGCTCCGGTTTCCTCCCACAGTCTAAAGATGTGCTGGTTAGGTGGATTGGCCATGCTAAATTGCCACATAGCGTCCAGGAATATGCAGGCTAAGTGGATTAGCCATGGGGAATGAGGTAAACTATGATAGGGTGGGGGGCCTGGGTCTGGGTGGGACACTGTTTGGACGGTTGGTGTGTATTTGATAGGCTGAATGGCCTCTGTCCACACTGAAGGAATTCTAACTTAAATCCTCTTGTAATTAAAGTGCAATGCTTAATAAGGTACCTGCGAAAAATAAGCACTTAAAAACTCTCAGTCTGCATTTTAACAGCTGACCAGGGTTTCAATGGAGTGTTAAATCAGAGGTTGTGTAGTAACACGCGGGTGATTTACTACCATTTAGAATTTCCACATTATTCAGCGAGTTGCGCAGCTTCCCCAATCGGCTGGACACTGCATTATTAACAAAGGTCATGGGAGGGAGCCATCGAGGTGACTGCCCAGCAAAAGGCTGTACGTGTATTGGGGTGATGACACAGAATGAACCAGATCCCACATTTAATCGCTAAGATAATGTTTTCTTGGTTTTACCTCCCCTCTTCCCCTTATGGTTTTTGGAGGGGGGTGAGGTGGTTGGCAACAGGTAAGAGAGAAGGAGAAAATATCAGAAAACAGCAATTCTGAAGCATAGTGATTGTTCTGGGGTAAGCCAGGTGAAGCTCATAGAAGATGTGTTCCCTGATTGGGGTGTTAACCTGGTCCAATCAGGGAGCCCTGGCTGACAGATATAAGTAGGAGTATCAGGGGACCAGTGTGAGTACTTTGCATGTGTAAGTAAAGAGTGATTTGGTGATGGGATACAGCCTCTGTGGAGTTATTTTATGAAGAATATTAACCAGACTCAAAACATTAACCCTGTTTCTCTCTCCATAGATCCTGCCAGACTTGCTGAGTTTCTCCAGCAATTTGTTTTTGTTTCAGATTTCCAGCATCTGCAATCCTTTAGTCATTTAGTCATACAGGATGGAAACAGACTCTTCAGTCCAACTGGTCCATGCTGACTGTGTTCCCAAACTAAACTAAACTCCCACCTGCCTGCAGGTGGCCTATATCCCTCCAACATTTTGTATTCATGTACTGATCCAAATGTCTTTTAAATGCTGTTACTGTACCTGCATCCACCACTTTCTCAGGCAGTTCATTCCACACATGAACCACTCTCTGGAAAAAAAAAAGTTGACCCTTATGTCCTTAAGTCTTTCCCCTCTCCTTAAATATATACCCCCTATATTGAACTCCCTCACCTTTGCTATTCACCTTGTACCCCTAATGATTTTATAAACGTCTATTAGGTCACCCCTCCACCTCCAATGCTGCAGTTAAAAAAGTCCCAGCCTCTCCTTTCAACTCCATCCCTCCATTCCCAGCAATATCCTGGTAAATCTTTTCTGAACCCTCTCCAGTTTAATAATATCCCTCTTATAACAGGGAGACCAGAATTGCACATAATACTCCGGAAGAGGCCTCGCCAACATCCTGTACAACCTCAACATGATGTCCCAACTCCTATATTCAGAGGTCTAAGCAATGAAGGTAAGCATGCTAAATGCTTCTTAACTACCCTGTTGATATGTGATGCAAACTTCAAAGAATTATGTATCTGAACCCCTAGGTCTCTCTGTTCTACAACACTACCCAGGGCCCTACCATTAATTATGTAAGTCCTGCCCTTGTTTGTTTTACCAAAATTAACCAATTTAAACCAACTAAACTCCATCTGCCACTCCTCAGCCAAATGACCTAATTGATCAAGACCTCTTTGTAATCTTAGATAACCTTCTTCATGGTCCATTATACCACCCATTTTGGCGTCATCCACAAAATTACTAACCATGCTTCCTTTATCCCATCCAAATCATTTATATAAATAACAAACAAAAGTAGACCCAGTACCAATCTCTGTGAAACACTGTTGATCACAGGCCTCCGGTCTGAAAAACAACCCTCCACCACCACCACTTTGTCTCCTCCTGTAAAAATCAATTTTGTATCCAACTGGCAAGCTCACCCTGAATCCCATGTGATCTGACTTTACTAACTAGTTTACCATGCAGAACCTTGTCAAAGGCTTTACTAAAGTCCATGTAAACAATGTCTACCATAGTACCCTCCTCAATCTTTTTTGGTTACTTTTTCAAAAAAACTCAAGTTTTCCTTGCTTGATTTGCAATGCACAAAAGCATGCTGGCTATCCCTTATCCGTAATTATTCCTTACTTCTCCAAATGCGTGTAAATCCTATCTTTCACAATCACCTCCAACAACATACCCACCACCGATGTCAGACTCACAAGTCTATAGTTCCCAGGTTCTCATTACTTAAATAAAGGCACAACATCAGCCACCCTCCAGTCCTCTGGCACCTCACCTGTGGTTATAGATGACACAAACATTTCTGAAAGCAGTCCCTCAATTTCCTCCCTAACTTCCCACAACGTCCTGGAATACACTTGATCAGGTCCTGGAGATTTATTTACCATTATGTTTTCAAAGACATCCAGCATCTCCTCTCTGAGATAGTAGGAACTGCAGATGCTGGAGCTGTTTTCAAAACATTAACATTTATTTCCCTGAGTTCTCTAGCCTCCATTTCTTTCTCCATAGTAAAAACTGACATAAAATATTCATTTAATATCTCTCCTATCTCCTGTGGTTCATTACAAAGATGACCTTGTTGATCTTTAAGGGGCCCTACTCTCTCTCTCATTGCTCTTTTGGTCTTAAATGTACTTGTAGAATCTGTTTGGATTATCCTAATCTTATCTGCCAAAGCTATCTCGTATCCCTTCTTTGCCTTCCTGACTCCCCTCTTAAGAATGCCCCTATACACTTCATATTCTTCAAAAGATTCATTTGATCCCAGTTGTATATATCTAATATATGATTCTTTTTTAATCTTGACTAGAACCTCTATCTTTATTCATTCATTGTTCCCTAATCTTACCACTTTTATCTTTCACTCTAACAAGAACATCATGCTTCCGAATGCTTGTTATCGCACTTTTGAAAGCCTCCCACTTGTCAGTCATTCCTTTACCTGTGAACAGTCTACTCCAATCAACTTTTGAAAGTTCTTGTCTCATACCATTAAAACTTACCTTACTCCAATTAAGAACTTTAACTTTTACAGAAGCCTTATAATTTTCCACAACTAATTTAAAACAAATAATATTATGGTCACTAGTCCCAAAGTGTTCCCCTGCTAACACTTCAGTCACTTGTCCTGCCTTAGTTCTCAAGAGGTCAAGTTTTTCTCCTTCTCTAGTAGAAACATTTACATATTGATAAAGAAAATTTTCTTGAACATATTTAACAAATTCCTCCCCATCCAAAGCTTTAACACTATGGCATTCTCAGTCAATGTTTGGAAAGTTAAAATCCCCTACTGTGACACCACTATTATTCTTACATACGTCTGAAATTAATGGCTTGACGAAGATCTGTAGCTCGGGGTATGGTTGGAGTTGTTGTTTGGTTTGCCGAGCTGACTGGTTTCCATACAAACGTTTCGTCTCCCTTCTGAGTGACATTGTCAGTGCAAGACAAGCCAGGCAAACACACTCAACATATCAAAAAGACAAGCTCTCAAAGGACTAAAGAAGGACAGGAACATCATAATCTTACCAGCAGACAAAGGCCGTTTTACGGTTATAATGAACATATCAGGCTACATTAAAAAAAGCACAAAAACTACTTTCAGATACCAGCACTTACCAACAGAGGGAGTCAGACCCCACACCACAGTTAGGGAACAGAATCACCTACAGACTAAAGAAATTACAACAGGCTGGCCAAGTAACAAGAACAGACTTCCTAAAAATGAAACCTGATGGATCAAACACCTCCCCAGTTCTGCAGATTACCCAAAGTACACAAATCTGACACCGCCCTCAAATCCATAGTTTCCCTGCTGGGCACACCAACACACAGGCTAGCCAAGGAGTGACTACAAAGACTAAAACACCTCACCAATGGATTGACCCACTCCACATGCTCAGCACACGAATTCCTGGACAACATCAGGAACATAAAAATCAACAAGGAGGAAATGATGGTATCCTTTGACATTACAGCACTATTCATCTCTATTGACTTGATAGTAACAAAGGAGACACTGGCCACATTACTGGGCAATGCGAGACTACAAACCTCCAATGAAGCCATCAGCAAGGACAACATGCTAAAATTACTAGTCCTGTGTCTTTCCACACACTTCATCTTCAACGGCCAGGTACATGAACAAAGTAATGGATCACCCATGGGTTCACCCATGACGGGGCTGACAGGGGAAGCTGCTATGCAAAGACCGGAACACAAAGGCCTCCCCCAGATCCAGCTTAAACTATGGGTTAGATACGTGGATGATACCTTTGTGATCATTAAACGAGCTAAGTTAGAAGAAACACACCACCTTTTTAACAGCATATTCACCAGGATCAAGTTCACCAGGGAAGAAGAGAACAACAATCAACTCCCATTTCTAGACGCAATGATGGAACAAATGAATAACAGTGAATTCCTTACCAACATATACAGAAAGACTAAACACAGAGACCAAATCCTGAATTACAACAGTAATCACCGCAGCCCAATAAAGGCAATCCAGAAACCAGTACACTGTGGTTTCTCTTGAGGTCATACAAATCTTTTGCCTTTTACCAGAGTCCCCTATAAAAATTATTCTTCTAAATTTTGTCAAACACTGCTTAACATAAGGTTCATTCTTAGTGTCTAAGATCTGACTGCCATTTCTATTTCCCTCGGACAGACTATCCCCTTCAACAGTACCCAAAATGGAGTATCTGTTTGAGAGAGGACTAGCCACAGGAAACTTCTGAGCTACCTTTTTACCTTTCATGATAGCCACCCATCTATCTGACTGATCCTGCTGTCATCACAGTCAGTGTCTCTTGTATGCCCTCAGTGACATTTAGCTTAAAAAGAAGAAGCTCTCAATAGTACCTTATATATAAATGTAGTTTATATTTATATGATTTCTTACCCAGAGATTTTAATCTTAATCATGCAAAATGTTGCCAGAACTACTGGGCTTCTCCAGCACTTTCTGTTTTCATTTGAGAAAATATCGAACAGAGGGACATAGGGGTGCAGGTACATAATTCTTTGAAGTTTGCGTCATATGTAGACAGGGTGGTTAAAAAGGGGTTTGGCAGTCCTTTCAGTGTAGGAGTTGGGAAGTCATGTTGATGTTGTACGGGATATTGGTGAGGCCTGTTCTGGAGTACTGTGTCCAGTTCTAGTCTCCCTGTTATAGGAAGGATATTATTAATCTGGAGAGGGTTAAGAAGAGATTTACCAGGATGTTGCCGGGTATGGAAGGTTTGAATTATAAAGAAAGGCTGGATAGGCTGGGATCTTTTTCACTGGAGTGTAGGAAGTTGAGAAGTGAGCTTGTAGAAGTTTATAAAATAATGAGGGGTTTAGAAAGATTTAATAGTAGTTGTCTTTTCCCTAGGATGGGGGATTTCAAAACGAGGGGGAACATTCTTAAAGAGAGAGGAGAGAGATTTTAAAAAGACATGAGGGGAAAATTTTTTTACTGGGAAGGTGGTTTACGTGTGGAATGAACTTTCAGCGGAAGTGGTGGACGCAGGTACAGTTACAACACTTAGAAGGCATTTGGATAATGGGAAAGGTTTGGAGGGATACGGGCCAGGAGCAGGTAGGTGGGACTAGTTTAGTTTGGGATTATGTTCAGCATGAACTAGTTGGACTGAAGGGCCTGTTTCCGTGCTGTATGACCCTATGACTCTATGACAGCCCTCCCCAGTCACAATGCAGTAATACCTCCTGCATGAACACAAAGCATTGTGGCAGACCATTCAGCCTATCAAATCAGTGCTAGCTCTCAAATTGTTATCCAGATTGTTTCATTGTTCGTTCAGTGAAAATGCCAATTCCCTTTCAGAATCCAGCGTAAATTTTGTTATTTTTCAAATTGAGATGTGGCAAGTCTCCATTTATTGCCCATTTCCTCCTCCCATGTATATTAATCTCAGACAGTCTGCTTGTGCAGAGGACTGGCTTCCAAGGTCACTACAGAGGGCAGACCATGGGCAGGAAGGCAGTTTCCCTTCTCTAAACAAGAGATTCATTTTTCAAAACTTTGCAAATGAATGTGGTGGGATTTAAATTCACATGCCCTGAATTGACTCAACTGCAACTTGACCACGAAAATATGTAGTCTGCTGTTACCTTCACTTTGCTCTGTATGATGCCAGCTGTCTATTCACAAAGATTTAGGGTGGCACAATGGCTCAGTGGTTAGCACAGCTGCCTCACAGCGCCAGGAACCGGGGTTTAATTCCACCCTCGGGCGACCGTCTGTGTGGAGTTTGCACATTCTCCCCGTATCTGCGTGGGTTTCCTCCAGGTCCTCCGGTTTCCTCCCACAGTCCAAAGATGTGCAGGTTAGGTGGATTGGCCATGCTAAACTGCCCATAGTATTCAGGGATGTGTAGATTAGGGGGTTCGGTCTGGGTGGGATGTTCTGAGAGCCGGTGTGGACCTGTTGGGCCAAAGGGTCTGTTTCCACACTGTAGGGATTCTATGATTCTATGATCTATGATCAGGTTTGACTGCAGTGATGCCTACACAGGTGAATAGCCTGCAGCACCCATATCTGTGCTCAGGTGAAGAATGGCTTGGATCATAGAACCCTACAGTGTGGATAACTTTGGCCCATCAAGTCTACACTGACCCTCCAAAGAGCATCCCACCGAAACCCACCCCCTACCCTGTCCCAGTAACCCTGCATTCCCCATAGCTAACCCACCTACACTACACATCCCTGGACACTATGGGACAATTCAGCATGGCCAATCCACCTAGCTTACACATCTTTGGACTGTGGGAGGAAACTGGAGTACCAGGAGGAAACCCACACAGACACGGGGAGAATGTGCAAACTCCACACAGACAGTCGCCCAATGGTGGAATCGAACCCGGGTTCCTGGCGCTGTGAGGCAACAGTGCTATCAACTGAGCCACTGTGCCACCCTACTGGGTACCTGGGGAGGGAGCTGGTGGGGGTGGGGCCGCTGCTGGTGTGGTTGGTTGGTGTTTGTGACATTATGAGTCAGGTTGAATCAGAACGTTAAGGAGATGAGCAGAATAATGGAGCCCCTTCCATGTTTTCATGGACAGACAGAATTCAGGTCTCAGGTCCGGTCTAATGTGAGAAGCAATGGTTTTAATATTAATTAAAATAGTGCTGCATAAATTCCATTAGGTCCCTTAAACAGTTAACACAAATTCTTTCTGCTTCTCGGATCAGGTTCCCACAGTTTGGAGCTGCGTGCTAATCTCCGTTGCTATGGAAACTCTGGGAAACTTAGACAACGCAAATGAAAGAAGAAGGGAAACTGCATCTGGGTCAGTGGCTGCACATCAGCAACTTATAATTAAAATAGAATGAGAAAGAGGGGAAATGGGGAAAGAGAGAGAAGAGTAAAGGGAGAAGGAGAATAGAGAAAGGGAGAATAGAGAAAGCAAACAGAAAAGGGACCTTGTCTGTTACAACGAAACAATAATATGTTGAATATTGAATCCATTGCAAATTTGCTATTTTTAATAGAATAAAAATATCTGAAGCTAGGGGAGCAAACGCAATTTTTACTTCAAAGCTGACAAACTCATTTTATTTTGTATTGAATCTTTCATTTATAGTTTCAGTTCTCCAAGTTATTAAAGGGAGATTACCAATTATAAATTTCATTCCAAATACTCAAATGTTTCTCTTTGTCAGAACTTGAAGTTAGTAAATTTGAATTAAGAAAATCATGTTATTAATGATCTAAGGCCATCCTGGAGCAGTTTACAGCCAATGAACTACTTGTGAAGTATTGTCAGTGTTGTAACGTAGGAAACACAGCAGCCAATTGAGGTGTAGCAAGCTCCCACAAACAACAATGTGATACTGATCAAATAATCGGTTTTTTGTGATGTCAGTTGATGAATAAATTTTGAGCAGGACATTAGGGGAAACTGTTCTTCTTCCATATAGATGCAGTGACATCTTTTAAGTCCACATGAGAGGGCGAACAGAGCCTAGGTTTAACATCAATTGAAAACCTTCCCAGCAGCAAAGCATTCCTACAAAACTATACCAGCAGTGTCGGCTCGGATTTTTCTGCTCGAGTGCCTGGATTTGAACTTGAACCTATAATATTATGACTTTGAGATGAGAAAATGACTAATTTGGCTCAGGAAGATGATAGAATCATCACAGGGTCCTATTGCTCAGGAGGCCATTTGGCCCATCGTGGCCTGTTGTTTGAAAGTGCTGCCCAATCCCTCCCACTCATTTCCCTTTTCACCTAGCCCTGTGAAGTTTTCCTTTTCAAATATATCCAGTTCCCTTTTGAAAGTTCCTGTTGAATCTCTGTTCTTGGCTCTTTTAGGCACTGCGCTCCACATCACAACTCACTGCATAAAAAATGTTCCATCTCTAAATTGTTTTGCCATTTATTGCCAATCAGCTTATCATCCTACGGTTACTGATCCTCCTGGCTCTGGAAATACTCCACTTACTCAGTGAAACAATTTGAATAGCTCCATTAAAGCATCTTACCAATATCCTCTGATCATCCAAGTCTTGGTGTTCACCATTGTCCAGATAATGAACTGGAACTAGTCGTATAAATACAGTGGCTATAAGAGAAGGTCGGAGACTAGGAATCCTGCAGCGAGTAACTTCTCAAAAGCTATCCACCATCCACAAGGTACAAGTCAGGAGTGTGATGGAATACCCTCCACTTGGCAACTCCAACAGCACTCAAGAAGATCAACTCCATCTGGAACAAAGCAAACCCCTTGTTTGGTCCCTCATCCACCACCTTCAACAACCACTCAATCCATTCCTGACACTCAGCGGCAGCAGTGTGTACCATCTGCAAAATGTACTGCACACATTCACCAAGGCTCCTTTGGCAGCACAACCAAATGCTCAATCACTACCATCGAGAAGGACAAGGGCAGCATATACATGGCAACGCCACTATAGTGATTGTAATGAGGTCAGCAAGCTGGACATCATAGAATAGGAGTTCCCTGATCGGGGCTGTTAACCTGGTCCAAATTGGGAGCGCTGCCTGACAGATATAAACAAGAATGTCAGGGATACTGACACTATGGTGCCTGACTCTGTATGAGGCAGTACTGTAGTCAAGCATCGCTCATGTGTAAACAAAGGGTGACTGGGTAATGGGATACTGGCCTCCATGGAGTTATTTCAACCACCACCTGAAACATCACCTCCAAGACACTCATCATCCTGACTTGAAAACATATTGTCATTCCCTCAGTTTCGCTGGGTCAGAATCCTGGCACTCCTTCCAGGATTTTGTGGGTCTACCTACAGCACATTGACTGCAGATGTTGAAGGTGACTCACCGCTGCATCCTGCAGAGCAGTTTTGAACGGTGATAAATTCTGATACCAACATGAATAAGTCACACCCAGTGAGAGCTGCTGGCCAATTAGAGACTGGCAACTGTTCTGCTCAGCAGCACCCCACAGAACACAGTGGTTGCTGGCAGAACAGCACTCCCTGAGTTCCAGAATCACAGAGAACCAGGAGAAAAGAGATTCCAGTGGGGGTAGGATTTCTCAGCTTGGATGGGGGAAGGAATTGCAGAAAGAGCAGGGGCAAACAGATCAGAAGCCATGACTGTGGTTGGGGGGAGTTGGCTTCCAGTAGCACTGCCCTTCCTCCCCTCCACTACCTGATGTCCAAACCCTTGATTCGGCTCTTTAACTGAGGGTCTGCCTACCCCAACCCCAAGCTGACAAGGTTTCCCATGGAGTAGCAGCTGTCATATATACTGCACAGTGACAGACCCTGCCTGCAACAGGGTTCATGCCAGAAGCAGTGGGAGGACACCTCGTCGTTAGTAATTGGCCACTGAAGATCCACAATGGGCGGCAGAATGAAATGGTCAACCATGGGCCTTCCAGCCCAGATGTTATTTGTGGTGGAGGCGAGAAGGCAGCAGGAGACTGGTACATCACCACCTCAGCTAATTCAATGCCTCTCCCACCCTGAAGATGCCACCTCTGGGACCAGGACGTTCTGCCCACTATTTTGAAGCGCAGGGGAGCTCTTCTGAGCAAAACATTCAATAAACCATGAAATAAGGAGCAGAATTAGGCCATTCAGCCCATTGAGTCTGCTGCACCATTCAATCATGGCTGATATGTTTCACAACACCATTTTCCTGCCTTCTCCCATAACCCTTGCTTGCCTCACTAATCAAGAACCTATGTATCTCTGTCATAAATACACTCAATGACTTAGCCTCCGCAGCCCTCTATTGGCAATGTATTCCACAGATTCAACACTCTCTGGCTAAAGAAATTCCTCCTCATCTCAAGGGTTCTAAGTAGTCATCACTTCAGTCTGAGGCTGTGCCCCTGGGTCCTAGGTTCTCCTGCTAGTGGAAACATCTTCTCCATGTTCACTCTATCCAGGTCTCTCAGTATTCTGTAAGTTTCAATAAGATCCCTCCATATCCTTCTAAACTCCATCGAGTACAGACCCAGAGTCCTCAACTGTTCCTCATTTGACAATCTCTAGGATCATTCTTGTAAACCTAGTCTGAACCCCTCCAATGTCAGCACGTCCTTCCTTAGATAGGATTGTGGTTAGGTCCTCAGACCCTTAGATACGGGGTCCAGAGCTGCTCACAATACTCCAAATGCAGTTCAGCAGATCCTTATACAGACTCATCTTGCCTGCACTTGTATTCTAGACCTCTTGAAATGAATGCTAACATCACATTTACCTTCCTAACTGACAATTGAACCTGCATATTAACCTAAGAGCATTTTGAACTAAAACTCCAGAGTCCTTTTATGCTTCAGTTTTCCAAAACTTTTCCCCATTTAGAAAATAGTCTACACCTCTATTCTTCCTACCAAAATGCATAACCTCACACTTTTCCACATTGTATTCCATCTGCCAATTTCTAGCCCACTCGCCTAGCCTGTCCTTCTGCAGCCTCCCTGCATTCTCAACACTACCTGTCCCTCCACCTATCTTTGTGTCATTTGCAAACTTGGTAACATTGCCCTCAGTTCCTTAGTCCTGATCCTTAATGTACAACGTGAATAACTGTAGTCCCAACACTGATCCCTGTGGAACTCTACTAGTCACTGGCTACCATTCTGAAAAAGACCCCTTTATCCCCACTCTCTGCCTGTTTCCAGTCAGCCAATCCTCTGTCCGTGCCTGTACCTTTCCCCTAATACTATGGGCACTTATGTTATTTAGCAGCTCCTGGCTCAAAGGCCTGCTGGAAATCTAAATAGATCACATCCACTGGTTCTCCTTTGTCTAAGTTGCTCATTACCTCCTCAAAGAATTCCAACAGGTTTTTCAGGAATGACCTCCCCATGATGGAGCTGTGCTGACTCAGCCCTATTTTACCATGCCTGTCCTAGTACTTTGCAATCTCATGTGATGATACTATGGCTTTAAGAGGGTCTTTAAGAGGTTTTTTGCTAGGGTCTTGAGGCTGAATGTGGAAGCTCTTATTCCTCTCTCTATACAGCTAAAAGCTGGCGTTCTCTTCTTGCTGCTAGAATTGCATGTGTGACAATGTATTTTATTGAATTTGCCTTTGCCAAGGGTGTGTTAATGGGATGTTACTAAATTGGAACAGTTCATTAGTAGTAGTTAATACATATATTTTGTTAAGCATTTTGATAGAGTTACAGTTAAGCCAATTCTCTTATTTTTATTTTGTCTGTATTTTCAGTGAAATGTAAAAATAAAGTGTGTTTTGCTTAAAGTCGAATAGTTTGACCAATGAAATTGTATCTAGAATGCAATAACTTACCCTTAAAATAATAAAAAGGTAGGGTTTAGGCTATCTTCTTAATATATTTTGAGATGGTTTGGTACAGTCCATAACATTCATCCTTAATAATAAACTCTAAAATCTTACCAATGACTGAGGTCAGGCTAATTGGCCTATTGCATCCTGTCTTCAGCCTCCCTGTCTTCTTAATAAGGGGTGTTATATTAGCCACTTTCCAGTACTCTAGGACCCTCCCTGACTCCAGTGATTCCCGAAAGATCACCACCAATACCTCCACAATCTCCTCAGCTATCTCCTTCAGAAATGTTGTTCAGCCAGTCCAGGTGATTTATCCACCTTCAGACCTGTAGGCTCCCTCAGCACCTTCTCCAAAGTGATGGCCACTACACTCACCTCTGTCGTTGGCTCTCCAGTGTGCTGCTGACATCTTCAACTGTGAAAACTGATGCAAAGTACCTACTCAGTTCCTCTGTCATTTCCCCATTCCCCACTACTACATTTCCAGCCTCATTTTCTAGTGGTCCAATGTCCACCCTTGCCTCTCTCCCTTACCTTTTAGATATCTAAACAGCTCTTACAATCTTCTTTTATATCATCAGCTACCTACTTCGTATTTAATCTCCTCTGCCTTTATTGCTTTTTTAGATGTCCTCAATTCCTTAACACACATTACAAACTCCAGATTATTCCAAAGTGGGGGTGAGGACCCTATGTAAACTGAACTTTTGGAGTTGCGTGTTCAGAAACAGTAATGACTCCACACCGTCACTCCCACTTTCTCCTGCTCTTGTCGGTCTCCTCCTGCTCCCCCAGCATTCACTGGGTGGTCACCAGTTTTAAAATCCAAATGGGGTCACAGTGAAAAACAATTATCCAGGATAGAATTATTAGTCCCATGGAGAAATGTGGATTACTTAGGAAAAGACAGCATGGACACATTCAGGGAAAGCCATGTCTCAACTTGCTGGAATTTTTTAAAGGGATAGCTAGAAGGGATTGATGAGTGTAATGCTGTTGATGTAGTGTACATGGGCTTCCAAAAGGTGTCAATATGCAATTGCCATGTAAGAAAAGTTAGAGCTCTGGAGTAAGCAACTAATTGCAACATGGATACAACATTGGCTGAGGAATGGGAAATGGGGAGTAATTTTTCATGGGTATTGCTGGTTTGTAGTGAAATTCTTCAGAGTTTGGTCTTTGGGGTGGGCAGACAGGTGGCAGATGAAGTTGAACGCAGAAAATTACAAGGTGATACCTCCTGGTGCAAAGAATACGGGAAGACTATATAATAAAGGGTATTATTTCCAAACAGTGTGCAGAGGGCGGATACAGCTGGGTGTATTGGTACATAAGTCAGTAAAGGTGGCAGGATAGATAGAGCTGTTAATAAAACATACAGTATTTTCACAGAATCCCTACAGTGTGGAAATATGCCATTCGGCCCAACTAGTCTACACTGACTCTCCAAAGAGCATCCCACCCTGACTCATTCCCCTACCCCTGCATTCTAACCCACTTAACCTAAACATCCCAGGACACTGCAGACAATTAGGCATGGCCAATTCACCTACCCTGCACATCTTTGGACTGTAGGCGGAAACCGAAACACCCAGAGGAAACCCACGCAGACACAGGGAGAATGTGCAAACTCCGCACAGACAGTTGCCCAAGGGTGGAATCAAACCTGAGTCCCTGGTGCTGTGAGGCAGCAGTGCGAACCACTGAGCCACCATGTTATGCTTCATTAATAGGGACATTGAGTATAACAGCAATGTTATGATACTGGACTTGCATAATGTACTAGCTAGACCTCAGCTGGGGCATCATGTACAGTTCTGGGCACCACACTTTATAAAGGGCATGAATTCATTGATGGCAGCACAGAGCAATTTGCAAGAATGATTTCAGGGATGGGAAACTTCAAAGACTGGAGAGGTGGGGCGTTTGTTTTCCTTGGAAAAGAAGTTATGAGGAGATTTGATAGATGTTTTGAAAATTATAAAGGGCCTAGACAGAGTGGATAGGGAGAAACTGTCCTTACTTGTAAAAGGATCAAGATGCAGAAGGCACGGGTTTAAAGTGGTTTGCAAAAGAAGCGAATATGAGGTGAGAAGAAACTTCTTTTTCACACAGCAGGTATCTGAGTGTGAAGGGGGTCAGTTATCTCAGTTGGCTGGCCAGCTGTCTCATGTGCAAAGTGATGCCAGTAGAACATATTCCATTCCCACACTGGTTGAGCTTATCATGAAAGTCCCAGCTTCTCAACCTCACCCCTCTCCCAAGACATGGTGACCCTCAGGTTAAAGTCAGCACCAGTGCCTCTTTCTAATGAGGGAGCAGTCCTCTGGGACTACAACAGCTTGGCCTGGTTAGGGAGTGGAATGATCTCCCTGCAAGTGGGATGAAGGCAGGTTCAAGCTGGTGTTAGATCATTACTTAAATGGAAACAATGCATTACACTAAGGGAAAAGGCAGGAATTGGCACTGAGTCAAAATGTTCAGTGATGAACCAGTGCAGGCATGATGGGCTGAATGGCCTCTTTCTGCACTGTAACAATTCTGTGACTGAAAAAATCTGGGAAGCTTTAACCAAGCCTGCAATCGGAAATGGACATCAGATGCTGGCTTCGCCAATAATTAACAAAACTCACACTTCTGTTTATGAAAACTACTGTGTGAAAGTTTGCTGTTTCTGCAGTAACTGTTCTACATCGTTGACATGTTTTGGCACGAAATTGTGAAAGGCGCTATATAAATGTAATTTTTTTTCATTAAAAATGTCTGAGTTCATTTAATTATTTTATGCTAAATACTCAAGTTTTTTTTTTAACTTCAAACCGTGTACTTAAAATGCAATAAATGACCGGAAATGACAGCTTTAAAGAAGTGAAGGGGCTTCAGAAGTTAAGAGGGAAAGTTTGTGTAAAAGTTTGACGCTGATGCAGTTATGCAGCCGGAGGACAGAAGGGCGGCGGAGGCTTTGCCTCCGGGCTCTGGGTACCTGTCCACGGATCGCTGCCTGGTTGCCGTGCACTTGCTGGCGACCCTGGCCGGCCTCATGGCCCTGCTGTCGGCCGTGCTCCTGTTCCAGTTGCGGTGCCAGCAGCCGGGTGAGCTTCAGTCGCCGGTCCCCGGGGGGCTACCTCGGCGGCTGCTGCGCTCGGTCTCGCAGGGACTGGCATCTCTCTCGGTCTCCCTGCACCTCTGCTGCCTGCTCCTGGCCCTGATGCAAGGCTACCTGGCCGCCGATCTCTGCGGGGGACAACCAGACAGGTAAAAGAAAGATGCCCAGAAGTCAGAACCCTGCCTTTTTAGCTAGAGTTGTGAAGGGGGACGGAGCTGACAAAATCTGGTGTGTTGAGACTGGCTTTGACAAGGTACAGAACAAGCTCAGGCAGTTTTCATATCGTTCTGGGTGGAATCCTAGAATCTGACAACCCAAGAGGAGGCCATTCGTCCCATCCTCGCTGTGCGAGCGCTTCCAAAATCCTCTCAATTGGTGTCCATCCTTTTGCATTTATAGATCTTTTTAAAATTATTTTGTTCAGACGTAACACCTCTGGAGCAGGTGGGACTTGAAGTTATGGCCTTCTGGTGATATTGCGCCGACAATGTTGTAAAAAAAAACCCAAGGAGCTTTACTAGAACTTTATTCAGCAAAATTTGACATCAAACCACATGAGGTAATTGGACAAGTCATAGAGATATACAGCGCGGAGACAGACCCTTCGGTCCAACTTGTCCATGCCGATCAGATATCCCAAATTAATCTAGTCTCATTTGCCAGCATTTGGCCCCTATCCCTCTAAACTTTTCACATACCCATCCAGATGCCTTTAAAATGTTGTAGTTGTACCAGCCTCCACCACCTTCTCTGGCAGCTCATTCCCCACAAAAATGTTTGATCTAAGAAGAAGGTTTTAAGGAGCCTCTTACAGGAGGAGAGGGAGGGAGAGAGGATTTTAGGGAGGGAATTCCAAAGTTTGGGACCTCACCTCGGTTCCAGTGGTGAAGTGATTAAAATAGAGGTTGCCTGTAGGCCAAGTTTTGGGGGACTGATGAGAGCTGGGTGAATTGTCAGGCTGGAGATTACAGTGTTAAGGAGAGACCAGACCATGAAGGGATTTGTAAACAAGGATTTAAAGGTTTAAAATCAAGGTATTGTTTGGGAACCCAGTGTAAGTTGGTGAGCACAGAAGCTCAAAGTGAGAGTTTTGGATTGCCTCAGTTTATGGGGAGAGGGGGTTTAGACTGTGGGAGGTTGGTCAGGAGAGGGTTGAAACAGTTGAGTCCCAAGGTAATAGAAGTAGAGGTGAAGGCTTCAGCAATTTAGAAGCTGAGGTGAGGGAAAAGGCAGGCAATGCAGTCGAGTCAGGAAAAGGTAGTCTCAGCGATGGTTCAAAGTTCATCTCTGGCTCAACTATAACTAAAGTGGCAAGTAGCAATACTTGTGCAAACATGCCCCTGTTTTTATGGTATTGTGCACAGGATTACTGTGGCAGAAAGCCAGAGACTTAGACTGAAAATCCTGAGCGTGTAAATTTGAACGTCAATGTGGCAATGTAAGAATTTGAAGACAGTATAAAGATGAAAAACTGGACCATGAAACAGGTTCATTCATGACTTTCAAAAAGAGAAACAGAAAAAGTAAGCAGCAGGAGAGGCCATTTGGCCCTTTGATCCTCTCTGCCATTCAATAGGATCATGGCTGATCATCCAACTCAGTCCCCTGTTCCCGCTTTCTCCCCATACCCTTTGACCCCTTTAGCTTCTCGTGCTTTATCTAACTCTCTCTTAGAGTCATACAGCATGGAAACAGACCCTTTGGTCCAACTCGTCCATGCCGACCGGATATCCTAAACTAATCTAGTCCCACTTGCCAGCATTTGACCCATATCTCTCTAAACCCTTCCTATTCACGTTCTCATCCGGACGCCTTTTAAATATTGTAATTGTACCAGCCTCCACCACTTCCTCTGACAGCTCGTTCCATACACTCACCTTCCATATTTTGGCCTTGACTGCTTTGTTTGTTGTCGTGAACAAGAATGGCCCACATGACGCCAGTCACACACCAACTTGCTTGACTAGAGGTGGCTGGTTGGCTAAAGTCTGGGCAGCCCACCATAATGTTGGTGCAAGCTCCTGGTGCAGACATCGTGGTAATAATGAAACAAGTTTGCCAGATTCATTAAACCTGGGAATGTTCCACAGTTTTCCCAGCAGTAAACAGGATACAGATTCAGGCTGTGATGTTGGTTGGAGACGGGTTCACTGAGTTTCTTTCCATGCGGATGACATAAGACTAGACCCAAAAAGAACCACTGAACTGTCACAGCACAGAAGGCCATTCAGTCTGTCCTGTCCATGCCAATTGACTGAAAGGGCAACTCCATCGATTCCACTCAGAGATAGTAGGAACTGCAGATGCTGGAGTCAGAGATAACACAGTGTGGAGCTGGAGGAACACAGCAGGCCAGGCAGCATCGGAGGAGCAGGAAAGTTGACGTTTTAGGTCGGGACCCTTCTTCAGATTTCTGAAGAAGGGTCCCAACCTGAAACATCAGCTTTCCTGCTCCACTGATGCTGCCTGGCCTGCTGTGTTCCTCTGTCAATTCCACGGCCTCTTACTCTTTAACCAATCCACTGTCCTAGTCTAGATAAAAGATAAGCCAAGATCACTGAAGTACAATAAAATGAAAACAAGATGCTGGAGATCTGAAAGAAAAACAGGAAAAACTCGGCAGGTCTTGCAGCATCTGGACAGCAAGAGACAGAGCTAATGTTTTGCATCTGATACGAATCTTATGCACACTTGAAACATTAACTCTGTTTCTCTCTCCACAGATGCTGTCAGACCTGCTGAGTTTCTCCAGCAATTTTGGTTTGAACCACTGGAATATAAGTCCTGTTCAGTCCACAGCAGAGTTGCACATAGTTCTGTGAAATCACCTTGAGAAGGCGAGATGTGCTTGGTTCAGTCTGTCTGCAGTATAACTCCAGTGCGGACCGCGCAATGTGGGCTCAGCCCTTGGCTGGGATGAGTCACAGTCCAGGTCAGGTTCTGTTCCTTGGAGAACAACACTCTGTGGCTACTGGGCTGTAGGATGAATACTGCAAATCATAGCAAGGAAACCAGTGGATGTTCAAATCTTTGTCAAGTTTAAAGCTGGTAATATATTGTCCAGTCATTACAGTAACTGCTCAATATTCACGTTCACTGATTTTACCCTCAGTCCTGACTCAAAGGAGTATAAAGTAACTCCTGTGTTTCTGGAGGACAAATATTGAATTATATAGGAAACACAACCTCTAAGTTTTGCACAAGACAATGGCCGGATAATTTTTTTTTGATGATGTTGGTTCAGGGATAAATATTGGCCAAGTCAGTGGGGAGCACTGCCCTGCTTTTTTATGGGAATAGTGACCAGAGAGTCATTTATGCCCAGCTGGGAGAGCAGATAGAATCTAAGTTATTATCTTGTCTAAAAGATGGCATCTCTGCCTCCCCAGGAGTGCGGTGCCTCAGTTATCTGCTTGTCTGTGTTTTTCTCTCTACATCACAAGAGTCAGGGCATGCAAGAACTGAGGCAGCACAGATTGAGCTCGTCTAAAGAACAGGCCGCTTTACTGCTTTTGCTGAGAAACCTAATTCTGTAATCAGTCACAACGCGAGGGAAAGCTCTCAGTTGCGTGAGCAGGGAGTATAATGAGCCATAGTCTTTGTGTGAGCCTTTCTTCAATAGGCAGACCCCCAGGACTGGCCTCTCTAGTAGGGAGCCAGATTGGCCCTGTACAGAGTGAACGTGCCACCTTAAACCTGTCTGCTCTGTGGCCATTGCCAGTTTGCAATAACTGTTTTGAAATGGAATATCAGTGTGTGTGAACTTGCTTCAATCCATCACTTGTTGCTACTCTGCCACTGACTTTGTTTAACAGGAATTCAATTAAAATCGCAGTTTGGTTGGGGGCGGTTTTGGTTTCAGACTGGAAGAGGCAGAGGAAGGAGAAAAAAAAATCAGAAAAAGTATTGGGTGAAAGGGCTCGTCAGGTCACAGTGTAAAGCCATTCCATATAAGAATACTTGACAAAGCTCCTCCTGAGCATTTCTGGAAATGAAGCTGCACTTATAAAACGTCCTCAACATAATGCAGTGTCTTGAGATGTTTCACAGGAGCATTTTCAGTTTCACGCCGAGCCACATAACAAAGCAAAGAATGACGACTTTATATAACGCTTTTCACAATCACTGATCTCTCAAAGTGCTTTACAGCCAGTGAAATACTTTTGACGTGTAGTCAGTGTTGCATTGTAAGAAACACAAGATCCAGTTTATCCACAGCAAGCTTCCAAAAACAGCCATATAACAATAACTGGATAACCTGTTTTCGTGATGTTGACTGCAGGGTAAGTATTTGCCAGGCTTTCAGGAATGCTGTTCTTCAAAACAATGCTATGGGATCCTTTGCATTCAGCTGTGCAGGCAGATGGGACTTCAGGAAAACATTGCACCTGAAGGTTAGCACCTCTGACAGTGCAGCACTTCCCCAGTACTGCACTGGAGAATCAGACAACTTTTTTGCGCTCAATCCCCGAACCAAGACCCATATGACACACAGAGGTGTGTGCTATCCACAGCTGACACCAGAAACAAGATTCCACCACAAGTTGGCTTATAAATAACTACTCAAATATAAGAAAATGAACCTTGAAGAAATTCCTCTCCAATTCATGGAAGTTTTGGGACATGACAATCTAAGCTGCCCAACCAATCCACTAACTCTGCAACAATTTTTGATTCTCAAGAAGTCGCTTACAAAGGTTTGCACTGCTTGCAGTTTTGTCTGGAAGATGCTAAAATCCCTGGTTATTCTTTGCATGTGGGTAAGCAAATGCTTGATGGACCAAACAGCCTTCTGATTCTTCCATTACATTACATTGTCCCATTACAATAGTGTAAAATTCACTGCTACAGTGGTTTCATATTCATTTCCCCTATTAAATAATGATGTGCCTGAAGATATTCACAAAATGTTGACTCCAAAGATTCAAGGAAAAGGTCACATGTAGGAATAGGATGAGGCCATTCAGCCCCTTGAGCCCACACTCATCAAATCAGGGCTGATCTTAACCTCAACTCCATGCACCATCCTTTGCTCCCACATCCCTTGATAATCTGCCTATCAAGAGTTCAGCCTTGAAATTTAAATGGACTTCAGAATCCAGAAATGAAAATCCAGACTTTCGACACACGATTAACCTTGTACAAGACATTCAGTAGATCCATCTCCTTGTTAAGGGGCTGCTATAGATTTCTTCACTTCAACACACCACCCTGGCCCCTGGCCAACATCTGTGTCTCAGGCTTGCTGCAGTGCTCCAGCAAACCTCAAACAGCACCTCATTTTCCTCTTTGGAACTCTACAGCCTTCTGGACTCAATATCGATTTCAACAATTTTAGGACTTGAGGCACCTTCTCCCATGTACTTACCCCAACCCCCACACACATCAGGCCTTATTATCACAGGGGTCCTGACTCAAAATGTCAACTTTCCTGCTCCTCTGTTGCTGCCTGGCCTGCTGTGTTCCTCCAGCTCCACACGGTGTTATCTCTGACTCCAGCATCTGCAGTTCTTACTATCCCTTATTATCACATGGGTCTGCTTTTTCTTTCTGTGCTCTAACCTCCCGTTTTTGTGTGTGTGTAGCTGCAGGACACTGTGAGAAGCACCAGTTGTGTAAAAAGCTTTATTAATACTCCACCACCAGGAAAGCACCCATGTGACCAAAGGACCAGTGACAAGCAAAGGCCTGGTAGGGGCAATATTTACACGAACGAGAAAGTGAGGGGAGACGGTAAGGACTAAATCAAAATAGAATTGGAAGGGGAAATAAGACATCCCAATGCAGGGAAGCTGTTAAGGGCAGTTTCCTTCAGATCAAATTCCATGTTTGTAGTGCCTTCAAAAATAGTACAACACCTTGAGGCACTCCACAAGAACATTATCCAATAAAGTCTGGCATTGAGCCATTTAGGAAAACATAGAAGTAGGCTGTGAAAAGCTTCTTCAATGAGGGATAAGGGAAGGTAGGTTAAGGAGGAGATTCCAGAGCTCAGGACCTTGGCAGTTTAAGGTAGTGTCACCACTAATGAAGAGAGTAAAACTGGGGAAGTGTAAGCAGCTGGAGTTGGTCTGGTTAGGATATCTCAGAGTGCTGACGGATTTAAGGAGACCACAGAAACTGAGAAGGGCAGGGTCGCAGAGGAATATAAAAGAAAATAAGATCAGGAACTTTGTAGCAGACACACTACTGTAAGTATTACTTGTGTAAAACTGTATATAATTGCTTTCAGTGAGTATTCTGACCGTGACTCTGTTTCTCCTGTTCCAGACCTGACTGGATTCTCTTGAATAGCCGCCCTTCCCGCCATGTGGCCCTCAGTGCGTTCTGTCTGGGTGTTATCGTATATCTGGCAGGTACGTTGTGAAACAACAAACTCCCCCAAACACTCCTGCACACAACAACTGAGATGTCACCTTGGCTCTATTTCGAATGAGACACTAGGCTAAGAGCCACTTGGGGAGATGTGAAAGATTAGACTGCACCATTTTGAAGACAAGCAGGGGGAGTTCTCCACATTGTCCTGCATCAATATTTACCTCCTCACCCCCTCTTCCCCATAAACAATTGCTCATCTGGTCATTATACCATCGCTGTTTGTGGGAACTTGCTGTACACAAATGATCTGCTGCATTTCCTACATTATAACAATGACTATACTTCAAAAAGTAACTAACTAGCTGTAAAGCATCTTGCAATGTCCTGAGATCATTATAGAAACACGAGTCTTTCTCAAGTGGGTAGCTCCCTCCTTTGGAGTCTGTAGGGCCAGAGGTTCAATCCCCATGCCAGGGTCTTCAACACAACGCAAGCTGACACTGCCCAGCGCAGTACTGAGGGATTGCTGCATTATCAGAGGTACCACCTTTTGTCAGGGACGTTAAACCGATGCTCTGTTTCCACATGTGACCAGAGGGAACAGATCCTATGGTACTATTTTTGAAGAACAGAGCATTCCTGGACAATACACAACCTTCATTTTTGCCACTATCAGAACAATGAGCGAACTGTTCATTAGTATTTTATGGGATCTTGCTGTGTCATGTTTCCTGTACAGGGGTGGCTATATTTCAGTCATCAGGTGTTCAGCACCGTGCCATGTCCAAAAAAAAATGTAGAAGGCACTATATATCAGCAAGTACTTCCTTTCAAAACCACTGGCAACCACATCACCCATTCTCATACCTCAGGCAATTGGCCATTTGTCCTGCCTGAGACTAGACTGTGAGGTTCAGCAGCCTGTTAGACCAGTGGAGGTGGGAGTGTCTGGAGAAGTGGGATTACAATCAGTCCCAGTTCACTGTTTGCCAGGTTGTTGACCTGTGGTCACTAACAGGACTCTCAGTATTGTCCATACCTGGAGAATAAAAGGGGAGTTTATCTAGTAAACAATCAGATGGCCTCACCCATTTCCTCTTGCTCTCCAACTCCAATCCGAAAACAACTTCCAGCAAGTAATTAGGAGTCACCTTAGGGTGTTGAACCCTGCAGCACCTTAGGCTGCCCAGTGCACTTGGTTAGTTCAGGGTCAGAGAATCCTACTGATGTTCTAAGTAAAAACCAAAAGAACTGCTGATGCTGGAAATCAGGAGTAAAAACAGAAATTGATGGAAAAGCTCAGCAAGTCTGGCAGCATCTGTGGAGAGAAATCAGAGTTAATGTTTCGAGTGCAATGACTCTTCTTCAGAACAGATGGTAGCTAGGAAAATTTTTTTTAATGCAGAAGATAGGGTGGGTGGGTGGGGGGAGGGGTGTAAGGAGTAAATGATAAGTGGAGGTAGAGCCCAAAGAGAGAGAAGAACAGTTGGACAGTCAAAGGAGTGGATAACGATCAGCCTAGGAGAATGAATAGCTGCTAATGGGGACTATTAGTGGCTAACGATGGGTTGTGTGTAATAGCAGATCATGTGATAACAAGGCCTGGTATGTGGGGCTTGGGGTAAGGACATGGGAAAAGGTGCCTCAAGCCCTAAAAGTGTTGAACTCGATAGAGTCCAGAAGGCTGTAGAGTTCCCAAGCGGAAATGAGATGCTGTTCACTTTGGTACTTAGCACCGAAACTAGCACCTCAGCAGGTACAGGCAAATAGTGAGAGTCGCCCCACAACCTGCCACTCTGTGACATAATATCTCAATATCCCAACGACTGCAGCAGTTCAAGACGACAGCTCACCTCCACCTTCTGTAGGGCAACTGGGGATGTGCAATAAAAGCTGACCTTGCCAAGGGCACCCACATCCCATGAAAAAGTTAATAAAAATAATTATCCTGAAAGACTGAACAGGCTTGGACTCTTTCCTGTAGAGATGGTGGACGGGTAACCTAATAGGGAAATATAGAGAAAATATTTCTGTTTGAGAAGGAAACCAGAGCTACACAAATAAAAGTCTCCAACAAATTGGGTGGTATAGTGGTTAGCACTTGTGGCTTCAATGCGCCAGGAACCCAGGTTCGATTCCAGCCTTGGGTGAGTGTGGAGTTTGCATGTTCTCCCTGTATCTGTGCTGGTTTCCTCCGGGTACTCCAGTTTCCTCCCAAAGTCCAAAGATGTGCAGGTGAAATGGACAGGCCATGATAAAAACCCTATACGCAAGGTTAGGGGGCTGGGCTGGAGTGGGAGGTTGGGATGCTCTTCGGAGGGTTGGTGCAGACTCAATGGGCCAAATGGCCTCTTTCTGCACTGTAGGGATACTATGAAATTCAGGATAAGCTTCTTTCAATAGAGACTGTGGAACTCACTACCAAAGGGAATGATCAACATGGGCAGAATTGATGCATGGAGAAGTTGGATAAACACAAGAGGGCCAGGGATGGGAGACAGTGATAGAGTGATAAAAGGGAGGGAGAAGACTCCTGTGGAGCATAAACATTTGCAGATACCCAATGGACTGAATGGCCTCTTCCTGTTATGTAACATCCAATGTAATGCAATGTAAGCTAGTGCAGGGTTACAGGGAATTGGAGGAGCACGACCTGGACTAAAGTATGCAATGGGGTTACCAACCTGTAACAAAGAGATAGAAAACCAAAGCAGTTTGACCTGTCTTGCTCTCTCTCTCCATCCATTTATTTATTACTGAAACATGCACAGGGTGCTTCAGTCAAGGCAAACCCATACAAGAAGTGACAAACACCTTTCCTCGATCAGCTTCTTCCCTCAACAGTCTCTGTATCCTGAGATTGGAAGTGAGGATATTTTAGCAAAGGAACTGGATAATTTTGTACAGGAAACAGACCTGTGCCTTCCTGGTGCCACAGAGAGGGAGTAGATAGCCAGGACGATAAAGGGAGCAGATTTCCTTCATACAGTAACTTAAATTAGTTCTCCATTCTCTTAGCACAAGCGTTTTTGAGGGAACGGAGAGACAGACCATTCGGAAATCATATCAATTAACTTCTCCACATCAGCTTCAGTGCTGTTGTAAACTGCCGACAGGAAGAACGAGAAGCTGTTTCTTTGTAAAAGCTGCATTCGGCAAAGTAAAAAGGTATCTTATGCTTGTGAAAATACACATACAAACACACCCACGCGTAGATACACCAGTGCCGTTAACTGTCCAACTCTTTCAGAACCTTATTCCATCTGATCCCTTTTCTTCGCATGACCCAGAACGAGCTTGGCGACCAGTGTTCACTGAATACACCATCCAACACTGCAGAGAAACCAAACCAAACATCAGCCATGTTAGTGTCAGACTCAGTGGGAAAACGATCTTGTTGGGTAAACGTTGACCCTAAAAACCAGAGGGCACAAGTTGACGATTAACTCTTTCAAAAGAAAAGTTAAATACAGCAAACTTTGTTTTAACTGGTACTTTATGAACCAGCATTCTTAATAAACCGGTAAAAATTATATACCTCAAATACCAGAAGTTTCTGTATTATCACGATCTCCACGATGTCAGATCAGTCAGTCAAAGGTGTGAGTGAGAAGGCTCTCTGCTGATAAGTTTTATTTAAGGCAAAGTTGCATTATTATTTAAGTGATTTATACTGTAAACAAAATATAACAGTGATGTATATACCCCATGCATTACGTTTCTATTACTTAATGTGTGTTTTTACGTTGATTATGTGGCCGTCTTGATTAACTGGTACACTTCTGGTCCGATTAATAAAAAGTTTGCTGTAATTAAAAAGTGAAACCATTTAAGGCTCTGAGGAAAGGGAGGGCAGGAAGGATCTTGGTTTGACATCTCATTCCAAAGGTCAGCACCTCTGACAGTGCAGCATTTCCTTGTGGGGGCCATTTCAATCTGGATCAAGTGCACACAGTTCCAAAGTATTAAACTCACAACCTTCCAGTCAGCGCACTGACAAATCACTGCTGACCCCTGTAAGTGATGGACACTTTGAAATGGCATTTTGATCTAAAGCTGTACAAAGAGAAGTGTCTGAGAGCAAACACCAAATCTGAACAGCAGTTTTGAAACTAGGGTTGGTCTTCCTGTTTCAAGATACAGGCAAGACAACGGAACCATAGAACACAAAATTGAAAGTAATCCCTTCAATTGACATAACCTGACAGGAGCAATGGTTGAAATTCTCATAAGGTCAAACAGTAGCAAATATATGGGGAAATGCTTTGGAACCTTAAAAATATAGCTAAGCATCCTGGGCAAAATGAGTTTGTCTAGCCTCAGACCAGATCCTCTTTAACAGGATTCCAGTATGTGGAGCAAGAGGAGGCCATTCAGCCCCTTGAGCTAGTTCTGCCATTCAAGTGGTTGGGAGGTCATGTTGCAGCTGTACAGGATATCAGCAAGGCCACTTTTAGAATACTGCATACATTTCTGGTCCCCTTGCTATAAGAAAAATTTTGTTAAACTTGAGAGTGTGCAGAAAACATCTACTCAGATGTTGCCCAGACTGGAGGATTTGGGCTATAAAGAGATGCTGAATAGGCTGGGGCTTTTCTCCCTGGAGTGTCAGAGACTGAGAGGTGGCCTTAAAGAGGTTTATAAAATCATGAGGGGCATGGAAAGGTGGAATAGCCAACATCTTTTCCACCCAGGATAGGGGAATCCAAAACTAGAGGGCATAGGTTTAAGGTGAGAGGGGAAAGATTTAAAAAGGACCTGATGGGTAACTTTTTCACGCAGAGGGTGGTACGTGTATGGAACGAGCTGCCAGAGGAAGTGGCGGAGGCTGTTGCAACTTTTAAAAGGCATCTGGATGGCTACATGATTAGGAAGGGTTTAGAAGGATATGGTCCAAACGCTGGCAAATGGGACTAGGTCACATTGGGACGTCTTGTTGGTGCAGATGAATTGGATCAAAGGGTCAGTTTCCGTGCTGTATGACTCTAAGTAGTTCATAGCTGATCTGTCTCTCAACTCCATCGACCCGTCTTGGATTTATACTCCTTCAAACTCTTCACCAAGCAAAAGCTTTCAATCTCAATTTGAACCACATAATCGGTTCCCAGCATCTACAGCAATTTGGAGGGGACAGAGTTTCACATCGCACTAACCTGTATGTGCAGTGTTTCCTGATATCATCCTTTGTACCAGGCTCCCCCATGAGACAAAATTATTTCTCTAATGAGCCTATCAACTTTTAAACCATCTTGAACATTACAATTTGATTACCCCATAATCTATCATATTCAAGAAAACACCGGGCTAATCAGTGCAACCTTTTCTCATAATTTAACTATTTGTGCCCCAGTTTCATTCTGGTCAGAGTGCAATCCCACCAAGCTATAATGAGATGCAGTGCTCAAACTGGATCGTAATGTGAATATGCCTCTGTCTCATACTGCTAAGAGCTTTAATCCTATGTAGCTGTTATGATCATCTCCCAGGAGCCAAACGAGGATCCCTTCTGTGGCTGGGCTGGGAGTTTTACTCTATCCAACCCTGAGCTGCACCTGTCATGAGAGTATTTGATGGGGACAATGTCAGGGGAGCTTTACTTGCAGATTATTTTGAGTTTAAAAGTGTTTTTGTACCCTGAATTTAACCCAGTGCTGTCCCTGTCCAGTGAGTGTTTGATGAGGACAGTGTAGAGGCAGCTTTACTCTGTAACTAGCCCTGAGCTGTAACTGTTCTCAAAGTGTTTGATGGGCCAGCATAAAGGGAACTTTACTCTGTACCTAACCCTGTACCATAACTGGTCTCAGTATCTCAGATGTTGACCTTAGGTAGACTCAAAAAGCAATGAACTGAAAGGAGCAGCTCCTGGATTTTGCCAGGTTGCAGTCCTAAAGCTCAGAGATTTGGGCTGTACCTTATTGTCAGGTCTGTGGGATTTTACATGGAGATTCCTGTGCTTTCTTTTCCAGCTTTCTCCATTTACGTGTTGTTGGAGTTTGAGAAGGAGAGTGCAATGGCGAGTGCTGGAGTCCTTGCCGCTGGGGTGTTGGTGCTCTTCATCATCATCATCCACGCTGTGGTGAAGGCTCGGTGCACTAACAGGAGCCGACTCCCAGAGCACAGCACCACCATGTTCGAGAATAACCGCGCTCCGAGAGGTGGCTGGCCAGAGCCGGAGCGTTCGGATCCCCGGGCCGAGGACGAGGAGGATGAGGAGTCGCGTTTGCCTGCCTTTCGCAGGGAGACAGCCTACGAACGCTACCGTGAGCAGAAAGCCTTTTACGTGGCCACGTCGGCAAGCCGAGCTGGAGCCACACCAACTGGACGGGACGGGTATGGGCACTCCCGGGCGCTTTCAGCGGGACGCAGCATGCCTTGCACTGGACCCTGGGACGGGGTGACACATGAAATGAGGCGGGTACTGGCACACAAGGGGACCGTCTGCCGGAAAGACTCGACACTAGTCTGAGCTCGGTGTCAACCAGCAGAGATCAGACTGGTGTGGCGATTGGCAACACTGGCGCAGATCCCACAGAAGCATGCATGACCCCTTTAGCGAAGACTTCTTAAACCTATTTCCTCCTCTGCTCCCCTACAACCTCACTGTTCAGGTCGGAGAGAGATTTTGGCTTTGGCGTTGCAGGGTTCAGGCAGGGTAGGCAACAGGGTATTTGGCATGTCAGTCGATGAACCAAACATGGAGGAAAGGAGCAGAAGGAGAAGGATGTAGGGAGAATCAGAATCAAACAAAGTTCAGAAGAGAAATAAAGAGAGGGACATGATGATTGGATTAAGAAAAGGTTTGAAAGGAAATGTATACAAAAAAACTTCAAAATCTTTTAACAATTTACTAAAGGAATGAGAAACTGGAGATTTAACTATTCTCTTCCAGGGCAGGAGAAGGTGAGCAAGAATGTAAACTTCCTCATTAAAACGTTACTTAACACTTAAGTTGCAATTCTGATTTTCTATATTGAGCTTAATTCATGCACAAAATGCAGCAATTTCACAAAACTCAGGGTGAAATTACAAGCAAGCTGCTGTTTACACGTGGCTAATGGGGGGGCAGGGGTTACTGCGTACAGTCCAGCAGCTTATGGTCATGAACAATTCACAGGGTATCACTCCCTCTCCATAACCGTTGAGAAGTGTCAGCCCCTTGAAACTATTTTGGCAGCAAATTCTAGGCCAATTACAGAGAGCCAGGAGTCCCACCTTCATGAGGTAAAGAAACAGTACAAAAGCTGTCAAAAAGCACCAGGCACAAGTGGAAATGTTTACTGTATTTTATTTACTGACCAGGGCAATTTTTGTTTTGCTTAAAATGACAGGTAGAATTAATCAAATGAGGAGAAGTGTGTCTTAATGGCAGTCAGTTTTAACCTAAAAATATATATTTTGCAGATGTACATATATATTTTTAACTAATCCTTTTTCCACGTTGCAATGTAAGGGTTACTAAAAAAAAAAGTGGCAGCAGTCCTAGACAACTTTTCATTTGCATTCAAATCCTACAAGGTGCCATCAAGCTGCTTGACACTGAAAGGCATCACATTTGATCCCTACTCCAGCTGATGAGCCGCAGGGAAAACTTCTATGGATTTTACTACCCCACCTTCTATCCCTGCGCCTCTTTTGAAGGAACCTGCCTCAGCAAGAGTCACCAATTTCCTTGTAACTATCCCCCATCCATCAAACGGCAGCCTCTGAACAAGCACAGGTTCAGCACAAGCCAGGGTCACTGCTCAGCTGGGACCTCAGTCTAAACCTGCTTACACACATGTGGAGAAGAACAAACAATGCTGCACATTACTAAGGGATGGGCCTCTACAGACTAAATGGTGGACTAATTACCTCAAGCTCAGCAAACAAGGTGGTTTCCAGGATTTGACATTTGCTAAATATATAAATAAAGAAGTCCTTGATTTGGAATGCCCACAAATGCAGAATCATGTCAAGTTATTTGTGCTAGTCATAGAAGCCCTTAGCAACCCCAGAACAAACAAGCGGAAGTTTTGAGCTGAGCTGTGATGCCTCCACAGTCAAACAGCCTACCAATGTTCACTGCCAAAGATGACATCCAGATCCAGGGCAATTGGGTGGGACACTCCATCTCCTGCAGCATCGCAATCCTGCTCAATCCGCTCCTTCTCTGAACAATAGCTAGGACACACACCTTTCAGTGGAAGTGTGGGGAGGGCATGTCATGTCAACAGCAGCTCTGAAGGCTCTGAGACCAAATGTGCTGCTCCTCTCCAAGTGCGATCTAAACTCTTCACGTCAGCCTTGATGCAGCCTAGGAAACCTCTTTATTGATCTGGTCCAGTTCTGAGGCAGGTGGTGAGCCCACTACTCAAGTTGATGGAATCCAAATGAAGGGATTCATTGTCACTTAAACACACTCCTGACCTTGCCCATCCGGTTAAGTGAAAAAATCAGGTGCTCTGGAGGTGGAGTCGGGATTGAGGGAGGTATCAGGAAGGGTTGAAGAAGAATAAATGACTGCCTCGAGCTCACCTAACTTTGTAAGGCTGGGAATGATGTTCACGCCACTCATTCTCTTCAAGCTCAGGGCATGCTCACATCACTTTCTGTAATGGATTACAAAATAAGTCATTTGGTAACTCTTGTCCAATCAGGGGAAAAAAATACTATGCAAGCCCAGTTGCAATCAGCATTATTTTCACTTGTTGCCTCCACAATAAAGAAGGAAAGAAACTAATGCTTAGCTACACAAGTTAAAAGGAAGAGAGACTGACTCCTTAACCAATCAGCAAGAACCAGCAGTCTTGGCAACGAGGGTCTGGATCTGTTAGGCCCCAGTTCTGTTTATCGCCATCCTGACCAGGTTATTGCTCAGAAGGATTGATGGCTGTTTAATGCCGTATCACCAGACTGAATCCACTTTGCAGTGACCAGTTATATCACAGAGGGAGGCTATTCAGCAACTGAATCCATACTGGCTGTCTGTAGACCAATTCAGACTCTCCCATTCCCTTACTCTACCTCAGCAGCCCTGCGTGTTTATTCTCTTCAAGTGCCAATGCAATTTCCTTTTGAAGTTATTGATTGTCACCACTTCCACCAACCTAGTCAGCACCCCCCACACCCCCTTCATTCAGCACTGGGTCATCATTGTTCAATCTGATTGGTCTCTATCACTTTTACACCTGACATTCTCAGAGTGCTTTATCAATACCACCTGGAGGGCCCATTCTGACCTCTCCACGTGCAACACTGCTCTGATCTCTAACTTGCCATCTCTGGCTTAATCCCAACTATTCCATCTCTTTTCTCTGTTTTATTGCTAGTCTCCTCTCTGAAGTTTTAAATGCCACATCCCTCACAATCTCCCAGGGGTGGCCAATGCTCCAGCATTGTCCCCAGAGTCTCCAGCTATCAAAAGGTTGATTTCCAGAGCTCTGCTGCGAGCACCTCTAGGAGAATAAACATAGGGCTTTAAGATAAAGGTGATTTCTTTTCCCCTTTTGTTTGAACATTATTCGTTATAAGAACGTTGGAAGACGGATCAAAGATAACATTCAAGGGCACAAGTTCAAAGCTTGTTTGCTTTCCAATGGCCTTGGAAGGAGGTAGAGAAGGCAACAGCCTAGTGGCATTATCATGAGACTATTAATCCAGAGACCCAGCTAATGTTCTGGGGACCATGGCAGATGGTGGAATTTGAATTCAGTAAAAATCTGGAATTAAGACTCTAATGATGATCATGAAACTGTTGTCGATTGTTGCAAAAACCCACCTGTTGGCTAATGTCCTTTAAGGAAGGAAACTGCCATCCTTACCTGGTCTCGCCTACATTGTGACTCCAGACCTACAGCAATGAGGCTGATTCTGAACTGCCCCCCTGGGCAATTAGGGACGGACAATAAATGCTGGTCTAGCCAGTGATACCCACATCCCATGAATGAATAAACAAATAGAAGTATGCAGATGCTGAGCAATCATCCTTGGCACTGTGAGGGTGGGGGGTGTGTGGGTGTGTGGGGTCATATATCTGATGCTACCGTTCCTAGAGACTTTGTCACAGGAATCGTAACCCTGAAGTCTGGACTAAATATCAGTGATGCAAGTTCAGATCCCACCACATCAACTGGAAAATTTAAAACTTAATGAATTAAATAAACTGGAATAAGACAGTAAGAAACTACTGACGCATGACCCCAACTGGTACACTAATGTCCTTTAGGGAAGGAAATCTGCCATCCTTACCTGGTCCAGCCTACACATGACTCCAGAAAGACAGCAATGTGATTGATTCTTTAGTGCCCTCTGAAATAAGCTAGATAGACCTGGCAACTATGTACAGGCAATAAATATTGGTCTAGTCAATGACACCCACGTCCCGAGTGAATAATAAAAAAACACTCAGTTGTCAAATGAACATGTAACTCTGGAACAGGTGTAGGCCATTCGGTCCCATGAGTCTACTCCACTACCCAACGATAGCACAGCTGACCTACCCACGATGGGAACACCACCACTTGCAAATTCCTCTCTAAGCCACTCACCAACCTGTCTTGGAAATATACTGCTGTTCCTTTAATGTTGCTGGGTTAAAATCCGGAATTCCCTCCTAACGGTATTGTAGGGCTACCTATAGCACGTGAACTGCAGTGGTTCAAGAAGGCAGCTCACCACTACCTGCTCAAGGGATGAGCAATAAATGCTGGCCAGCCAGCAATGCCCTCAGCCCACGAGTGAATAAAAAAACTTTTCACCTCCTTGCTTATCAATAATCTATCTACCTCAGTCTTAATAATATTCAGAAGTTTTGCTCTCACCATCTTTTGAGGAAGACAGCTCCAAAGACTCATCATTCTCTGTGGAAAGAAACAGTCTCCTTATCCCAGTCTTAAATGGACAATTCTTGTTGCTTGAAACGATAGTCTTGAATTCTAGGTTCTCCCGTAATGTATCATGTCAACAAATGCTGAACATCACAGTGGGTCAGGCAGCATTTATATAATCCAATCAAGTAGCCTCTTACTCTTATATACTGCCACAAACATAAGCTAACTGTTCAACTCATAAGACGAGCCCTAATTCCAGGTACTACTCTGGTAAACCTTCTGTGATTTGCTTCCAACACATTTACATCTTCCTTAAGTAAGGAAAAACTAAACTGTACAAGTATTCCCGATGTGGTCTCACCAATGCCCTGCATAAGCACAGAATAACCTTTCTTCTTCTGTATTCACTTTCCCTCCCTTATATTCTTATTAACTTTCCTAATTAGTTGCTACATTTTTTACAATTCATGCACGAGAATGCCCAGATCCTTCCGCATCTCAAGAGTTCTGCAATTTCAGGAAATGGCTCACCAAAACCTTCTCAAGGTAAATTAGTGATGGGCATTAATATTTGCAGCAACATTCCCATACCACGAATGAACAAAGCTAATACATTCAATAGAGTTGCAACCCTAAATAATGGAGATTGACACCAACAGTATGGGTTGAATTCCCACACCTGCTGAGGTTACCATGAAAGACTCTACCCTCACCAGAGGCATGATGACCCTCAAGTTAAACCACCACAAGTCATTTCTCTCTCTCTCTCTAATGAGAGAGCAGCCCAATGGTCTGGTAGACTATGATGATCTTACCTTACCTTTAACCCTAAACTCACCTTGCATTCCAACAGAGAATCATCACTCTTAATACATTCTCTCTCCTAGGACCTCAAAGCTCGCAAATCCTCACCTTCCTTCGTCTTGAGTTTGTTCTGCTTATGAGGAAAGGTGGAGACTGTACTTCATAGAGGTTGGCAGAATGAGAGGCAATCTTATAGAAACATAAGATTCTGACAGAGCTTGAAAGGATGGATACTCAGACATGCTCTCTTCATTGAAGAATTTAGAAGGTGGGGGGGCACAGTTTCTAAATAAGAGGAGAGATTTCTTTTCTCAGGAGATTGACAGTGTTTGGAATTCTCTCCCCCTATGAGAAATGGAGGCTGTGTCATTGAACGTGGTCAAGGCTGAGTTAGACAGGTGTTTGATCAAGGAGTCAGTGTTACAAGGGCAGGCAAGACGGACAAGAAAATCAAAAGTTATGGGGGTGGGGGCATGAAGGCCACAATTTGATCAGGCAAGACCTTACTGAATGGCAGAACAGGCTTGATAGGCCAAGTGCCCTACTCCTGCTCCTTTTTCTTACATCCATCTTCCTATCTGTGAATCTTTGAAATCTGAGCTTGATCTCACTTACTCCCGATAGACCTCATACTCCTCATCTATCCCATGTGACATACTGATTTGCAGTTTAACAATGCAACAGTGTCGGGCTCAAATGCTCAAGATGTTTAAAATACTTTAAAAATCCTTGTTAGGAATATGGTGTCGCCCTTGCTCTTGCACCAACACTACAGATCAGAGGAGTGTGTGGGAGTGGATTAAACAGTTTCGGGAGGAAGGAAAATGGAGAGAAAAATATAACTCTTGACACATCAACAGAGCTCCCAACCTTGAGTTAATTTTCATTCCAGTGGTAATAAAGCCAAAACCTTGAAGTATAAACAAATCGACTGGGGTTTCAGATATTGCTTTCAACTTTGGACTGCCGCTAATCCTTCTTTTAACTGGGTCTGATACAAATTATAAGCAAAGACATACTTATTATGATTGAATTATTTTAGCAGATTGCTCAAAAATGGTGGCAGGTTGGAAGGTCTGCATTTGTCAAGCATTCATCAAGATTCAACTGTACTTGAAGCTGCATAGGCCTCAAGCCTGGCATTAGATTTTGGTTGAGCTCCCAGTTTCAGCAATACTAACCTGGAAAGGAAGGGGCGCACGCTTGGCTCTGCACTCAGGAAGAAGAGAAGGAGGGAGGTTCAGGAACTGCCTGTGTAACAACGGAACTGTAACAGACACTCACATCACTAAAGCTGCATGCAGTGGTGGGGAGAAAGAAAACAAAATGCCATATTGCAACAAAAATACTGGAGTACTGAGGGTGCATTTTAACATCAAGCAATTTAAATGAAGTTACAAAACAGGGGACTAACTTAGTCCTGCCACACATACAAGCTTAATCAGTCCTTCAGATTCTGAAAATCTAACATCTGACAAATGCTTAGGAATGAGATAGATTTCTTTCAGGTAATAATATTTTGTGACTCTGTGGAAGTAATTTAAAATACAAGGTGCAATGAGTGTAGCGTGCTCGGGAATAAAATGGTGACAGCCCCAATGGCTTGCTTCAGGTTACCCTGAAGGACTCCCCTTCTCAACCTCTCCCCTTTCCTGAGGAGTGGTGACCCTTAAGTTAAATTACCACCAGTCATCTCTCTCTAATGAGAGAGCAGGACTATGGTCCTGTAAGACTATGACCACTTTTGCCACTACCAAGGGTATACCTCAGGGCACAACCATAATAGCTGCATGAATAGACCCTGAGAAATAGCAGCAGAAGTAGGCCATTCAGCCCATTCTGTCTGCACCATCATTCAGCAAGGTCATAATAATCCTCACCTACACTGTCCTGCCTCTTGCTCACAGCCCTCAATAACCCTTCAATGGGAATGACAGCAGGTCATAAAGCCCCTCAAACCATTTAATAAGATTATAGCTCACACTTCATTTCACACTCCTGCTGTAGTACCAAACAATTCATTCCCTCAGAATCTGAAACCTATGCATCCATCTCACTCTTGAACATACTCAATGATGGAGCATCAAAAACTCTCTGCGGTAGAGAATTCCAGAGATTCACGATCCCCTGAAGGAGAAAACGTTTCCTCATCTCTATTCCGAGTGTCCCAATCCTTAACCTGAAAATTGACCTCTTAGGTCTAGACTCTTGGGAGGGGGAGGGAACAGCCTCAGGCCATCTACCCTATCAAACCAAAATAAGAATTTTCCACATTTCAATAAAATCACATCTTAATCTTCTAACCTCCAGAAAAGACTGATTCATTCTATCCAGTCTCTTGATCTGTCATAGTCTCATTAATAAAAGAGTGATTCCCACAATTAGTCAATTATCATTTTGGAGTACTGCATGCAGTCCCGGTTGCCCCACTATAGAAAGGTTATTATTAAACTAGAAAAGGGTGCAGAAAAGATTTTCCAGGATGCTGCCTAGACTGGGAGGTTTGAGTCATAAGGAGAGGTTGGATAAGCTGGGACCTGTTTTTTTTTTTTACAGGAAAGTAGGAAACTGAGGGGTGACCTTGTAGAGGTCTATAAAATCATGAGGTAGATAGCCAACAGCTTTTCCCTGTGGGAGGGGAGTCTAAAAGTAGAGGGCTTGGGTTTAAAGTGAGAGGGGAAGAGATACAAAAGGGTCCAGAGGGGCAATTTCTTCCTCACTGAGGGTGGTTTGTGTCTGCAACAGGCTGCCAGAGGTAGGGGCGGAAGAGAGTACAATTTTGTCATTTAAGAAACATTTAGACAGGTACATGGATGGAATAGGTATGGAGGGATATTGACCAAACACAGGCAAATGGGACTAGTTTAAATTTTGAAAACTGGGCAGCATGGACAAGTTGGGCCAAAGGGCCTGTTTCCATGCAGTAGACCTCTATGACTCTATCAGCCAGAATTTCTGCTTCATCGTTGTTCAGTAACTTTCTGTAGCAAAGTGCAGTGGACGTTGAGGGAGGATAAGACAGCACTCTGAATCTCTCTGTGCCACTGGCTATTGGGGCTCAGTTCTGAAGAATGGCCTCTTGTACTGAGGTATGGGGGCACAGGGGAAGTACCCATGGAACAGCACTCCAAATTGAAGTTGGGTAACACTACAGGGGAGGGGGCAGTGTGAAAGTTTAATTTCTTCAAAACCTGAGGTTAAAGAATTCCTGGGACCAACTAGTTAGACACACCATCATTGCCACACACACTGCAGACTATAGTCTTCCAGTACTGAAGAAAAATCTTTCACTTAGCCACATAAAAGTGTGGATGGCTTTGATGCAATCAAACACTGTTTGCATAGAGAAGAACTTATCAGGGCTTCTCTCACACGCACACAAAATAATTTGATGTGGAAGTACTGATAAAAGCATCCAGGACATAGGAAGAGGTGTGATGGGGAAAAGCCACAAATATTAAAAAAGGCACTTGATGCCATAACAGACACTCAGTACTCAGAACTAAAAATTGCTATAAACAGACTATTTCATTCAAACATCAAAAATATATAATCCCCACAGGAGGTTTCATGAAGTCAGCATTTCTTCACCATCGTATTTGCAGTGCATTTCTCTCTATATCTTTGTGAAGATGGACTGTAAATTTGCAACTCCAGCCACATATTCATTTTTAGTACTGTAGTTGAGAGAAAGGCGTGATCATAAAATAAGTGAGTTGTAATCACTGTAAAGTGTTTATCAACATTTCCTTTTAAATTTGCCAATGTCTTCTGTCACACTAATTGCAGGCTGTGGCCACTATGCGGCTCCGATTTACCTGTATCCCACCTCTAGTCCCTCTCTCCCCCCCCCCCCCCCCCCCCCCCCCCGCCCCCCCGAACGACATGCTGTTGTCAGGCCACTTCACTCAATCAGGACAAACAGTTTGTCTCCTACAAATTCCACCTTCACTCCAATGCAATGAGCGTCCATGACTTCCCTGCTTTCAATGATACCTCCTGATACACACCCAAGCTGACAACAGAATGATGAAACTTAAAAAACGGGGGCCGGAAACGATGGGCGCACCAAGCTGACCCCATGACCCTCACAGTACCTGCGGCTCTGTAGAGAGCTCATCTGGTCCTTGATACTGATAGCGTGTCGGAGTAGACCCTCAATGTTCTTGAAGTAAGCCCCACTGTTGGACATGCTTTTCACAGCGCTACAGAGGGAGTGGAGGAGGAGGAGATAAAAAAGCAGAATTAATTCCTTCATTTTAGATGCCAGCAGCAGTCAGACACTGGAGTGACAGGCCTAACAGCTGGGAAGAAAGACTACTCTGTTCATTGGTCAGAAGAATACTGCTTTATTAAATGAGTTTGAGTTTCCACTGGGCATTGGAAAAATGCCACAAAGGTTCAATTCAGAGACACACCATCTCTATATCTAAGCTGTCTTGGAAGCATTTGTTGGGGACAGTGTAGATGGAGTTTCCTTCTGTATCTAACCCCATGCACTTTGTAAATTCACCCGTGGGACGCGGGCATCACTGGGCAGCATTTATTGTCCATCCCTAGTTGCCCTCAAGATGCTGGTGGTGAGCTGCCTTCTTAAACTGCTGCAGTCCATGTATTGAAGGTTGATCCAAAGTGGCATTAGGGAGGGAATTCCAGGATTTTGACCCAGCGACACTGACGGAACGGTGATAAATTTCCAAGCAGGATGGTGAGTGGCTTGGAGGGGAACTTGCAGGTGGTGTTCCCATGTATCTGCTGCCCTTGCCCTTCTCAATGGAAGTGGTCATGGGTTTGGAAGGTGCTGTCTGAGAATCTTTGGTGAATTTCTGCAGTGCATCTTGTAGATAGTACACACTGCTGCTACTGAGTGTCGGTGGTGGAGGGAGTAGATGTGGTGCCAGCCTAGTGAACTGCTTTGTCGTGGATGATGTCAAGCTTCTTGAGTGTTGCTGGAGCTGCACCCATCCAGGCAATTGAGGAGTATTCCATCATACCTCTGACATGTAGATGATGCACAGACCATGGGCAGTCAGGAAATTAGTTACTTGCTGCAGTATTCCTAGCCTCTGATCTGCTGTTGTGGTCACTGTGTTTATGTGGCAATTCCAGTTGAGTTTCTGATTAATGGTCATAGTGTCATACAGCACAGCCATCTACCTGTAGATGGTCCATATCCCTCTATTCCCTGCCTGTTTGTGTGTCTGTCTAAATAGTATTACCATATCTGCTTACCACCTCCCCTAGCAGCACATTCCAGACATCTACCACCCCCTGCATAGAAAACCTGCCTCACACATCTCCTTTAAGCTTTTCCCTTCTCACCTTAAACCGATGTTCCCTTAGTATTTGACATTTCCACCCTGGGAAAGAGACTCCGACGATCCACCCTATCCATGCCCTCATAATTTTACTTATTTCAATCAGGTCGCCCCTTAGCCTCTGATGGTCTAGCAAAAACAATCCAAGTTTATCCAACCTCTCCTTTTGATTAATAATTCTGGGACAGTGTAGAAGAAGCTTTACTTTCAGTTTAAAAGAATAGAGGAACATTTACTCTATATGTGCTTAACCATGTGCTGTACCTGACCTGCGAGTTTGACGGAAACAGTGTGGAGGAGACTTTACTGTCAGTTTAAAAAAGTACAGGAAGCATTACTCTGTATTGAACCTATGCTGTTTTTGTCATGGGAGTGTTTGATGGGGATATTGCGGAGGGTAACTTTACACTATAGCTAATCCTGCACTGTCAATAAAATGAGAATGTTAGATGCTGTAATTGTACAACCTGATCAGGCATTCAATCCCCAGCACTAACATCCCTCACCCTGATAAGCCTAAGTGTAAAGACATGTGGCCATTGTACTGCTCTGTAAATGGCCCAATCAGCCGATGCTACAGATATTTATTTTGTTGTCCCTGGGCAGTAGTGTCCCCTGCTAGAAACAGGTTCTATAGACCTAAGCAGCATATTAATGACTCACTTTGTCATCCAAGTCAAACCCAGCTAACGAATGGCAAGCTGCCTATCTGACAATGGGAGCTCTAGCCTATTGCTCCTTTAGACCACTACTGGAACACACCAGGATACACCAGCCAGCATCACTACACAGTCTTCAGAGGGACAGTCCTTCTTTATTGGAAGCCTAGATTATTAGAACATCCTCTGTCATACCAGCTGCAACAATTAACTTGTGTAATTCAAACCAGGGTTGATATAAGCACCTTACACTCAGTCCCTTTCATATAATAAATATTTAGAATACATTGCCTTGGAGTATAGTCTCACCTGCAGGCATATTCGACAGTATAGATCGCACCTTGGCACTGCTCTTCCACTCCTTGCATGTCTGTCTGCAGGGGGAGCAAAAGGAGGAAAATCTAACACACATCATCGCTGAGTAAACACAACATTTTATAAGCAATCAAAGGCCTTTGCCTTCATAAAGTTGGTCTGAGCAGAACCATGTCTGCTTTGCACCGGCACTCCCTGTGCCATCCATCCTGTGGGGTGGTCTCCATGGCATTGACACCTAGTTATCAACACCAAAAGAAACTGAAGTGGGCCTGTGACTATGGTTTACCCACAAGGGACTGTGTTACTTCCACAGGTGACAGCGGAAATGTTTGTTTTGCTTTGAGCTGTCACCTGTGTGTGACGGAATGTCTGAGTGGGCGAGCTGTTCCCTGTGTGCTTGCTATGTAAAGGTGCTTTTAAATTCAAGGATGTGCAAGCACCATTGTTTGTGCAGCTCCCCCTCTCTTGCTGACTGCCAGCAAACCAACAGTGACAGTGAATCTGTGGAGGCCATTTCTCATTCCCTTATTCTCCAGTTCCCCACCTAGTTATTTATTCATGGCATGCAGCTGTCCCTGGCTGGCCGAACATTTATTGTCCATCCCTAATAGCCCTGGTGAAGGTGATGATGAGCCATTTTTCTGAACCGCTGCAGTCCATATGCTGCAGGGGCACCCACAATGCAATAGGGGAGGGCATTCCAGGATTTTGACCCTGAAGGAACCGCAATATATTTCCAAGTCAGGATGGTGATTGCCTACAGTTCTGGAGTCTTTCCATGCATCTGCTGCTCTAACAAGCTGACGGTGAGAAGCAGGAGGTCTGCAGGCAATGTTCCCTCCAGAATGCACATGTCTGCAGCTGCTCCAATGTTCTGCACATGGCAATCAGCATGCCGATTGCAACGTTAATTTCTGCTTCCAGAAGTCACTGCTGCACACCGGCCTGCGGGGCCCACGCAGGTGGTAACAAAATTCGAGGGAACGTTGCTGCAGGGTCAACATTAACGTTCCCTCTAAACTGCACAGCTGCTTGGAGGTTCTGCACACACCTGATTGGTGTACCACTGTGACTGCGGAGGTTCTCACCACTAAAGACAAAACATTACTGGGATCATGGATCAACACCTACACTGCAGGAGAAATGGTCATGATCCCTGATGGCTCGGTGGGGGGCAATCTGACGCCTGTCTGCTGCCAAACTGAAAATCTCAACGAGGCAACGTCCAAGTGGTATTATCACTGGACTATTAATCCAGAGACCCAGGGTCGAATCCTGCCGTGGCAGATGATGGAATCTGAATTCAATAAAAATCTGGAATTAAGAGTCTAATGATGACTGTGAATCCATTGTTGATTGTCGGCAAAAACCCACCTGGTTCACTAATGTCCTTTAAGGAAGGAAACTGCCATCCTTACACGGTCTGGTCTATGCGTGACTCCAGACCAACAGTGGTGTGGCTGACTCTTAACAGTCGCCTGGGAAATTAGCGATGGACTAGCCAGTGATGCCTTCATCTCGTGAAGGAATTAAAGAAAAATTAATGTTAATCTTCCCAATCCTGGCCGGTGTCACACCAGCATCAATGTCATCAGGTTTAGGTGGCTCTGAGGAGCGTGGGAGGAGGAGGAAATTTTTTTTTTTTTTTTTTTTAAAAGTCAGAAACAAGCCTACTTGTGGTTAATATGCAGGAAGTCCAGCTAGGACATTCAGAATTGTCCAGAGAAGTGATGGCTTCTGTAGTGAAACAGTTTCCGCCGACAGCAAATATCAAGTATTGATGACAAGGTGGCTGGGAAGGAAGGGGAGCTTGGGAGTGACAGCTGGATGGTGGACGGAGTGTCAGGTGAGTAGGAGTTTAGCTGAATTTATTTTTCATCAGTTTTAGACAGTGAGAATGACACAATTGGAACCCAATAATTCTGCAGCACTCCCTTG